>NC_141756.1:46201461-46554461 GCF_982258835.1 Parasteatoda tepidariorum
CCCGCAAAAAGATCTTTGTCTGACAGAAACTTAAACTTACATTTAATATTGTACACTAATTTTTTGTTCTCTCTTTTTCTTTTAGCATTCCGCATCCGAATTTCACCAATTCAGATGCAAGCAGTTTTCCTTTATACGATGTGTCTCCTTCAGCAGTTTTGAAACCTTTGTACAGTGCTCCTGGCACAATTACAGAAAAAAATGCATGCATCACTTTACATTGGGAAAAAACTGGCAAATGTGAACGCATTGCTGCAGGATATGGAAATGGTATAATAGTGCATTCTGTTATTAATTAATTAGTTCTTGAGAAATGAAAATTAAATAAAAGTTGTACTCGTAAATTTTTATATCATTAATAACTATTGAACCATATTTGAACAGGTTTTAGTAATTAAATTTTCACAGTTTAACATAATGTAAACATTTAGATTTTTTAATTTGTTTATTTTGCACAAAATTATCTATAGTTATACTTAATTGTGCTCAAAATGTTACTCTTCATGCAGTTATTTTTATAGATGTAGTAAAAAAAAAAATGAAGGGATTATTAGGATGTTTATCTTTCCCAACCGATCATAGAGATCTCCCTGTTAGTCAATTGTTTGTTGTAGTTATTAAAAAATGGCTTGCTTATACTCGAGCAAAATTTGTTTGACCAGCAAAGTATTAAATTTGCTCTCCTAAACTATCGAGACTACATCCTGTTTCTCAGCCCAGAATCTGAATTTGTCAGAAAGAATAGCACAGACTTTATGCATACATATGATATCAAAATGATTTAAAACCATCAAGGCATTTAAAAAATTCAAAGATGTATATAAAAGACTTCATTTGCATTTTTTTAATATTTGTGAAATTTTAGAAACACTTGCTTAGATAGTTTTTATATTACTACTACTTTAAATACCTTGAAAGTTTGACATTTCAAGTTGGCATGTTTATTCAGTAATATAAGTACGTTAGGTAAGCATGTAGATATAGCTTAAATATACTCTGTGCTTAATATAAAGCTTAAATATACTAAATATGGGTATGTTCATCAAGGAATGAATTATGTGTTCATTCTTAGTGACAGTAAGTTTTGTTTGATTTTTACATAACTTAGTTTTGTGAACAACACCAGTGGTGCAAGTGCTGCGCCGATCTACGCCAATTGTGGAAACCTGCGCCTACATGCTCCAAATGAAAGTACTTGGCTTAAAATACGCCGATCTGCGCCAAAAAGGATATTTTCCCCCGGGTATCGCAAAGCTCTGCATTCATGGGAAGGATTTTTGCACTCTCATGTGCAACTCTGCTTCATTTTGCAAGATATTCTCAATTTCAGGCTTCATTTTCCACTCTCTGAAATGGAACCGAAACTTCTCTCGAATTTTCGGGGACCAACTGCACATTGCCAAATTTTAAAGCAAAAGAAAATTTTATTTCTTGTTAATTTCATCGTTATTGAAGTGCCATTGTCTTCGTCAATGGCCAGCTAATGGCTTTCTTGCGCTATTTTATTTATAGATTAGTACCATGATCTTTGAATTAACTTGAGGGACCATTCACTAAGTACATATTTTCATGTTGATCCTCAGAGCAGTCAGGAATCACAAAGCTTCATAACCTCAAAATTTCCATCTCCCTTTTATTCATTTACTTTAAATAAAGATAAGAATTAATTGAGTTTCCTAAACGTAAATTTTTTATCTGAGGGACCATCCACTAATTGCATATTTTTTAAACATTTATTTTATTTTATTACTTTCAAAATTTTCAGTGCTCTTAATTCGTGTTAGGAAAAAACTTAATAATATTTAGAGGCAAGATTTTAAATAAGTATGAAGAGAGAGGGGCTTTCAATATTTTAAATGCAGCAAAAAATCTTATGTTTTTCAGATTTGTCATTCAAAAATACTTTAATTCATCTGTTAATGATTTGATTTAAAACAATTGATATAAAAAATTTTAATTATCACAGATTTGCTAAATATTATGAGTGTAGGGACAATATAATAATTTACTTCTGGCAAAAAATTTTTAGCTTCTATACTCATTGTATTTGCATTAATAATTATAAAAATTTTAATCATTTCATTATTAAAATACTGTGCTTGGTAACCAATTTTAATAAAAATTTATTAGGGGCCATTCACTAACTAACATTCACTAACAATTCACTTTGTAATATAAATTTATCAAAGTTTTCTTAATTTGCTTAATTCTTTACATATTTTTAAAAATTCGGTATGATCAATATTAATCCTGTTAATGTTTTGTTGAATATACTGTTACAAATAACATTTATTTAAATTTTAAGAAAAATACCCTGGATAACCTCAAATAATAGCTAAAGTAATTAACTCAATATTGAATATATTTAAATTGCTTTTGCCAAAAGCTTTTTTTTTAGGAAATATTTCGGCTATATTAAATAAATTTTTAGGTCTTTTCCAAACTGAGACACCATTGATTTACTTGCTTTATGATGAAATGGTGTCTCTAGTTAAAGCATTGTTAGGTTTTTTTTAAAGAGTTCTGCTTTTCTTAGTTTGTCAGGGAAGGACTTAAAATTATTGGATGTAGAAAACGCAGATATTTGGCAAAATTCAAATTTAATAGATGGAGGACTAGATACCATAAAGGCGATGACGTCCTTATTTTCTTCAGAAATTTTTTTTTATGTATTTAGGTTCCAGGTCTTTTTACTTGGCATGCGCAAAAAAGTTATTAAAAGCATTGCCGCTTGAGAATAGGTTACTGTACCATCTTAAAGTGTTGCATTCTGTAATGAGAATGGAAGACACTTCTAATAAGCCTATAAGATATCTGTCAACAGTAACCCCATCCATTATAAAACCTGAAGAGGCATCTTTGTTATTGTTACGTGAGGAATCAGAAGGTTATTCTTCTGACTCAAATGAATATGCACCAATTGATGTGTTTTGGAAAAACTATTTGTGAAGAAAGATAATTTGGGAAATATCAAATATCCTCTTTTAACAAAGCTTTTTAAAGCTCTTTTGTGCATACCACATGTTAATGTTGAAAGAGGTTTTAGTGTTAACAAAAAGCTACTTGACAATAGGGCAAGCTTAAATTCACATAGTGTTAATGGTTTGAGACAAGTTGTGTCACATATTAGCAAAATAGGGGGTTTAAGTAACTTTAAAGTTGACAACGATATGATTAAAATGGGCGCTTGCAGCATTTAAAAATTGCTCTGCTCGATTAGAGGTTGGGAAAAAAGAATGTGATAACACTGAAACTGAGGAAAGCAGATTGAAAGCTGCTGAAATTGATTTGCAAAAAAAAAAATTGAAGGCTTCTTATGATCTCTTGGCCACAACTGAAAAAAATATGAAGGATGGGTTAAATAATAAAGACATGTCGATTATAGAAAGCTTACAGATCCTCTTATCTGAGGCTAAGTCGAGGATAGCAGAATATTTAACAGCATTGTAAGATAGCAAAAAGAAACTTATTTTGTTAATGCAGGGACCTTCAAAAAAGTGTTAAAAATAAGATATGTTATTAATGAACAAAATTAAAAATTCTTGTTATTAAATTCTTATTTTAATTCTTTTTATTAAATATGCTCCAAATCTTTGTTTTGCTGCTCCAAAATTGCTTTTTTGTTGCTCCAAAACCATGTTTTGCCACTTGCACCACTGCAACACTAATTAATTTATTTAAGATATTCCTCTCTAACCATTCAAGATAATAACTTGATGGATGTAATCATGATAATTAATCCAAAGTTTTTATCTATGACTTGTTTCGTTTTGCCTATCATAACGTTTTATAACATGAACATGTTAGGCTTGTTACATGTCAGTCTAGATGTTATCTGAGACTAAAATTCTAAAATATAAGTAATTTTTATTGTTATATTCACATTTTATAAATTATAAAGTGGTCCATGCTAATATTTTCAGGTACATACAGCTCAGCTGCAAAATATCATGAAATTAAGTTTTAATTAATAGAGTTTTGCAAGCATTAATTATTACTTATATTTTGATACATTAAAAAAAATTTAAAACTAATTATATTTTTTTTTTTTTTTTTTTTTTTTTTTGTTCAGAAATTAAATTCAAAGCTGTCTTTCTATTCTTTTGATACATTTTGATCAAATGACTAATTTTAATTCCATATAGCTAATCAATGCTAAGACTAAATGCTAAAGTTACCAATGCGAAGACACAAAATGATTGATACCAAATCTGTATTATACTTTTAACTTTTTTTTCATGCAAACATATTAATTTTTCTATTTTTAGGTAATATTTGTGTTTGGATGTTGAATACATCCTCATCTTTACTTACCGGAAATGAAGACAATGTATATGTTCCTTATTTACTGTTCCGTTCCCATTCTACTCCTGTCACTGCAGTGGCATTTGCAAACTTATCAAAAAGTCAATGGCTTGTTAGTACAGGCTTTGAAAAAGAAGTGAAGTTTTGGAATTTAAATGACACATGTAAGAAGACTATTTTTGATTAAAATAAATTTTTAACAATTGCAAATGTAAAATTAATTTTACTTAGTTCCCTTTGAATAAATATCCGTGGGAAAATTAAAAGGAATTCTTATTTGTTGCAATTTATTTTGAAACTGCAAATTTTGAGCATCTATTGTTTTATTTCAGCTTTACCAGTTGCTACTGTCAAAGATGGCTATGCTAGCAATGTGGAATGGGGTGCCCAATGTTGTGGAGCATTTATAACTAACCATGATAGTGTTAGGTGACTATAGCTATTTTCTATTGTATAAGATGTTTTAGTTTCTTAAGTGATGCCCGTTTAAAAATTTGCTTACAAGCATTGTTATATATATATATATATATATATATATATATATATATATATATATATATATATATATATATATATTCAAATGTGTAGTATTCCTTTCATTAAAAGTTTTAATTCAAAAGCACTTACCAATGATATTTTAATTTATTCTCGTATTATTTTTATTTCTAAAACCTGAAATATAAAATATAACTAATTATTATATTACTACTGCATTTGCTTTGTCATTTCTTGACTATTGTTGTATCTTGTAAAGTTATAGTTAAATAACAAATATCTTATTCCATCAGAGTTTAAACAAAAGCAATTTTTTTTTTTTTTTTGCATGTGCTAAAAATAAAAGCTGCTGTTTTTAATCTGCAAACTAATAAATAAATTGTACGCTTATCAATTTGCTTTTTTTTCCCTCATGCTTTATTTTTCCCTTTAAAAGAAATAAATAAAAAAAACTTCATGTACAGAAATTTTTATTCTTAAGCTGGCTGTCATCAAACTTAGAATCTACCATTTTCCACAACCCTTTGTTTATGCTGAAACAGTTTGATGATTTTATTTAGACAAATTAATTCCTTTTTTTAATGTTTTAACAATGTTATCAATTGATTTATAAATCTCATTTTAATTGCTTTAAAATTAGTCCCAAAAAGAATCAGATTTCATTACATTTATAAAGAATAAATATTTTAAAATGGTGCTAAATCAAATGTTTCTTTTTGTTATGAAAATTACTCATGAAAATTTTACTAATAATAATTGCTGCCTGTACAATAAAGCTTTTATGAAGCCTTATAAAACTTCAATAAAATGTTTGCTTAGTATCACAATGTATATAAGTATCTATAGTTAAATGGGCAAATAAACTACCACAGCCCTTATGTGATAAAATGTTTTGTAATCAACATTCGCAATAAGCAATGTTAGAATCCTAATTAAAAAGGAAATCTTAATAACCTACGCAAACTAAAATTTAAGTGAAAAGAATAAATTATTATCAACATTTGAGTAATCAATATCAGTCTGAAGAAAAATGAGGTGGAAATTATTAACAACCAGTTCATTTACTGGATAAAACTGAAGGACAGTTCCTAGGACAAGGAAAAAAAATCATTTATTATGAATTTCTTTGTTAAAACCTAGAATGCTCATAAATTTACTAATAATTTTCACTTTCAACTTCAGTCTTTTATTTAGAAGTTTTATTAAGTTCCGAAAAAACATAACTGTTGCAAATTACTTATTTTATTTTTTTATTCACAATATCCAAAACATATTGAACTCTTAAACCAACAATACTGAACTAGTCTTCAAATGTGAAAAGTTAATTTAAATAATTCATTGTAAATTCTCATTAAGGAAAAGAACTTGATATAATTTATTGGTTAATACTTTTTGATGTTTCTAATTTTTTCATATCTTATTTTGATTAAGACAGACTGACTGTTCATATACTTTTTTCTGTTTTATATACTTTAATAAATGTAAATAATGAGAATTCTTTTACTATTTATTACATAAAACCTTACAGAAAGTGGTATGCTAAAATTTTTACTTTGTGCTTGTAACTTAGCAATGTTAATCCTTTAAATAAATAAACAATAATTGTTATAGGTTTTACAGATTTTAATTAATTTTTTTTTCTAGTTTCAGAGCATCTCACTTTTTACGAGAATTTGAACTTGAGACTTCTGTTGCAACATGTATGGATGATTGTAATATTACTACAAAGGTGTGTTACTAATTTTTATTTCTTCAATTTCATCAATTATAAAATATTTACAATGATTAAATAATGCTATTTGTTTGATGTTGCTTCCATAATATGGTCGCTAACTTCTTAAACATGACTTAGGAGCAAAATTACACTATATAGCAGAGTTCGAACGCACTGGATTAGGAAAACCAAGAATTGTCATGGAAAACAATATTTGAAAGGAAATCAGCGGAAACGTAATTTTGTTCCAAAACCGGACATTGTCAGGGAATTTTGCACCCGGTTAAATTGCCAAATTTCACTGTTCCGTTTTCAACCATAATTTCGCTCAATAGAGGATTTAAAAAATAATAATTGGATGTTTTTTTGGGTCCAAGAGTAATTAAATGTAACCTCAAGATTCGATTGTTCTTAAGCGCTTTTAAAATGATGTCAATTGGATGTCCGAGTTAAGTAACTTGCAAATTCTGTCTTAAGAGTATTAACATGTTATGTTTGTTTTTAAAATCCACGTTTGTTTATCAATGTTCATCATCCTTCATTTATTGCGACAAATTAGTGTTTTATAATTTTACATAATAATATTAATTATTACATGATTGCAGCTCAGCCCAAATCTCTTCCATTCAATTCCACCCTCTTTCTATTCACAATTTTCTTCCTCCCTTAGACACTTCTAAGAGTTACACCCTCTTCCTTATGCGCAATCTTTCACATTCAATTCTCCTATCTCCCACCCCATTGTAAAATTTCTCCCTCTCTTGCCAACTAGTGTATATACCATTCTATGTGACCTTGACCAACATGCAACAGGGAGAAAAAAGATTCCCCTCTCTTCCCACTGCACTTTAGTTAGCAATCTTCTATTCAATTACTGTGATTGGTTAATCCTTGTACTTTTTCTCCATCTCTTTGCTCATTTACAGTATAACCTCATAAAATAAGAACTCATCAATGAATAATGAATTTAAAAGTCTTCATAAAATGAAGACTTTTAGATTGTGCTGTAGGGTGTATTGCCGTATTGGTACTGATTGAAAGTCAGTATTTGTGTGAAACTAACTACAGTGGCGCTTTCTCGAGTCAACATGTTTTCTCGGTATTTTACGGTGCTTTCAGCGCAACAAAATATAAATGACTCAATTAAGTTTCCTTGTAGCAGGAAAAATTTATATTTCTCATTAAGATGTTGCTTTTTAGATTTCATTGAAGCTTTATTTTATTTTGTTATAGTTTTGTGTATTTATTTAGTTTTTTTTTTTTTTTTTTAAACTTCCTCAGAAGAGTGGATATTCTGAACCAATGAATGCTATTGCTGTTTCTGATGAGAATGGTACAATTACAGCTAAGATTCTACATACTCTTCACGGTTTACATCCTAGTTCTTTGGAAAAGTTTCCTCGTCGCAAAAGTCATGCAGTGAGTCTACTATAAAATACTTATATAAGATATTTTGTTTGTTAAGTTGCTTTTATCTGTGCCATTTTAAATCACCTTTTGTATTACTTTATTTATTTTGTATTGGAATATGGCAGATTGTTTTGCAATTTTATATGCATTTTATTACAAATTTAAGAAGCTCTCCTGAAAATTAGTCTGGAAAATCAAAAGTGAAATCAACCATCACATTGTAAAAAAAAAATAATTTAAAAATAGAACTCCAACTATGAAGTGACTAGAATTTTGGCCTTCACAATTTTAAACAAATGAGACATAACTGGTCCTTAAAAATTCAAATCAGTGAAAAATTGAATTTGTAATTAGTTATGAAAATCAAAGGAGTTTGGTAAAATCAGTTTCTATAACCACCATCAGTTCGGTTAGAAAATAAATTCTACTTCCTCTATGCAACGTATAGAAAATTATTGGTGAGTAAAATAAAATTTATGAAGTAAATATTTTTAAACATTGTAAGTATTTTTGTTGTGAACTCACTGATTAACATTGATGATGTCTATTTTAATAATCTGAGACTGTTTATAAAACTGAGAAAAACATTTTGATTTGTTATACAAAATGTATGCAGGTTGATACATTTTTGTTGTGTCATGGTATATTTAAAAAATGTTTTGTCAGCTCTCCTGTCTTAATTCAGTATCACACAGCATAACATGTTTGGCGCTGAAAACTCTTTTACAAATCAGGACAAATTAAGAAATGCTGATGACTGTTGAAATGAATGACAAAATTTTGCTACTAACAGATATTGTATCAGTTGTGTTACATGACCCTTCAAAATTTTTTGACGTTTTGCCTGAATAATCCATCAACAATAAATATCATCAGGAAATACAGGTAAAAGTTTAAAAATCAAATTTTGACCATCGCCGTTTATTTTGCTGATCTCTTGCATGTTTATAGATCTATGGGGAAAAATTACATAATTCTATTCGCATGGGATGTTAAAAGAGCTTTACATCTAGAACTTTTTGTCAACTGGCAAATTTATTTTCTCAATGCGAAAGTTCATTGGGTACCGAGGAATCCCTCAAACTATGTACTCTTATAATTCAACGAACTTCCTTGCAACTGGTAAGGATCTCTTTATACTTTGGAATGGTCTGTGGGGTTGATTTGGTATCTTTGTTAGAGTCCCCCACTTAAACTCTAAAAAGAAATATAACTCTAGGAAAGCGTTCCACATAAAAATGTTTCCGAGAACGTGTTATAGGTTTCTTCATAAATAACACTAAGTTTAAATAAATAACTATCTTTATTAACATTTAGGAAACTTGTAAATTTAACTAAAACATTTTAACATCTATAAAACTTAACCACTTTAACATTGAGGCAGCATAGAAATAAACTGCGAAAAGGTAACCGGCGAGAACATGCCGGATTGCTAGCTAGAACCGACGGGGAGAGAGAGAGCAATCTGTGAGGATGCGGCCAAGTTATATCCAAAACATACTGTGCGCATTTTGCTGATTTCGCCCTTCACGCATATCTCCATTCAGGTATGAGGTTTACGTCAATTATCGGCTGCGAGCGACGTAGTCCAACGTCAGAGATTCGTAATTCGGACTTTGCATTTCAGACCGCAACGCCACAGGTACTCCCCCTCCAGTCTGAAAGACGAGAAAAAAAACAATTACAACAATGTAACAGTAACCATGTATGCAGTTATAACCATAAAATTGTGCATGCAACCATAACACAATATGCAAGCATTAAGGTAATAAAAAATGGACAGTGCGTTTTGAACGGAGTTCTCTGGCATTGTCAACTCCACTAAAAATGTAAGCTGGTTTTAGGCGGTTAATACCTATGTTGACCTCTTTATCTTTGATTTTGAGCTTATAAAATTTTTCATTACGCTGTAACACTTCATAAGGTCCATCGTATGGTTGCTGTAAGGGCTTGCGCACGCAGTCTTGTCTAACAAAAACATGACTTGTCGATAATAAATCCTTATGCACAAAAATGTCTTTGTGACAGTGGCGAGATGTTGGAGCAGGACGCAATCTGTTCATATATTCCCGTAAAACCTTTAGGAAATCATGATACTGTAGTAAATCAGTTGTATGGCATCTAAAAAATTCTCCAGGCAGTCTTAAAGAACAGCCGTAGACTAACTCTGCTACTGAAACGCCGATATCAGGCTTCAAACTGGAACGAATGCCCAAAAGAATTACTGGTAGAACTTCACTCCAGCGGTCAGTAGAGTGACATTTGATAGCGTTCTTGAGTTGCCGGTGAAATCGCTCTACGATTCCGTTTGATGCGGGATTATATGCTGTGGTGCGTCTCTTTTCGCACCCAAGAAATCGAGCCAATTCTTGGAACTGATTGCCTTCGAACTGTGTGCCTTGATCGGACACTATTACATCTGGTACTCCGAAGCGAGCTATCCACCCAGAAAAGAAATTCTCAGACACTGTATTTGCTGTCTGGTCTGGCATTGGAAATGCTTCTGGCCATCGACTATATCTGTCAACACATGTCAGACAATACCTGTATCCTTTAGATGGAGGTAATGGACCTACTATATCTATGTGGACATGACTGAAACGACATCGTGGAAGAGGATAAATACCAGGTTCAGACTTTGTGTGTCGTTGAACCTTAGACTTCTGACACTGCAAGCAGGATTTTGTCCACTCCGAGACGTCTTTTTTTAAGGAATGCCAGACAAATCTTTGTCGGATCAAGTCAACAGTTGACTGCACTCCTGGATGAGATAAGTTATGAAGGTTGTCGAAAACTACTTTTCGAAATGCTTGAGGTACGTAAGGGCGTACCTTGCCAGTGGACGTGTCACACCATAGTTCTAAACCATCTGGCGTGAATACGAAAGGTTTGAGTTTCAAAACCTCTGATCGTCTAGCCCAGTGGTCGGCAAACTTTTTAGCCAAAGAGCCAAATATGAACATTACAATAATTTTTAAAACAAATTGGGAGCCAAATCTGCTTGTTTAGTAAACTTTTATTACACTAAATAAGTAGTACACTAAATAAAACTAAATTTCATACTTAATAAATATTTATTAATACGAACAATGTGCTTGCATCTCCTTGGAAAGTTTGAGTAAGTCAGGTTTGTATGCTGTTGTTTTTAATTTTAGGCATGATTCCAAGTTCTCATCAATAAGAGGACTTCTCAGTTTACTCTTGATAATGTTCATGCTTGAAAAAGATTGTTCGCATATATATGTAGAACCGAAAAGGGAAAGAACAGCAAACGCGAGCTTTTTCAGCTGATCGTAAGAGTCAGGAATACTATTCCAAGCGTTGAATATGATCATGTCTTCCTTCTCCAGGTCATTCAAAGTAGACCACTTGTGTTGTGATGCCAATTAGTACCCAGACTCCTTTAGAAAAAGTATGCGCGCATGCTTGTGGTACCTTTGTATCACACCGGAGTACCCCAAAAACATACGAACAATTTCAGCCTGTAGCTTGTACGTGGTTTGTGTTTACGTTTACGAAAACTAATAAACTTTAACTCGATGTTCGTTACGTATTTTTATTACAATATAAAATTTTAATTACCTATCTACCTTATTTATTACCTTTTAATTTAAACAAAAAATTATACATGTTCTCGATTTATAGAAGAATTTTAATTTATCAAAATAAGATGTAATTTTTTTCTTAACAAGTTTTTTTTTAAATGAAAATATTATTGCGCCTTCCGTGGACATTTGTGCCAGAGCCGCACTTAAGAAGCCAAAGAGCCACATGCGGCTCCGGAGCCGCACTTTGCCGACCACTGGTCTAGCCTCATGCAACTCATCCCCAGAAGACTGTGCACGTGCCATTTCCTCATAATTAATATTATCAGATATATGAATTTCAGAAACTCTGGAAAGTGTGTCTGCCACTAAATTTTCGTTTCCCGAAATGAAACGTATATCTGTAGTAAATTGAGAAATGTATTCGAGGTGTCTTACTTGTCGAGGCGAGTTATTACCATTATTTTTACAAAACGCGTACGTCAATGGCTTGTGATCAGTATAAACGCAAAATTTTCGTCCTTCTAACATATGTTTAAAATGCCTTACAGAGCTATAAATTGCAAGTAACTCACGATCATATGTACTATAGTTACGTTCAGTAGTTGTAAGTTTGCGTGAAAAAAACGCTAATGGTTGTACAATATCGTTATCAATCTGTTGCAAAACTGCTCCAATGCCAATATCTGAAGCGTCTACCATTAATGTAATGTCCGCATTCACTATCGGATGCGCTAATGTTACCGCATTCGCAACGGATTCTTTACAAGCGTCGAAAGCTTTAATGTTTGCCTCTGACCAAGTGATCGGAGTTTTATCCCTTTTCTTCTTAGTTTTACAAAGATCATGTAGGGGGGCCTGAATAGTAGCAGCGTTTTTTAAAAATCTATGATAGAAATTTAATATAGCTAAGAAACGGCGCAATTCCTCAACAGTCTTTGGCAAGGGAAAATTTTGAATAACAGTTACTTTATCAGGTAGAGGTGAAATACCTTGAGTATTAACAAGAAATCCCAAGAATTGTAACTCCTTTTGGCCGAACACGCATTTTTCGACGTTTAAAATAATACCGAACGAGTTCAACCGCTCGAAAATTTGTTCCAATTGCATCATATGCTCACTTTCAGTTGCGGAAGCGACTAACACGTCATCTAAATATGCGTAACAAAAATCTAATCCGCGTAGAATTTGATCAATAAACCTTTGAAAAGTTTGCGCTGCGTTTGATAATCCAAAACACATGCAATTGTATTCGTAAAGACCAAAAGGTGTTATTACCGCACTTTTAGATTTCGAATCCGCGTCTAATGGAATCTGGTGGTAAGCTTTTACCAGGTCAATTTTTGAGAATATAGTTTTACCAGCTAAGCCAGATGAAAAATCCTGAATATGCGGTATGGGATAACGATCCTCTAAAGTGACCGAATTTAACTTTCGATAGTCACCGCATACCCGCCATTCATCATTCTTTTTTTTAACTAAATGAATGGGACTAGACCATGGGCTATTTGAAGGAGAAACTATACCCTGTTCTATAAGAATATCAAACTCTTTTTTAGCTGCTTTAAGTTTGTCTGGGGCTAAACGACGAGCCTTTGCACAAACCGGTGGACCTCTTGTAATGATAGAATGAGTAACATTGTGCTTTTTAGGACTCTTTAGAAAAGATTGATTTGTAATACCGGGAAATTTTGACAAAAGTCTATGATACTCAGTATTTCCGCAAATCGTAGTTAAACCTAACGATTTTCCGCGAACCCGTGTACCCTTAGCTGAAAATCTCGAAGTACTATCAATCAATTTGCGATTTTTTATGTCAACCAATAAACCAAAAAATTCTAAAAAATCTGCACCCAAGATAGGTCGCACTACGTCAGCAATAACAAAATTCCATTTGAATTGCCTTTTTAAACCAAAATCTAACGTTAATCTACGAAAACCGTATGTGTTTATTTTTGTTCCGTTCGCAGCGTAGATTGCTATCTCCGTAGTCGGTTGCTTATGAATGTGTGGGTCGCGTGGAAAAACTGAAATTGACGCGCCAGTATCAACTAGAAAATTAAAACCTAATTTTCGGTCAAATATGTGGAGGCGACTGAACTTTAACCCACTATCTGTCGTCACCGAAACAGCAGCGGAATTCAGTTTTCCGAGTATGAACATTTACCGACACATTTTTTAGCATTTTTACCAAATTTAAAATGGTACCAACAATACTGTTTTTCCGAAGTTTTATTGACATTATTCGAATTCGAACGAGGCCTTGAACCAGACCGTTGACGAAATTTACTTCCATTGTAACTTTTTTGTCGAAAAGTCAATTTTTCTACTTTCTCGGAAAGTTCAGAAATTTGAGATTGTAACTCTTTTAAATCCACGGAAGAAATATTATGTTCTGTACTTGAAGTACCGAAACAAGAAACTTCGTTTATTTTATCCGCGATTTGAGCCAAATCATCAAGTTTGTCTTTACTAATTGATAATATTAGCTGAATATTAATAGGGAGTCGCTGAATAAACAATGTTTTTAAAACATCGTCAGATATTTGACTACCAGCTAACGATCTCATTTCATGTAATAGTTGTGTTGGTTTTTTATCACCTAAATACAATTCCTGTAACAAAGTCCTCAATCGCGAACTTTCGGATTGTGTAAAACGTTTTATAATACGTTCCTTAAGAACCGTGTATGGATTATCTGTAGGTGGAACCTCAACGATATCTTTAACGTAGGAAAGAACTTCCATATCTAACGCTGCAACGACGCAGTGGAATTTTGTTAATTCTTTTTCAATTCCCGACATCACAAAATTTGATTCTACTTGAAGAAACCATAAATCTATTTCGGTTTTCCAAACGGGTGGAGCTCGAAATGCAACTCTGGCTATTTCGTTTTCAGCCATTATACTATCAAGTTAACAATTTAAATGCCTTTGAAAATGTATTAAAAACTAGTACATTATTCAAGAAAAAATATGAATAGTTTACGAAAGCATTAATTCAATTTTACATTGTACTTTATGAATTCAAAATCAAAATGTTTACAAGTCCATGAGAATTCAATTAAATTCAATACGTTAAAATTTAAATTTCACTAGTGTAGGGGAGAAGGGGGTACAGTGGGTCAATTTTAAGATATTTAAATATAATTCTAAAAATATTCTTAGAAAAGATTATCAAACTTATGCATTATGTTTTCTAATCTATTAGCTACCCTAATTAAATTTATTACAATTTAGCAAAATGTTTTTTTACAAAAAAAAGACATTTTTCTAGAGTACTACTTGTTGACCCACTGTGCCCCATAAAGGGGTACAGTGGGTCAACAAATGGGGTACACTGGGTCAACTAACGAAAAATACAATAAATAATTTTATTTCATTCAATATTGAGTTTTTAAACTTATTTTATTGCCTGACAATATTTAGTATTAAGTTAAACAGTAAAGTTGATCAAAGCTTATAAATGAAAAGTATATTTTCTTGCTCTAATATACACATTCACTACATTGCATAAAAAATTAAAGAAAAAGGTTTTAATTAGACATTACTTTATTTTAAGTTCTATTTAGTTCACAAAACTTTTGGTTGTATAGTCATTTTTAAGACATTAAATCAAAAACTTAATTTACAATAACTAATGAACATTATATGACAGGAAATCTACTGCAAAAGTCAGTTTTGTCATTGTTCTCTTAGTTCCTTGAAATACATTTGGTTTGGGCAACTTTCTCACTATATCTTTACTGTCTGCTGTATAAATGTCTGCCTCATCAAAGATAAAGGCATAACCTGGCTGAATTCTTTTCATGTAGTGAACTTCAAATTCATGTTCTTTCTTGCCTACAACTTCAGCAACATAGTGTTTAAAACTGTACTTTTTTTTGCCATGAACTGTTACTAACACGAAATCTCCAATGTCAATATTAAAATCCTCTACTTCTTCAAGTTCCAAATCCTCAAAGTCAGATTCGTTTGAAGATTCTTTCCATTCTTCCTCCTCTTCAGTTGAGCTGTATTGTAATTGCTTGTAAATTTTTGTTTGCTTATTTCTCCCTCGCTTTTTATCATTAAGTCTTTTTCTCTTTTTTAATTTTTCAATTGTTGCATTTTCGATTCTGTTTTTCACTGGTGTATCTGGGAGAACTTCTGATTTTGTAGGTTGTCGCTTTGTCAATTTTTTCTTTTTTGGATCAGCCTTAGGAAAAGGCTTTACCATCTCTGGTGTCATTTCTTGTCCTGCAAAATTTTCTTGAACTGAAGATTCTGTGGAAGACTTATTCCCTTTTTCCTGTAACACACTTTGTGCTGGAATGTTTTCCAATGAATGTTCTACATCCAACAAATTATCAAATGCCCTCGATGGACCTGGAATTGCAAGATTTTCCAGAGAGGCCTCTACATTAGGCTGGACTAATGTAGCTAGAGAAGTACCTTCTTGAAAAATACGAGGTTGATCTTCAACTGTGACATTTTCCATTGGAACATCTGTAACATTAGAGGCAGTAAAATCTTCATCTTTGTAGATATTTTTATCAAAAGGAAAAATTCCTGTCGATGAAAAACCAGACAGGATATTACTTGTAGAGAATGCAAGGGGATATGACTTCCCAACAAGACCTGCAATTTCATGGATAGTAATGCGATTTCCGGGATTATTTAACAACCAGGCTCGACAAGCATCATTATAATATTTTTTAAATGGGCCGAAAACTGTTTTGTCAAGCGGTTGTAGCTTGTGGCTACAGTGGGGAGGCAGGGTCAACAAAATTACACCATTGTCTTTTGCCAAATCTATGACTTCAATACTTACATGGCTGTAGTGGTTGTCCATGATTATAAGTGTTTTATTTTGTTGAGACGACTTCGAAAATTTAATAAAATGTTTCATGACTAATATAAATATAGCTGAGTTCATCCAGCCAGATACTGTTGCAGCTCCATCAGATCTTAAGGGTGCACCATGCAACATAGCATTGCGGAAGTTCACTCTTGGAAATATGAAGAAGGGTGGTAGTGAGTTTCCTAATGCATTAATGACGCAACATAAAGTGACCAACTCTCCTCTTTCTGCACTGGTCACTTGCCCTACTTGCTTTCTACCCTTTTTTGCAAGTACTTTGCCAGGAGTTTGAACAGAAGTGACCCCTGTTTCGTCCAAATTGAATATGTTTTCAGGTCCGAGCTTGTATTTTTCCAATAAGTGACACAATGTGCCATAGAACTGCATAACAACAGGTTTATTAAAGCCCATTGACCTGGCCAAAGATGTAGCTTCTGGTTTGCGCAAAGAAATACATTGGGAACGTTTTATAAACCCTTCCAGCCAGTCTCTGCCAGCACATTGATTTCTTTTCCAAGATTCTGGAATGTCTTTCTTTAAGCTGGTAGCATATTGAAAGGCAAGAATTTTTGCTTCCTCAGGTGGAAGACCATGATGTAATTTACTAGCCTGGATGAAATAGTTAGCAAGCATTTGTTCTTCTTTTGTAGAAAAAATTTTGCTCACATCATAATTAGGTTTAAATATTATGTCCTTTGCATTTGAATCCTTGTCCCAGTTAACATCTTTACTTTTCAGCACATACCGTTGTAAAGTTGTATTGGAGACATTGTATTCTCGAGCAGCTTCACGTATGGGCATCTTGTCTTTTAGAACAGCTTTTACTGCTTCACGCATTGTTTCGGAGTTTACCATGCCAATGTTGGTTTTCCGTTCTCTGTTTCTTACCATTGTGATCTGGAAACAGGGTAAATAACAATTCCCTGGTTTATTTCTTACTTAAGTGTAAATATTTATACTAATTTAGTTGACTATACTTAAAATAGCTAATAGGTTTTTGCATTTCCACAGACTAGCATCAACAAAATGAATTTTAATAGTTATTTTAATAAATGTATCACCAATGTATATATAAACTCTTTTATTTAATAAACTGGTAGACAAATTAAATTAAGGTAATTTAAACATTAAAGTGTAAAAGATTAAAAGAAGGACAATGAATATATAAATGGGGGTACAGTGGGTCACCGACCCACTGTACCCCATTTCAAGTGACCCAGTGTGCCCCACATGTACCATTTTAGTATATTTCACCTCAAACTCTTGCTCTTTAAAATATTCATTTAAATAAAATATCATACAAAATGAGATCAGTTAGACTATATAAACATACCACATAACTCATATTTAATTGACAAATTTAAAGTGTAATAACAAAAAGTCTTACTTACTTCAAATTTCCTGCAGAGGATCAGAAAATAAAATGGCTCTTTCTTCCCTCCACAATCAAATTGAGCTGCTTACCTTTTTCCACAGAGTAGAGTTGTTTCGTGTCTACTTTACAAAATTTTTTCATCTGAAAATAAATTACTGAAGCAAAAATATCTTCACTGACCCACTGTACCCCCTTCTCCCCTATAGAAACATTAAAACCTATAAAAATGGCACATGCACAGCTCTGAAAAAGAGAAACATTAACCAAGAAGTAACTACTCACTGCGTACCAGGTAGGCCAGCCACGTTCAAGAAAAATAGTAATCCATAATTACATACATTCTTTGATTCAGAAGGGTGTCACAACTTCAAAGTCCGGGTCACCACTTGTGGGGTTGATTTGGTATCTTTGTTAGAGTCCCCCACTTAAACTCTAAAAAGAAATATAACTCTAGGAAAGCGTTCCACATAAAAATGTTTCCGAGAACGTGTTATAGGTTTCTTCATAAATAACACTAAGTTTAAATAAATAACTATCTTTATTAACATTTAGGAAACTTGTAAATTTAACTAAAACATTTTAACATCTATAAAACTTAACCACTTTAACATTGAGGCAGCATAGAAATAAACTGCGAAAAGGTAACCGGCGAGAACATGCCGGATTGCTAGCTAGAACCGACGGGGAGAGAGAGAGCAATCTGTGAGGATGCGGCCAAGTTATATCCAAAACATACTGTGCGCATTTTGCTGATTTCGCCCTTCACGCATATCTCCATTCAGGTATGAGGTTTACGTCAATTATCGGCTGCGAGCGACGTAGTCCAACGTCAGAGATTCGTAATTCGGACTTTGCATTTCAGACCGCAACGCCACAGGTCTAACATTAGTTCCATCATTTTTATGCAGATCATCCTATAAATTTGTAGTTTATAGTACCTCGAGCGGCTTGTTGGGAGAAAATGGATGGAACTGTAAAAAGAAGTTTGTGCAAAACCAAAGAGCAATCACATTAAGGAAGAAAATTTTATCAAATTTCCAGTAGAAATTGAAGTAGAAATGGGGAAATTGATTCCAGTAGAAAAGGGGTGACAAGTACTGCTATCTAAAGTTTGGAAGTATCTACAAGCTCTACTAGATTCGTTTTGGGGTAGATGGTCAAATGATATTTGTTATATTTGAAAAGCTATCATGAAGTTAAAAATACAAGAAAGCTATTTAAGATGTTGTGCTTCTCCAGGAAAAGCTTCATCCTTGCCAAATGTGAAAGAAAACTCTTGTTCTCAAACTTATACCTGAGCACGCCGGAGTAGTAAGAACTGTCCATTTGGTGTGTGGGGACATGATCTTGTCACGTCCTCTACATCTGTCATTTCCTTGGAGAAAAACCTGGGTGGGAAGGATGTTGAGAAATAAGAATGATGTGTCTGTGGCTTATATGTGTATCTCTTTCCCCACAGTATCGTTTAAACACTCACAAATTAACATTGACGATGTTTATTTGTGGACTGCGAAACAAATAGTTACTTTTGAACTGAGAAATATGCATTGATTTCATATACAAAATTTACACAGGTTGTAGTACATTTCCATTGTATCATTCTTTATGACATGTTTAATAAATGTGTTGTGTTGTCAATTCATCTTAACTTAGCATCACACAGTATGCATAAAAATTTTTTGAGCTTATGCGAAAGTTTTTCAAATGCTTACAATTTTAAAATTTGAAAATAGATTCTTTTCAGGGGAAAAAATAAAACAAAAAATATTCAAAAAACTTAATCGCTGAATAAGAAAGTAAATCACATTCATTTAAATATTCAAAGGTTAATATTTTGAAAGTAGAATAATTTTTTTCTATCTGAAAAGGACCGTGAGAAAAAAGAAGGCAAGTAATGAGTGGCTATAGAATTTCAAAGCAAGACATTCATAAAATAGTCTATTTATACAAATTGTTGACATTAAAATAATTATTTCTAAAAAAATTTTTTTTTCTAATTACTTTTTTGTAAATTTGATTTTTTTTAATTTCATTATTATCTGATCCTTAAGTGTTTTTTTTATACTAATGTACATTTAAATTTATGTGTTTATAGCAGAAAATCTATCACACTATCAAAAATGTATTGTAAATAATAAATATTTATGTAAATAAATATTTTTCAATTATTATTGTGTATTTTCTACCAGATTTGTTATATTACATTAACTTTTCTTCAGCTTTATATTTTTGAGTATTTTTAAATATATGTTTTCAATATGGGTTTCATGCAATATCAAATTGCTGTAAATAAGCTCATTGCGGGAAGTAGATATCGACCATGTCAACCTTCATCTATGAAAAGTTACCCCACCATAGAATCGAGTTGACATGTTTTATATGCTAGTGAATTGGAATTATGTTTTTGTAGTGGTAAATACACTACACTCATAAATGGCTTTGATTTTAAGATGTAATTGAAAAATTTTGTTTAATTAATTTTTATTTCTTATTAGGGGAAAGCTGTCATTCCACCATTAAAAGAAGTGGATAAAACTGCAGAACCTTTTATTAATTATCAAGATTTGGCTGTAAATACTGTAAGTTTTTTTAAAAAAATTGTTATTTTTTAGCATCATAAGGAAACATTTGTTTATCAGTATCAGTAACTTATATCAGATTTTGAAACACAAAAGTTTTTATAATAATAAATAAAATTCAAAATAAAGTATCTATTATAAAAAAAAAATATTTTTTCTTTGTAATTTTAATTTCTTTATTATTTCTTATAGGAATTATTTTCATTTGTAATAAAATGTGTTAGTGTGTTAAACATTTTTCAAAATAACAAATCCAATGAAGGTGAATTTCAGGTCAAATTCTTATTTACTATATTTAGAAAATGAATTCAAATCTTATATTATGATTGAAGTTGTTTCAAAAATTTGGATTAATCTCTTTCTATGTTTTATGTAAAATATATTCATTTTTGACGATTTAATAATTGCTGGATGTTTTGAAATGATGAACTGAAGAAATGTTTAGAAATTAAATTTTTCAAATAAGGTCTTAAAAATTACTAAACTATTTCTTTAATTAAGTTTTGATCAAACTGAATTGATCCTAAATACAATTTTTAAAAGAATTTCTTTCATATAGGCTATTGGCAAGAAAAACTAATTAAAATGTCATCTGACTTAAGATGAAATGACTAAATATATGTTAAGAAAACTATTTTTCAAATTTAATTTATGGTTCTTTTATTATAGTTTTTTTAAATTTTAATCTTTGTTATAATTTCATTTATAGTAAATTGTCAAGCATGTTTCTGAAATGAAAATTTTCTGTACAGTTCAGCTTTTCCTTTTATTTTCTCATATAACTGTTCTGTTTTTTACTCATAAAGTTTGCGATACACTGTGAAAAGATTTTTATGGAAATACTTTGCACAATCAGGAGAAATAATTAAATATATGTTTAAAACAAAATTTGCTAGTTAAAAGCTGAAATCTCGCACTTTTGGCTAAGAGAGAATCAGCTGTTGCTATCTATTCTAATAAAGAGTGAATCGTTTGAATATTTTTTTTTATTTGTGTCACTGAAATTCATTGAATATATCTCATAAAATTTTTTATTTATTTAAAAAGTAAAGGAGTTTTAAGATAGATGAAATGTTGTTATTTACACTAAATTTCGAAGTGCTAAAGAAATTATCTATCTCTCTTATCCTTCTATGCTAAAAAAAATAAGAATCGCTTAAATTTTTTCAAGATTATCTTTTTGTAATTATATATTAAATTACTGCAACTTAAAAAAAAGTTAAAATTAAAAAATTTAAAATAGCTTAAAACAAAACTAATTCACTAAAATAGCTTTTAACTATTTTTCTCTATAATTAGCTTTTTTCAAATTTTAATTCCAGACTTGCACTTATTTTATTTAATTGCTTTTTTTGTCATTTTATTATACAGTAATAAAAACTCCATAGAAAAATTAAATAGTATTTAATTTAGTGAGTAGTCACTACCTCATAAAGTAACTTAGGTTTCCGAAGCAATGTTATCACTTTATCCAAGTAAGATGTAGCATCTGTAATCAGAACAGCATGTTGTAGTTTTCCTATTTGAAATTGCAATATATCCCCCCCCCCCAGTGTTTATACTGATTTGATTTCAACACACACAGACAGATGGTAGCATCTGTTTGCAGAACCTCCCTTCTGCATTTGTTTCACTAGATGATGTCACAACAGCCCATTCTAGTTACCAGTAAACTTAAGTTTAAAGCTATGATTCGACTTCAAATCCTAACCTTAATTGATCAATGCAACTTAACTAAATCTAACTTAACCTAGTACTTTTTAAACTTTTGATGAAAGGTCATTTAATGACAAAATACCTTTTACCAAAAACTGAAACTGAAGGGATTATTGAATTAGGAAAATAGTACTGGATATTTGTAAAATTTCCATACATTCTTTCTTAAAAATGTAAAGCAGTAAAATTATATGATTTGGAGTTTTGAGTAAATAGCTGGAAACTCCACATTTCTTTTTTTTAAACTTTTTACAGTTTAAACTGTTGAAAACCAATCTGATGTTGAAAAAGAAAATTAAAATAATTTTGTGAAAACAAAAGTCTTAAAACAGACAAATGTGTATACTTAAATAAGTTTCAAAAATTTTTAAATTTTTATTTTCATAATTTTATTGGTGTAATTTTATCAGAAAAAAGAGAGAATTGTCATTGTCACATAAATTGTCATCTAAATTGTTTTAAAAAATAATTTCTCTTATTAATCCTGAAATAGTTTTTTTTTTTTAAATAAAATTCGGATTTTTTTTTCTACCATAAAATATCTGATTTAAAAGGTCGTTTGTGGGAAATGCAGGGTACTTCTTAATCACCACTCTTAGGATATATTTCCGATGTCCTTGTTAAAATTTAAGTGCAGGGAGAACACATTTCTTAATCCTGTAAGATTCTATTACAATTTTTTTGACTTATCCTTTATAATTTTAGATCTCCTGGAATCCAAATCATAGTTCACGCTTTTGGTTAGTTGCTGGTGGCTCTTCAGGTGTTGCTAGACTTTCTTGTCTGCATGATTTAAAAATTGATGATGCTATTTCATAGACCAGTGCATCATACTTGTGATAAAAGTACACTTCATAAATTGTTATTCATCATTCATTATGTGTATATTTTCACATCATGTACCTCCTTAACTGTTATGCAAAACTATATGCCAGATCATCATCAATTATCTTTAATCATATTTGTAATAGTTATATCACTTGGATCACTTTTAAAGATTTTTCTATCTGTATTTTCTTTGATATTAAGTAATCTGTTTATGAAAAAATATAAAGTTCATTTACGTTAGTAAAATACTTTGTAATTTTGCATAGTTAGAAGGAAATTAATAGCAAATTATTTTATAAATCTGTGAGAACTATAAGTTTTATTGTAATTAATTTGTTATTGTTCTTAAATTCTGGAATAACAGTTGAACAAATTTATTAACACAATATAGCTCTTAAAATATATCTTTGAATTATAAATTTTGTCCAATCTAAAAATTTATGTATAAAAAATATATTACATCATTTTTTTAAAGACCACAATTATAAATCTTAAATATGCATAAAAAAATTTTTAAGCATGTAAAATAATGCTTTTTAAAAGCATGTAATAATGTGCTTGTTTGTGCTTTTTTTAAGCATGTAATAATTCAACCTTAAGATCAAAATACAAACAGAAATCGATTTTTTCATCATGGCATAAAAGTTGTTACTAAATATTTCAAAGTTAAAGAGATTTCATGTTCAACTATTTCTTCTTCAATTATTATCAAATATATTTTGCAAAATATATTTAAAAAAAAATTATTTTATATATAAGAATGTATTTTTTTAGAAAATATTTTCAATCATGTATAGATATCCTAATAGTTGTTATGTTACTTTTTCTCTCTAATTTATCTTAATATCAATAATATCAACGTTGATTTAAGATAGATATTTTCCCATTTGAAATCAACTAAACATAATGTAAGATTTAAGTTTTACCTGGAAATAATTTTTTAAAAGTTTTTTCAGGTTGCATATTTTCACAGATAAACTTTTGCCTTTAATTATTATTAAGAATATTGCATGTTAAAGGCTATTTTTTCCCCAAATTTTAAGAAATAAATGAGTATAAGAACTTAAAATTTAGATTTTCTGTGAGGAAAAAAGAAGTGAAAATCAGCTGTTTAATTAGTTCTTATAAGCTTGTTGAGATGCAATAATTTTTCTGTGTGACAACAAGAACATCTTTTTGAGGAAATTATTCTATTACAGTGCATTTTTTAAACTATTTTAAAATTGAAACTTTAGTATAAAATTATAAGTATAGAAATTTACTTAGTTGGATTATCCTAAGCATGAATTGAAATGTTAATTTTTCACTAATTTTTTTTCATATCTTATAAAGTGATCATAACTATTCCAAAAGTGATATGGGTGTTCACAGTTCTACTGAATTGTATATATATTTTATATATAAATGGAATACTGAAATCTAAATGTGCTTATATTTTAGATTTAATGGTCCAACTTTATTAAAAAAACTTATTAAAGAAATTAATTTCATAAAAGGAATTGAATTTTTATTTTCTAATGATTTGTTTGTTTAATGGCTTAGTTTGTGTTTTCTGAATAATTTTTTTCTTCATTACAACAGAAACCATTAAATTGTTTTAATTTCAAAGTATATTGTCGACATGAAATTTCCATTCAACATGTTCTTTTGTTTTGATGTGTTAAGGAAAATTTTAAAACAATAATTTTTTTTTCTGATAAAATATATAAAAAAAATGAATTGTTGATTTCTTTTTTCTTAGTTAATCATAATATTGATTGCACAAAAAAAGAATTTTAAATAATGTAAATAATTTATTAAATGTACATATGATTGTATAGTTTATATTTACCCATATTTATATGAGTGTATTAATTTCATTCTTCGGCTTTCTATTGTCAGCAATTTACAGCTTATATTGTTTACATTTTGGCATCTGTCTGCAAATTAGATTGTATTTTCTTGTAATATTGGATATTAATCATTGTTTAGCATAAATCAATGTCATTTCTCAGTTACATTTGAACTAAATTTGTCTGTTTATAAAAAAGATATTAACGTTTTTAAATTTAGTAAAAATCTCTAGATTTGAAACTAAAAGTATTTTTTAATTGTGTTAGTGATTTAAAAAAAGCATGTGTAAAATTATATTGAGCTTCTATTTATAGTTCTATGGCTCTGGGTAAATCTCTTGATGATAATTATATAAAATTGATCTATGCTACTAAATTTGTCAAAAAGACGATTTTTGTGTTGTTTGTTGTGGTTTAAATTAATTTAATATTATTTTTTTTTCTTTACATTTTGGCCAGAAAGTAAGTGTATACAAAAAAAATTGTATCAGGGCATATTCTTTCATTTAATTTTTTGAGCTCTTATACTCCTAGCATTCAATGTGCATCATAAAAAGCAGAACTTAATAATTTTTTATATAAAAATTTACTATATTTTGGAATTAGTTACCATTTGAATAAGCATACTTTTTTTCCTCGGAAGATTTTCATTTCTGACTATTAGGGTATAGCTACTATTTTTAAATTACAGTACTAATTATTTAGCTTTGAGAGCACTCGAAAAGCGTAAAACCCCTTATATCAATTTCACCTTTTGCGTAATTCACCATGCTTCTAGAAGTATAAAGTAAAATTTAAAAACAATTTCTACATATTTGTAAAACTTGTGTATTCAGTGTTAATTCCATGCAAAAATAATTGCTTTTTTACTTTAAATTTAGTAATGGTAAAAAGCAATTTGCATTTTTTATGCAAATTTTGCTTTTTGTCACATAAAATAATAGCTTATAAGGATAATGAAATCTTTTACCTCTTGCAATTCAACAATGAATAATTATGAAAAAAATTCTATTGAAATATCTTAAACCGAAAAATTTTTATGTTTGTTGATAAAAAAAAAACATTTATTTTCCGAAATATGCTAAAAGTAAATTTAACGTTGAGGCGGTCGAATTTTGACCTCTCTCTTGTGGCTCTATTTTGAGAGTAAAAAAGCCAAATTCATTGGAAAATATTTGTTTATTCAGAGAAAATAGGTTCACCATGTGAACCTATTTTCAACTATTTTGATCTATATTTAATTTCGTAAAACTTAAATTATTATCTACACCGAGTGTGGTGCAATATTGTTGTGCAGTGATGATTCCTTTTTTCTTGTTCTCTAAGTGCAGCTTTAGAGAAATTCTCACATATTAAGTTGCAGATAACGCAAAAAAAAAAGGCAAATAGCATTTTTTTTCTATTAAAAACCTTTTTCTTTTCTTTTTTAGAGTTTAAAAAAGAGCAGTATGTATCCTAATGAAGAAATCCATAAGCTAATGCCCATAAACAATTGGGGTCTCAGATTGTTTTACATGTTATCTCCACTCTTAAATTGGGATTTTAAAAAAATATTTAAATGATGAATTTTTCTATAAAATGTCACGTAAAAGTCTAATTCACCTTGGTAACTGCTGTGCGGCCAGTATTCTGTATATTCTTGATTTTAATCCTTTGACACAAGTGAAACACTCTTGCACGATTTTATGGCTATATTCTTACAAATTCTTGCAAAAATGAATTTAGATATTCTTTAATTATAAAAAATAGTCTAATAGTAATTTTAAAAAAATCTCTTAAATTATGAGAATTATAATTGTATTAAAATGTAAAATCCGAAAAGTCATATTCAAAAATTTATCAATAATTGATTTTGTAAATTATAAGAATTTCAATGATGAATATCTGTTGTTTTTTTTCTTCTTTAGATCTAAGTGCAAATTTGAAAAAATATTTTTTGAAAGTGAGTCGTGTCCTGAAGATTTTACCATTATCACAGAAAAAAATACTGGCATTAATGTACTATATTACCTAACCATAAATTATTGAAACGTTAAATATAATATTCACTTACTTAGACCTAAATTAATATAATATAATAAAAATTCTGCGTCAAAGGGATAAACAAGTTGGAAACTAGTTCTACTGCGTCAATTAATGGGAAACTACGATGTAATTTCTAACTATAAATTTGCCATAAGAATTTATAAAATATATAACTGTTGTATACACTTAATTTTTGTCTTTTTATGTTGTAATTTTATGATAACTTGAAGTTAATACAAGATATGTGTTTTATAAAGAGCAAGGCACGTTAGAGTCTATATATATGTTATTAATTTAAGTTTATTGTATAACAAATATAAGAGAATTTTTTAAATGTAAATAAAGTTTGTACGCCTTATCAGCCTTTGTTTTATTTATTTTTTATTAATATTGAATAAAAACTTATTTATTAATTCCTTATGTATAATAGTTATGGTCTGGGCTTGTAAAATAAAGTCGCCATTGGCAATCAGTAAATTTTGAATTGTGACCATATTTTTATTTATGATTTGACTTTTTTTTTCTTATATTATTACTAAAAATTGGTTTAAGAATGAACTAAAACGATACATCTCTCCCCTGTTCTAGCCTGCATATTCAACAATCATCTAAGGAAAAATCCTATTTTCCTCATTTTTGCACTATCGTTAAATTTCTGATACCACATTATGATTCATGAGTCTTAATAGTTTCGTCCTATAAATATACAGGGTTGCCACAGGCGACTATTTTCAGCCTTAGGCGACTGTGGCGACTTTTTTTGCCTGAAAAGGCTAAAAAAGCAACTATTTTCAGGAATAGGCGACTATTAGGAGACTTTTTTACTCTTAGCGAAGTTTTTTCGCATAAATGAACGTTACTTTTCAGAACGTTAATAAAAGAAAGCAAACTTTTATACAATTATTTATGTCCAAAAAGCCAAAAATTTAAATTTCCATTAGATTTAATAAAATATACTTGTTATTTTTTCTCTCCGAAGGGCAGTTTTGTTATTTTTAATTGTTTTTTTCTTTCTATTAACATTCATATTTTATTGTAATTAGACTCTTATTTAGGTACCTATTTTCTAAGATGTATACCTTTTTATATTTGTAAAAAACTTTTTTGTACAAATATAAAATGGTATACATTTAGAATTGGAGCATAGATAGGACTGGGCGATAAATCGATGTATCGCGAAATATCGATTTAACGCATATATCGGTAGGCCGATGTAGTTTCTTTGTTGAGTTTCGTTTTAGGCGATGCATCAGAAATTTGATTTAAACAGCCGGAATAAGGCTACAATCGCGGTTTAACTATTTAATATGCAAGGATCCTTGACTAGGCTAGCGCTGTTACCGCACTGACGAAGACGATTTTAATTTCGTCTTACTGCAGAGATGTAGATAGCGAATTGCTATAAAGATGATGTTAGTTTCGTGATGTTGAATGACGAAGAGCGAATTGAATCCTAGTTTCGTGTGATCAGCGTTGTTATGTAGAACGCAATGCACAGTTTCTTTATGTCCATTTTTGTCTTTTAGATTTTACGTTTTTTGAAGATTATTTTCAATGGGACTCAAGTCATTTTGCAATTGTTGTTCATTTTATTTTGTCAGAAATAATTGTCAGGTTCTTTGTTAATTATTTTCAGTCAGACTTACCGTCAGATATACAATTTTTTTTTTCTGTCTGGGTTTAACGATTCTTGTCAATTATTTTTACGGTTACTTTGCGATTGCTGCACAATCGCTGTTATCTTAAATTTTCGTTCTGAACTCAATAGATCAATGAAACGAAATAAAAAAAGATTTTCATTGATTTTTTTCCATTATTGTTTTTCATTTTAAGCGCTACAATTTAATAGGAGTATTTCGTATTTAACTTTGTTATAAAAAGTTCGTTTTTTTTAAATCTATTAAATGAAGGTAAGTATAATAATTTAATTATTGTTAAACCAATAAATGTCCAATCGTTTTTAACTATAAAAAAATTACAACAAAGCTTACATTTATTTAGTTTGCTTTTATTTTTGAGAAAATTAAAACGAAGTTTAAAAAATTTGGCTATTAGTTAAAAAAGAAAAAGGAGAAAAAAACAAATAATTTTTTTTTAATTAATTAAAGAGTTTAGTAATGTTTTGTCGCTTTTTTAATAATTTGGCATTAGTACTTAATTTTTTTTTTTATTAAACTTCTTTCAATATTTGTTTATTTTATAATTTGTTAGATAGTCAGTATCATTTTTAAACAAATAAATCTTTAGTCGATTTTATTTTCAAAGAAAATAATAATAAATAAGTATTTCTTAAGTACAGAATTTGACTATTAGTTAATACTACCTTTTATTATTTTAAACAATTAAATAAAAAAGGGTCTAATGATGCTTCAAAAGCATGGTTTTTTTTCCAACAAATAATTTTAAAGAAGCGTTTTTTTTCTAAAGTGAACATTTCTTTGGTTTGTTTTCCACTTTCGTTTTTTTTCTTTTAATTTTCATTGCAGGTATGTAAAATATTTTGTTACAGTACTATTATTTTTAAAACAATTCAAGAAAAATGAAATAAGGCTTGGGGTCATAGTAGAATATGTTTAGAATTAATATTTTCTTTCGTAATAGATTTATTCCTTTTTATTAATTTTTGATTGATTGAAAGATTTCCCATATGTAATTTTTGAACATACGCTAAATCGCGATACATCACTTTAACGCGATGTCTAACTGACGATATATCACAATTTAAAATTTCTGACATCACCCAGTCCTAGTCATAGTATTTTTCAATTAAGCTATAATTTTAGTTATTTGGCTACTATTTTTGATAGATTTTTGTTCCTGTTCAGGCAAATATTTTCATTGTTTTAGGCAACTATTTTCATGCTTGAGGCTACTAAAAGCAACTATTTTGGTTCATTTTTTTACTGTGGCAATCCTGATATAGGAATATTTTAAATTATTTAGAAATCCTTCCATTCCTAAGAAACCACTTAACTTTATGATGAAATCTTTGAAAATTGAATGAACGTGGTCAAAAAGAGATAACTCTTCACGCAGTTCAAGATTCGTGAGTCACAATAGTTTTGTTTTAAAAGTATCGGAATTTTTAAAATTACTTAGAAATCCAAAGGTGAAAAAGTTTAAAAGAAATCGTGGTTTGAAATTCACCTGCTTAATAATTTCTAACTAAATATAATAGATTTAAAGAAAACTTGTAGAAATCTGTAACAATCTCTGTAAAACTGCTTACATTTACGTTGAAAATCGGACAAATGTGGTTGAAAAGCGTATGGTGATAACTCGTCAATCAATTCAAGATTCGTGAGTCTTATTTGTTTTATTTTAAAACTATCAGACTTTTTAATTAAATTTAGAAATCCAAGGGTACCTCTATGCAAATAGAATGCGTGTGTCCTTCCATCAGATGATAAATGCTTAATTCAAATTTCCGTGATCTATAAATTTCGTATTAAAAAATGCGTTCGATTCAATTTTATTTCAGAAAAATAGTAAGTAGCAGGGCTGATTGTGCTCCAGAAAAAAATCCGGATTTCCGGGTTTTTAACTAACCGTGATCCGGAAGTTTCCGGAGATCGAAGGTTCAAACATTTCAAAAAATCATTGATCACAAAAGTTTCTGGAAATCAAATTTTCAAAGGCGGAACTTTAAAACACAGTTTATTTTATTTTTTTTTAAGGGAGAGCAGGATACTTTATAAGCTTATATTCAAAATTAATATTCATTTTTTATCAGTAAATAGTTATAATCATAAACTCAAGAAAAAAAGACGTATTTGTAAATTTCAATTACTTCTCCAGGTCTTTCATAGGTATGTAAAAAATTTTAAATATATTTTAAGTAAACTAAGAAATATTGAGAAAAAGGAAAAAACCTTGTTTAAATTTTTTTCTAATTATTCGATTTAAACTTTTTTTTTTTTACTTAAGAAATTTTCCGGAATTTTGACTTGGGCTCACAATCACCCCTGAAGTAGTTTGTTGTAGGCTATTTGTTTATATCCACAGCAATGGCATAATATTTTTGCAAGGCTCGAGATTTCGAAATTTTCCTTCTAAATTCTTAGGATCCTGCAGACTCGAAAGTTTTCACTAAATGGCGTCCCAATTTATAAATATGTGTTTTTAAAAAAATAACGTTATATTAAACCTTATTAGTTGTAATCACAAATTCTCTGATAATATATAGATTTAATAATAAAAACATTATACTTTGAAATTACTCAGAGGTTTATATAAATTTTTTTTTTAAAAAATTAATGTTTTTTATTATTTTTAAAAATATTTCGAAAGTAAGTATTTGATATGGCATTAATGTATTCAACAAAATTTCAAGTTTAGGAGGGAAAAAAAACCCACTAAAACTAAAGTTAGTAGCTAATTTGCTCAATATTTCTGCTGGCTACAAACATTTTTCAAATTTTTGGAGCCCTAGTTTTGGCAATAGTGCATGGTATACGAAAAAAAAATAATTCCCTTAGTGGCATTAGTTCATTTCCAATTATAGTTATCTTCTATATATGATGCTAAATTTTGGGGGAAAGGAATCTTTTTTCATTTTACTGTTTTGTGCAGCTGCATTTTCTTTTTTTTTTTTTTTGGTCTTAATTTTAAAATTATTATGAAATTACTTATTTGATTTTTCTCTCATTGTTTTTAATTCTTTTTTTTATTATTATTAAAAAAATAAGCATTTTAAGTTTTAGCGCATGCTTTCTTTTTATTATAAAAATTAATCACTACTATTTAATATGATTATTTAACTATATAATACTATTAAATGGTGAATATCGAAAGAGTGAAGTTGACGATTCTATAAAAATTCTTTCCGAGAATTTCAGTTTGAGAAATTATTTACTTTTGTACATTCTCTAGCCAAAAGACTGATAATAACCGTCGTTGAACAGCCGACCTAATTTTTGGGTTTACGACTACTAATGCTCAACTTCATAACCTTGTAATTTTGAACCCAATCCAGAAGACAAGGGAGGATTAAGTAATTGGGAGAAACTTGCCTTCGTGGAGGACTTGCGATGGAACTAACCCGTATTTGCGTTACATGGAGAGGAAGACCACGAGAACCTCCCACAGTTAGCTTGACGACAAAGGGACTGTAACCCATGATCCGTCTACATCTGAGATTATGTCACTTCAGCACTGTAGTTGGTGCAAGCCATTGTTGGGATTCGAACCCGGTTCACCTCATTGGAAAGCGAACGCTCTATCTCCTGAGCCATTGCAGCTCTAGCCAAAAGATTGGAATGGAAAATTTGTAACATAAAATTTTTAAATTGTCTATCTTAGACCCACTTGAAAAAACCCATATTTATAATTAAGTGGGTTTTTTCATACTTTATCATTTCCAATCAAATTTTTTTTTTCGCAGTTATCAAACCAAATTGTTCTTTGAAATTATCAGCTTATTGTTTTATAAATTTAACTTTGTAACTTTTTTTTTATAAAAATTTATATGAAGTTAACCATATTTCTGTAATCTGATTTTTCTAGCTTAAATTTTATTTAAATTAACTAAGTACGTGATAAAAAAAATTAATTACATGATTAAATAAAACATATTGCTGAATCGTAATACATTACTTATCTATAAAACAAATTATGTGTAATATGCATAATACTTATTGATCATATATTTGGACTCTAAGCCCTTCAGAGTTTGTTAAAATTCATCAACGGATGTGTATCACATGTATCCACAAAGTGATTATAATATTTTTAGACGAAGAATATAGATATATATTTTTCAGTTAAAAAAAGAAAATTGTCTGTAATGAGTATTTTACAAGATTATTCCCAAATAGCCAAATTTTATTTTGAGATTGCTATTATAGACTATGCCTGTTTCCATTAACTGCACTTCCCCCCCCCCCCAAAAAAATACTATGTTATTAGACAGAATTTAAAATATTGAACCCATAATTCGGCAAAAAAAACCATAATTTATTATATCAATTGAAAACCAAAACATCTTTTCTAATTATCACTGCTTCTCTTATGACAGTTGAACTAGAAGGAATACTATAAATTTTTTATTAGTTCAGTTCTAACAGAAAAGCAGAAAAACCTTCTGTTATGTTTAAATATTTCAATAAAAAGAAATAAAGATAGACTTTCGTGAAATTTAAATTTTTTAGTTCAATGAAATCAACATGATACTTGATTAAGTTTACATTTTGCATAGTTTAAAGAGTACTAAAAATTTATTTTATTCAATATTTGGGAATCCTATTTTAGTATGCAAATATTTTATTTAGTAAAACTTTTGTTAATTACAAAAGAAAGATTGAATTATATCATTAACAAATAATGAAATTATTTATTAATGAATATTATTTGTTCGTGTTTATTCGTACATAATTATTAATTAAATTTTAATAAGTATATATGTAAGTTCATTAAAATCTTAAATTATAAACATAGAATGGGATCATAGATGGGACTTAGGGAGCAAATGTTTAAAATTTATTGTTTCTTTATTCATTTTAAAAGCAAAAATGTTATAAAGGTAAGAGTTTATAATTTTTTACGACATAATAAAGAATTCTTACATTGAAAAATACAAGTAAACATAATGTGTGCATTTTATTTCGTGAATGTATACAATGCTTCTAGAAATTCCATTTGTTAACTTAAAAGCAATTATGTGTTTAAATACACAAGTGAGCGACCTTTGTGCTAAAATACAAACTTAGGCAAACAACGTTAAAGAGCACAAAAAAATAAATAATAATAAATAAATATTTCGTTTTTTTTTTGTGCTCTTTAACATTGTTTGCCTTAGTTTGAATTATGTGTTTATTTATAATTTAAATCTGATCACATAACATATTCTTTACATTTTACATAGAATCATTTCAGTAACTTCATCATTATGCAATTAATCATAAATTTAGAAGGCAAAATAATGGCTGAAATAGTTAATATCATTTTATGTAATTAGGCTGGAATGTCTGGGAAAAGATAGGTTAATTTAAGTTTAGAGAATTATTAGTCAATTGTTTATCAATGTTGATAATTTCAGAAATTTTCTGACAGTTTTCTTATCGCTATCAGAATATCGTTCAGAAATACGAATATCTCTTTTTTTTTTAATGTAGTTATTGTTTCAAGGTTTTTCAATCATTATTATTAGGAATCAGTTTTCCATTAAAAAAAAAGAAAATTAGGAAAGAGTGATTCATTTCTTTCTTTTCAAATTTTAATGATGTATTGATCAGTTTGTTAACCACTGAGTACTTTCAACAATCTTCTGTGAGGTTTCATTTGGAAATAGCTTGGTTTTTATTGTATTTAGAAACTACATTCGAATGAAAATGTAGCTCTTTTTCAACCATTTTCTGTTGAAATGATTAGCCAAATGTTGTTTTTACAACATAAGAGAAAATAAAGAACTCTGACTTTTCATTTTCTTTAATATGTTAACACACTCTATACTTAGTACTATAAACATGTTTCTCGTTACATCACGTGATTCATACATAGCATGAGCCTGATAAACCACTTAATTACCAACATTAGTCTTGCAACTTGTTCAGTACATTACATGGCTTCAAATAAATATCAAAATCTGTATCTTGATATTTTCTTCAAAAAAAAAATATCAATTAAATAAAAAAATAATCTTCAAATAAATAAAAAATTACTACTGTGAACTATGCATATGAGAAAATTGATGATCAAGAATGCAAAGGGTAACTCTGCAGAAGAGAAAATTAGTAGTAATGATAAAATATATTTCATTCTGGGTTATTCTACATTAAGTACCGCAATTTTGTGAATTGTCATTATATTGATCAAGTTTTAAATTTCGCGAAATAATCTTGTTTCAATTACAGCAGCTTAAATAAAATAGCTTATCAAAAACTATGTTTACTACCTGTTAAATTGAAAAAATCTTCGCTCTAAATTACCAAGTTAAAAATATTAAGATTCTTTTAATATAAAAATGGCTAAATCAGAACGCCAATGTAAAATGTTCCCGGAAACGAATTTTTTTTAATAAAATATTAGTATAAAATAAATTTCGGTTTCAATTGCCTATTTTCGCACAGTGCAAAAGAATTGTAAAAAAAAGAAATATAGATATATAATATATCGTTTGTTGCTTTGGAACTTTGTTGCATCCTCATTTCCAATGTAGATCGGTGCAATTTTTACATTCTTCTTCACCGATCTTCTCTCGGAGTTTCCTTCAACTGTCCCTTTGTTTGGCAGCTGTTCTCAAATTTTTGATTTTAAAAGTGATGAATTTTTATATTTGTTTCTATTTATAAAGATTTTGAAGAATATCTTTTTGGATTATTGGTTTGTACTGATACATTATGTGTACAATTAACAGAAATTGCATCAACGTAATTGTATTGATTTGTCGTCAAATCGCAACTTCTAAAAATGGGAGAAATTTGACTTATGTTAGAATTCAAATTTTAGCCACTCTCCAAACACTTAGCATCTTTCAAAAGATTCAGATCTTCATGCTCTATATGAAACCAGGGTCACCACACAACACTGAAATTAGGTAAAACTGGGAAATATGGGTTGAGCTTAATATGAGTATTCCCAAAGAATAGTTACACTTTCTTGAAGTAATTTTCAGAACTTGGATATATTGGAGAACTTGGAATTAATAGATAGACATCTTAATAAAAGTTTATTTAACTCATAAATATATTTAAATTTATTAAATTACGGACAAATTTGATCAATTTTTAATTTTAGCAAAAAGTGATTTATTAGAAAGCATTGCACTATCAAAAATACTTGTCTTTAATGTTAAAAAAACAGTATTTCTTCATAAACATATAACTAACTGCCAACAAATGTTTCCTTAAATGAACTACCAATTACTTTTGCTCTTAAAGAAAAACGAAGTATGTCGTCCATTAAACATTTTATTGTTTCCTTTCACGTAATATGTTTTTAGCTCCTTCGCGTAATAAGTTATCCCGATTATCCGCGGAATTGAGTGTCTCACAAAGCGAGAATAAGTAAATTCGCAGGTAATCAGCAAACCGCTTAAAAAAAGTACACGTAATCAATTTTTTTAAATATAAATTTAAATATCTGTTAAAACTTAAGGTGAATACATGTCTTTTAGAAACTCTAATCAGTACCAAAACTAAAGATAAGCAACTGACAACTATTCTGAAATCATGCATATGGCCCATAAATTATTCAAAGCCCTACTTCATTTAGTCAGGAAGAATATGTGTTCTTCAGGAGAATATGTGTTGTGTGAGGACCACCCACATTTTTTAACTATCAATTTTAAAACTGATAAGAGTTCCAAGAATGCCTTACATGTTGACAAAATAAATGACCGTGACTCCCATTCATCATATGAAGGCAAGATGGAGAAAACTAAATTTTTTTTACTTGCTACCATTATAATTGCTTTGAATAATAACAATACGATCCAGGAGAAGAAACTGCATTGATGGGTGCTGAATCTATTCATTGAAATTTGAACTTCATCCTGCATTTGTAGTTCCACAGCTGCAATTCTAGGCTTACATTGTCTTGCTGTTTATGAATGTCTCGCCATTTTCACCCTTTCAGTGTTCCTTATTACTCAGGTACACTTGAAGCTGCAATGTTTTCATGCCGACCCAATATTTGATTAATTGTTAACACTTGGGCTACGAACATGAATGTTTGCTTGTGAGTTGTTCTCAAAATTCTTTAAATAGTTCCATCTCTATGAATTAATTTATTTTTCAATTCTAAATGCTATGTTCTTTATCATTGCCAAAAAAAGTGTGAATGATCCGCCAGCGGATAATCGGGAGTTTACCATATTTTTAAGTACAATAGCAGGTAAAAGTGTCCTGTAATATGTTTTATATAAGTGAAAAAGAACTTGAAAATTAATAAATAAAATCAAATATAATTTATGCCATCGGTTACAAGAGTCGGGGATTTTTTTCCCCTGAGTGTTTATGGCCACCCTACTTATTGAGAAAGAAAAGTGAGCAAAAGTCATTTTTTATTCAAATATCCGGAAGTTATGAAGTCTTCACATTTTACTTTTCTGTTTTCTTGACATCCAAAAGTATACGCATAGAGTACTGATTAAAGATATTGCAATCACACAAGCTACTGCTATAGGTATTATGATATTCTTTTCTGAAAAAAAAGACAGGAAAAGCAATTTTATTAATTTTGTATTGGACATGACATTTGCTACGTTATTCAAAAATATTTTATTTTGTAAACATCTATTTTTAAAGATCCTAATAAAAGGAAATACATATTTTCTTTAAAGATCTTTATTACATGCATTCAAAGTAAATACGTATTTTCTATAAGCTTACGGGCACTCTCCTCTATATTCTATTTCTTTAAAATATATACGCAAGTGAAATTGTTTGGCCCTGCAAAAAAGCGAGTATATCAAAAGAATTATTATTATTATTTAAGAGTGGCTGGAAAGTAACTTTGATAAGGCCAATATTAGTCCTATGGCCATGGCAGCTCAGGTTATAGAGCGTTTGTCTCCCAGTGATGTATCTCAGGTTCGAACCCCAGCTGGATAATACGAATTCTGCTCCAGGCTCGCACCGACTACAGTGCTGATGCAAAAATATCCTCTGGTAGATGGATTATTAGAATCCCCTTGCTGTCGGGCTAACTGTGGGAGATTTTTGTGATTTTTGTCTCCATGTAACGCAAATGCGGATTAATTTAATTAAAAAGTCCTCCACGAAGGTTAGTTTGTCCTTACGCTTGATCCAGGAGTTCCCATGTCTTCTGGGTTGGGTTCAAAATTACAAGGCTATGGTGTTGAATATAGATAATCGAAAACTCAGAATTTGGTCGGCTGTTCAGCACCGGTTATAAAATAAAATGACATATTAATCCTAAGCCCTAAGACAAATGGGCCACGAGACCGCAGAGGTTAAGACACTGAGCTATCCTTGTGAAGGGCTGGGGTTCTAACCGTAGTGGTGACTTAAAGTTTACCTAAAGATAGTTAGGTACCAGCTTGTCTGGGAAATAAAGATGGCTGGTGCGCAATGCTAACCTCATGCCCAGAAATAGATTATTGGTTTCAAAATTGCAGAGAACTTAGCTTCATGATTCCCTTGGCCGACAATTGGTTGTTTCAGAAGAGAAGTGCTTCTCTTAACGAAAGAGGAACCATAGTAAATAGACGTTGCTTTCACACGCGATTTTGTTATCTAAATGGATTTATTTTGAAAAAGTAAACTATTCCCTCTCGTAATTCGAAATTTAAAAGTAAAATCTAAGTATTATTTCTAAGGGTGTAATTGGAAGCAGCTGAACGGTGCTAAAGCATAAACGGTATTGCTTTTTCTAGGCAACGAAATCAAAAGGTATTATATATTAAGTCTAATGCAGAAACACAACAAAAAGAAAAGAAATGAACATAATTTGAAGACTAACCCCTTGAGGGGTTTATGAAGATTCAGGATTCTCCTCACAAAAATGTAATGCTTAAAATCTGGTACTTTTCAAAATAATTCCTTTAAATGTTGTGACGATTTGGTAGTTTTATTTCGATTTTTGTAATAGTGGGATATACCACAAATAAAATATTTGTGTGTTCTCTAAGAAAATGAAGATTCCTGTTGTTTTTGAAAAGTGATTCAGGAAACGATAATATTTTGTTAGGTTTGCGTCAGCTGAGGTGCATAATCAGTTAATCCATAATAAATAAATTATAATTTTTTTTCTCTAGAATTTCTGCCATTTTCCAGTTTTGATCCCGAAATTCCGTTAAAAAAAACTGTTACGAAAGAATAAAAACTTGCAAAAGTTAACGATTGAACATCTCTCATAAAAATGCATAGGAGGAATAAGGAATATTACTTTTTATACAAGATCCATCAACTGCTTCAAATTCGTCGTTACAAAGGCATATCTGTTCCCTGCATGCTCCCTGACTATAAAAACATTGTTGATCAAAAGTGCAATTACTTCCAGTCAGGTTGAATGCTAAAAGACAAAAAATAAATAAAAATATGATATGGAAAAAAATTTAAGTCGGTCAAAAATCCTAAATGTTATAACACACACACACACAAAATACATTTTAGAAAATAAACTCTTCCGCCATTTTTCTAACAAATAAATAAATTGCTACATAAACTACGACTCAAAATAAGACAGTTTTGATTGTATATTGAGAAACTAGACGTCCAAATTAACATGACCAACGGTATCTCACCCATTGTGGTGGTCCTGAAAGAGTGGATACCACCTCTGGAGAGCGCACTAGGTTTGCTCATCGGCAAGACCGATAATGCAGCTCATTGGAAATAAAAAAAATAAAAAAATGATTGTATATTGATTTATGATTAATGTAATTATGGTAATTTGTTCCTACTTTTAATATGGAAAAACCACTGCAAAGCCTAGAAATGTCTGAAAAATATTTAATTTTGGAAAATAAGTTAGAGAAGATTTCAATTTTTTCAGTAGAGATTTAAAATTCCTGAGGTAGACATGTAACATTTAATAACAAACAAGTATTTCACTCTCTTGCGTCATTATTTTATACGCTCGAATACTTCCTTGTAAAGAAAGAAATCTTTCTTATTTTGGTGTAATGTAAGAAAAACGCACTTAGTCGAAATTGTTTCTTTAATTTGTAGATTTATATTTTTTTTTCTTCAAGAAAAAGTATTTTTGTATATGTTAGAAAATGTAATGTAACGCTGGGTCTCAGGAGTGTTCGAGCTATTTGATTTTTCATCCCCATTAGTATTTTTATCTAAGTAGTTAATATATGAACTTAATGTATTCAGAAATCAGAAATACTATTTTATATATATATATATATATATATATATATATATATATATATATATATATATATATATATATATATATATATATATATATATATATATATATATATATATATATATATATATATATATATATATATATATATATATATATATATATATATATATATATAAAAATTATAGACAAATGAAAAAAAAAGGGGGGGGGGAAATAATAAGTAAAAAAAAAAAACAGTTTAAATGCACCAATCAGTTTTAATACCGATGCTGTAGAATTAAGTGTTTTACGGCCCTTCAAAATGGATATGTACCTGAGAAAATCACTTAATAGTGGTAAATTTTAACTATTATGAATTAACTGCGATCAATAGCATCATGCCAAGCTAAATACATTTTATCATTTATTACAATAGTACGAACTGCAAACAACGAGCTTTGCTTATTTCAATAACGTATAGCCACTGAAAATTACAACATGCAACATTAAATTTAAAAAAAATTTGAAATTATATTATCTATATTAATTGAAAAACTTAGTGGAAGAACCAGGTAAGTGGCATTTTCAGAACAAAAAAAAGAACGCATGTATCCGCATTATTTTATTACCTATTTATTAGAAGATGAGATTAATAATTCTTCGCTCTAATTTATTTACCACTGCCTAATTTGAGATAAAAAATCATGCAAAGATACTAAAAACTAATACGAATTAGTTATGTTAAGATAAAAGTGAAAGCAAAAACAGTTCTGTTACGTTAAACATACCCATATTGTTATTTTCTCTAATTCATTAATTCCCTTAAAAATGTCATTCACCTAATTCTTTCTTCAATCTCTTTAATTGTGTAGGTATAGAGCAGTGTTTCCCAAACTTGAGACTTCTGTGTACCCTTTCTAGATTTTTTGTAACGCTGTGTACCACTCATAAAAAAATTATGTATTTTTGCTGTAAAAAAATTGCTCTAAAGTTAAAAATCACAGCTGACTGTTGACACCACTAATTATTAACTGTTAACTCTGCAAAAAATAACCAATAGAAAAACACGCAATCGTAAATTTTCATGGCTAGCTTTGTTTTTAAATAAAAAATTTTGAAATTTTCGTTTGTTGCAAGATATTTCGCATCAGAACGCGTACCCCCGCTTCTCGTACCTCTGGGGGTACGCGTACCACACTTTGGGAAACACTGGGTATAGAGTATGGTATATCAGTATTCAGTATTGAGCATGGTTGCATTGTGTTTCTCTTCTCAATTCTGATTTATTGATTCTTTTTTTTTATTATTTTTTTTTTATTAACCCCGTTTGAAGAACGGGTATTCAGGAAGTCTTTAATAAAAAAAGAAGTTATTTGCGCTCTCTGTTATATTTAGTTATATTTTATTTGTCATACAAGGTTTTTTGAATGTTTAATATATAATCGTGGTAGCATAAGCAAACCACATCATCAAATTAAAATATTTCTAAGGTTCTTTGAAAGTTTCGTGTTTATATTCGTTACGCTTTCAAAATCTGTTTTAATAAAGCTCAATAATTTAAAATCGAAGGTAATTGAAATTTAAGAAAAAAAAGTTTTGTACTGAAAAACAAAATTAATGGAGAAATGGAACTATTTCGTTATGGGGTACTGTAAAAAATCGCCATACTATTGTTGACACCAATGATGCATAATTTTGGTAACGAGCACAGCATCATGGTATATGGTGCAGTTTTAATAGGTTCCAAATATACACTAATATAGGTACAACTTATTTTAAAGTAAATTTCGTGCCGATTACAGCTGCACCAATATTATACAGTTTTATGATAGATTTATTGCTGAGATAGATATGGACAGGAGAGAGTAGCTTGATTGGGGCAAATTTTAAATATCTTGTTGAAACGCCTTGAGCGATAGCATTATGCCAGACGATACTGAGTACAGTTAGCCTTTATTTTGATAAGATGAACTATTAAAAATGTGCTTAGCTTAATCTAGATTTGTAAAGCAACTGAGAAAGTCAGCAAATAATAATAATATAAAAACATTGGAATCATTTGAACTTTATTATTTGTGTCAATATTTGTCCGAAAATTTTGGGCGTGATTTTGTAGTGTTTTTCAGTACAGATTTATTGATGCGTTCTTTTTTCTCCCCGTACGAAGGACGGGCATTCAGTTAGTATAATATATAATAGTATTTCTGTATACGTTAGAAAATGTGATATATTTTGCTCTGTATCTTAGGAAATGTTTGAGTTACTTGATTTTTTTCACCCTATTTGTATTTTTACCCGAGTAGTTAATATATTAACTTTATTATATCAGTTTATATAAATAATATACATAAAGCAAATTATTTGTTAGGCACTAATTTAAGAGTAACAAAATTGAACATACATTCTAAGCAATAACCTTGAAGTGTGAGGTTCACAAATATTGATTTATCCTGAGGACAATCACATAACCCAAAACTATTGCAGATAGATCCATTGTAAGCAGAGCAGTCATTTATTGTATCACAAGTTACGTTGTTAAATTTATCTAAATAAAAATAAAAATTCATGAATTGATACTAATATTTAAAAACATTATTTGAATGAAGAATCAAATCAACAGAAATTATTTTTCCAGCAAATTTTGTGCAAAAAAAGTTACCTAGGAATAAAGATGTATTGTAACTTGCGTAGCAAATGGTTTCATTTTTTACACTTCTATAAAAGAGCATTTTAATTTAGGTTCCTTAATTGTGTAGTCTGGTTGTTATACTATATATAAATTAAGTAAAATTGAGTTATCCATTAAGAAAGCTCGATTGACATTAGTCATTTTTTTCTATTACTTCAATTGAATATAACTTCTGTACCGAAAATAATTGATTCTTCCTGTTGAAATAAAGAACATAAATTGCGCTCTATCTGCAACGGCTTGTCTTGTCATTTTATATTCGAAGTTATTTTAACTTAAAGTGAAAAATAAAACAAACTCGGATGGACCTTTGAATACCCTGGATACGGGATCCACATTCATATATATATAGTTTATATGCTATCTCCATTTCAAAATATTTTTTATTTTATAACCGACGTTTATAGTCAGTCTATTTTTGGCTTTACGACTATCAATATTTACCTCCGTAGCCTTGTAATTTTGAACCCAACCAAGAAGAGAACTCCTGGATCAAATATTAGGAGAAACTCACCTTTCGCGGAGGATTTTCTGGTGGAACTAATCCACAAAGAGGGAGAACCTCCACGGTTAACTCGATGGCTAGAGGATTCTAATCCATGCTTCGCCTACCACTAGAAATATTTTATGTCAGTACTGAACTCCGGAGGTTCTTCTTCTTCTTTTGCTCATGAGCAGGGCATCTGAGGCCATACAGACCCTTTTTTCTATTCATCATGTAGTAGAGGATGCATACGTAGAAACTGGTTAAATTCTGGAGAAGTTCAAATTGGAGTTGTGAGAAAAATGGCTCTTTGCCATCCTGCTACAAAAAATGAACTGTGGATGTGGAAAAACGTGAATGTGGAAGGAAAAGGGATCGAAGATGATCAGCAATTAAGTAGTCCACTCTACTTTAGCTTGCAGTAGACATGTTTGTATGTTGTTTGTAGACTGTTTGTATGATTACTTATTTCAATGAAGCAATTGGCATCTCAGCTTCTAATTTAACCCGAAGGAACCTGTCGGCCGGCAGTAGAGTTTAGCTTCGCGAGACCCCTACTTGCGATAGCTGCTTCAAACAAACGGGTTTAAACGCAAATGGCCGTCATTATATTTGAGCGAACGGATGGACCTAAATGCTACTACCGAGAGCTCGATTCAAAATCACGTCCTTCTGGAGGTTGTATATGAATTCACCTATAGTTTGTCTAAAGTAAGAACTCCCCTATCCATTCGTCTGGACCCGTGACGGTGACTATGGTAACGAGATATAACTATTTAGAGTAGGGGTGTGAGGTCACTGTTTAGGACAGATTTTCTCCGGCCTGTTGTGTTAGCCCTAGAGAGAAGAGAAGCTACTCTACCTGAAATGCACTATTCTTGTTTCCACAGCAACAGACGGCCTCAGACTTTGTGGTGGAGGGAGCTCTTACCGTAGACAAACTATAAGCAAATTCGCCTCGCCTGCACGGCGGAGGACGTTTTCACGCCTCGAACGATACTGAAAACGCAGCCCTTAACTCCGTTTTGGAAAGAGTCTGAATTTAATCAAAAGAAAAAGAAAAAAACTTATTTTTCTCCTTGAATTGTCTAGCTGATGTAGTCATAACGCTGGTAAAACTGCACAGATTTAAATTTTAAATGTTGGTTTAGAGGTTTTATTTATATTTGAAATATAACTTAAAATTTTTTCTATATATTTTAAATATATGTAATTACAAAATTATTAATTTTTAATAATTTTCAAGAATGATTTAAAATATTTTCATAATAAGATTGCAAGATTAAAAAATATGGAAACAGAAGCGCAAATCAAGATAAAAGATTAAATAGTGGGATTTTGTTTTACAGCGCGTTCTTACTGTAGTACTAAAGCGCGTTTTATTTGTTAGCTAACAAAGAGGAGCCCGAGAATGGATGTGCGCAAGGTAATATTATACTGGATAATTTAAAGAAGTTCATAAATAATAAGGTTGATATTTAATTATACAATTTTAATGATATTAAAAAATTTACTTCTATTTAATCCTGAGTTGCCTACTTTGCGCACATTTTTAGCCACGGATTTGCTTGAAATGGATTTGCACATGGCAAAAATATGTAAACTAACAAAGAAGTTTTTAGCAAATTTATTTACAATAACATACAATTAACTGAAGGATTTTATGCATAATTTAATTACTTTAGTTGGGTATCCATTGTTTTTTTTATCAAATTTTGTAAGAGTTTGTCATTTATTTTTTGGATAAATAAACAATACTACCTATTATTTTAATTCTATTCATTTGATTAAATTTGATTAAAAACGGTATTTAAATAGATGTTTTTAGAAACATTAGAAGTCCAAGTAGTTAGTTCATTTTATATTAAAATTGAAACCATTTCTTTTATCGTATAAATCAACAAAGCAGATATTCTCTTCTTTTATAATACCTAAATCCAAAAAATTTAAATTAATATTATCATCATGATTACGAAGAAAGATTAATTCCTCGGGGTAAATATTATTTAATAAAATTGTATAATCTTCAAAATTAAAGATAATTAAATCATCAATAAATCAGAAAACAAATTTGATATTAAGAGTATAATTTCATTTTTCATAATAATGCAAAAATAAGTTAGCTAAGAGAGATGAAAAATTAGATCCCTGCAGTAGTCCATCAATTTGAAGAAAAATATCTTTTCCATTATAAAGATAATTACTAAAAAGACAGAAATTATCTAGAATTTCCCAATAATCAAAATCCCAATTAAGGATATTTTTAGAATCATAGTAATAATTCAAAAGGACATCTTTCAGTTTAGAAAGGGGAATGCTATGGAAAAGATCCTGAAAATCAAATGTCGCAATAGAATTAATTTTATTATGTTTCATAAATTCTAAAATCGGTCGATTATTTGTGATAATCCAAGCTCGAAATTAGTGATAAACCTTCTTTAATAATATTGTGAATAATTTTATTTAAGTAGTTAGAATAGTTAAGTAGTTAGTAGTAAATGGTGCCAGGTTTAGTTAGGTAAGTATTAGACCCACATGTGATTATTCTAAATTTTATAGAAATTTTATGAAATTTAGGATTGATAATTAAGTTAGGAATTTGTAAATTGCTGATTTTAATTTTGAACCTCTTATGAAAAGCTGAGAAATTTTTAGTGACAATGTTACCACTTAAATTACTAAGCTTAAATATTTAACTATTTTTTAATTCCGTAGGGGAGAGTGGGATCAATTGTAACAGGGTACGATTGTATCAGAGCAAAAATTTCGAGTGTAGGGTTCCAGATTTGGTTCCCAGGTGGCGCACAAGGTGTATTTAATAAATCTACATGTACACCCCTGCTGGCAACCATTTTTATGTACTTTTGAAAGAGTTACACCACAAAAGATATTTTCACGCTACGTAAGTACTTTTTTTGGTATTATAATATTATATTGTAACAAAGTAATTTTGTTTAAACAAATAAAAATTATTAACCGAATATGTAAGTGGACACCTTAATTGACATTTAAAAAAAAATATTAGTTTTGTTAATTAACTAGCAATTGTTTTTAACAAATGAAGCTGAAATGGCGTCTTGGGGACGACTGTAACAATAAGTAAAGGGACGATTGTAACAGCTGAAAATAAATAATCTTATGATTACAAACCATTACTTAGCTCTTTTAAAACCACCAATAGTTTCCTATATCATTTATATTATGTTGCATGTGCATTATTTTATTTGTCACTTTTCACAGCATAAATTAAAATTTTTAACCCTTTAAAGTTAAAAGTTTAACCCTTCAGGTCTCTGCTCATTATTATTTTTGCTCCTAAAATATCACTACTATTTTGATCAATAAAAAATATATTACAACTATGATAATATGTATAATTAACTATGTTTTAGTTGAATATATGAACTGTTACAATTGACCCCGTAAGTGGGGACAATTGTAACAAGTGCACGACTGTCAAAAATTGTTAATAACTAATATAGTAACATTTAAAATAAGGTTGTTTTTTTTTCTAGTAGAGGATAGTCTACTTTACTCGTCTGTCAATTAATACTAATAATATATTGGATTTTTTGTTAGTTAAAAATAGTTAAGTAAAAAATTTTGCAATTGACCCCACTCGGGGAGAGTATTACAGAGTACTTAAAAGTTCAACATAGAATTTTTTACCGAAGATTGCATAATTATAGTTAGCTTTGTCTATGAGTGCAATTAAAAAAAATTTTTGCAGTTGCTTATTGTTTGAAATTTGTCGAAGTGTTACCGTCATTTGAATTTTCCTTATGATTGAAAACAAAGTTATTATAAAGTAATAATAAACAGCCCGTTTCCTTTCTGTTAGCATACCTAACTGAAAAGAGAATTTATTTGATATCTTTAAACAAAACTATTTATAAACTTATACTCTTTTTTCATTATTCTGTAATTTTTTCCAAATTTTCTCTACATGCTACAAGAGAAAATTAAGAAAATCAATAAGTTTCATTTACTGCGCATAAGTTGCAAGTAAATAGAACTCGTAAAATAAGTTCAAAAATTCCATGTTTTCTCTACATTTTGAACTACATTTGAAAAATTTGCTTCAATTATTTTTCTATAAGTGTGAATGTAAATCGTAGGAAATTTAAACTTATAACGGGAAACTTAACATTAGTTAGTTGATTTTACGATTTCCCAAAAAATGTTCTTTGAGAATTAGACCTTTATATTTTTACTCCATTTCCTGAATGGAATTAGATTACGAAGCGGAGGAATTAAGATTTTTTGTAGAACCCTTTCACGGTTTCACGGAACCCAGTTTGAATGGAAGAATAACTTTGAAGCTTTCAATAAAATTAAAATAAAATTTAAAAAAAATCACTAGTAAATTGGAATTTCGTGGAACAGAATGTCAAAGGATTCCTTCCTTGAAATAAAATGTTTGGGAGCCACTGCACAAGATGTTGACTTTGTACCTCCATCTCCATTTATATTCGATATTTTCGAATAAAAGATTATTAATTTTTAAATTATAATATTTTCTAAGTAAACACACGTTTAATTACAACATTAAAAAATTTTTAAATAAGAAAGATTAAATAATATTGGGAGTACACATTAGTTCGGTCCGTTTTTGTGTGGTCAAAAATGCATTTATTTCAGAGCAAAATGAATGAACAGATTAATCAAAGTATTGTCTATCGCTGGCTACTACTTTTTCCCACCTCTCAAGCAATTTTCGAATTCCATCTCGAAAAAATGTCTCGTCTTTTGAGGCGATCCACGTTAGGAGCCAATTTTCGATTTCTGCGAAAGAAGTGAATTGGTGATCTGCAAAATCATGCTGCATCCATCGGAACAACCAGTAATCAGAAGGAGCAATGTCCAGAGAATATAGCGGGTGCGGTAAAATATCCCACTTGAGCGTTTCCAAATACTAGTTTTTTGCGACTTTTGAGACATCGGGCTGACCGTTATTATGCAGAAGAATAACTTTGTCAAGTCTTTGCTCGTATTCCGCCCTTTTTTCTCGTAATGCATGGCTCAAATAAATCAATTGTATCCTATGCCAATCGCCCGAAATTGAATCACCAGTTTGTAGCAGCTCATAGTATACAAAACTATTCAACATTTATCATTCACCATTTTCCATTCTTTATTCACCATTAACCATTCTTGAAACGTCGAAACCATTCCCTACATGACTTATCAGTTGGAGCATTGTCAACAGAAACTTCTACAAACATTCGATGCGCTTTAGCTGCACTTTTCTTCCAATTAAAGCAGAAACATAAAACCTCCCGCAAATGGTGCTTCATTACCGCAAAATTTCACATATTCAACAAAGTAAAAAACAAGGTTTTTGTATGAAACTCAAAGCGATATAAACTGAATATTATTGACGGATGTTTAACCTCTCTGAAACCACTGAAACCAGCTGTCACTATTACTATATAACATTCATAACAGCAGAGCCATTTTTTAAAAACGGACTGAACTAATTTGTACACCAAATAATACATACACTACTCCATAATAATTGTAGAGCCACTTTTAATTTTTTATTTTTTTTTTTATTTTCTAAAGAAGTACTTGGAGAACTATTTAATACCTTTACAGGTGTTTCTCATACTTATCATACTGTATTTTTGCTATAACTTTAAAAATGTTCAATAAATTAAAGCAATATTCTTGGAACAATTTCTATTTAATAATAAATTATCCTTTTAAAATTTTAAAAACAAAATTCGGTGAAAATTACGCAAGATGCAGGTATTTTAAACAGTTTTTTCATACTGAGCATGCGCAGAAAAAGTATGAAATGTCTTTTTTTTTTAATTTTTTAAATTTTATTTTTTTTACAATTTTGTAGTGAATTGTATTTAGTAGCTAATGAAAAAAGTCCGATTTGAATATCTTGATAATTTAAAAAGTTTCTAGAAATTTTCAAAATAGTTTTTGTATTTTTCAAAGAAAACTCTGAATGATAAGGGGTTTTCAACAAATTCATTCACTTAGCAATTTTAATGCATGAAATATTTAATTAAAAAAAAATTGTAAATTAACATACCTTGAACAGTGGATAATTGAATAATGTGTGCAGAATTTTGCTGAATAAGGATGATACTCACTATAACTATGCTTAGAATAAAATACATATCATATTCAATAGAAAAAATGGGACGTTTTGCGCGCATTTCCTTCTTGTGAGACAGTTAGCTCCTAAAATAAATAAAATAAAATAAGTAAAACAACAACTATAATCCTATATCGATGACTATAATCAAGAAATACAAATAAAAATGACGCACAAATTCATGCGACGTCCTTAAATGTTTTTCTAGAGGAAAGCTTGTTGTATGCGCTCACCCTTCTCATGCTTCGTAATAATTTTTATTTCTTGATGAAACAGTTTCTTTTTCTTCAAAAGTAAAAATTAATTAAAAATGTAAGCTAAAAGCAATTTTGTTAGATTACGTTCACTCTCCCTACTTCTCACGTTCAATATATATATATATATATATATATATATATATATATATATATATATATATATATATATATATATATATATATATATATATATATATATATATATATATATATATATATATATATATATATATATATATATATATATATATATATATATATATATATATATTACAGGCCTTTAAATTAGAGATGAAGAAGTATTAAACTGCACTTTTATAGCTTTTATTAATTTTATGCCGATTATAACTTTAAATCTTGACTCCATGTGGGAAAACTGGATCATACATACCATGTGATTTTCGGCCCAATAAATGCACCCGGGCAACAATAGTAAATAGTTTTATGCCAATATGCTTTCTTTTTTTTTCTTCTTTTTCTTTGTAAAATATAGACACATAAAAATATGTTGTCAAATGTCATAATAAATTTATTGTTTTTCTTTTTCTTTTTTCATTAACAATAATAAAAAGAGAAGTACATGTATAATCAAAATTTACAACTTCTGGTAAAGGCAACATCTGCTGTTTAAAATGAAGGTAAAAATTCGGATACAGAGATAAAAATAAACAAACATTTTATTTAATTCAGTTATTAAATTAATAAAAATATTAAATAAATGAAATAATTTATTTATTTAATGTTTAAATTTGCGTAGTTATTCCTGAAATATTTCATTTATATATTTATTTTTGTTGAAATTTCCTTTAAACTGAATAAAATTCATTAGCTCTCGGTCGGTCATAGATTTGGATAAGTTTCTCGTGAGAAAAACAAGTTTTTTTTTTTCTGCATGCCGCATGCATAGTTAAAAAATAAAAAATACTCAGAACAAGTGCGACAGAATTGTGTAATTATTTTTGTTAGTCAAAAATAATTCGACCACCCTCGAAGTGCATGAATCGTTTGTTGTGGGAGGAAGTTAGGGTGAACATGAGAAATGGCGAGGGGGGGGGGATGAACCAGACAAGTTTTCTCCCCCTTGTATACTCCCAGTACGAATGAGAAATGAGATTTTACCAAGAAACTCCATCAGTAACTTCTAACATCAAAACAAGAAATTCTGGAAATTACCCTAGCAATTGTGTTAAATCTCTAAAAAATATATTAAAAGGTAAAAGAAGCAAAGTGGCAATGGACCCAGGCATGCAGCCAAACGAAGCATCCAATCAAAAGTTAAGATAAACTTACTTTTTTTTTTTCAGTTTAAAAGAAAGAAAATTTTACATTTTGCTATTATAATTAATCGTATTATTAATCTTTAAAAAAGAAAAAAAAACATAAATTTGTCTCATTTTCTTCAATTAGCGAAGATATGAATGAAAATAGTTTCAAATATATGTACCATAGTATAATTAGAAAAACATAAATTGATCATTTTATAATTCTATTGTAAAACATAAAATAATTATTTTACACTATGAGTTAAAATGAAACTCCATAATTTAAAAGGAAATTATTTTTTATTTATAAAGTATTATTTAGTTCACTTTATAAATAATAACTCTTTACTAAAGTTTGAATATAATTACTATAAGATAGTGCAGTAGCCCCCATCCCCCCCAAGCTCTTGGGTGCATTCTTGGGCAAAGTCTAAATCCCCCCCCAAAACTATTCGTTTTATTTAGTGTAAAAATCTCCCCCCCCCCAAGCTTTAAGTGGGATCATCGTGCGCCCACCTTCCCCCCTGATGGGGGCCGCTAAGATAGTGAGTTAATTTTTCCGATTATTAAAAAAATTCATTTCGGTAAGTATATACAATGTTACAATTTAGCACCTAAATTTCATGCTTTCATTGCAAATATTATTTCCGTTTTAGTAAATTAATGTAAAATTAATGATTCTAAATATTCGAATGTCTCTTCATCACAGTGCTTTGGATTCATATTGTAATTTTATATTTTTATGCTAAAAATAGGGCGCACTTATGAATCCTGCAGGGGCGCTGCTGTTACAATAGTTACCTTCCTTCACCATCCTATTTAGAGATTTAAACTCCAATCTATTTGCTGCTCGTTTCCTTCTTTCTAATTTTCTAGCTATAAAAATGTTTGAATACCGCTTTTAACAACTAACTAAATGTTTAATAACAGGACGAATCATTCAATACTTTCTGTTACTATGACGACCAGAACTAATTAATTAAAAATCTACAACTGTTCTGGAAAAAAATTGTTTTGTTTGTCGGATCAGGATAACTGTTCTCGACAATAAAAAGAGAAATACGATTTCTTTCCCTGAAAATTTGCTTTCCAGTAATTCTATTGAAATAACAGTGATATTGGAACACTGTGGAGGTTTTACTGTAATAAAATAAAGAGAAAAATCAGGTACAAAATTTAAACGTTCATTACTTTTGAGGGGAAAAAAGAATATTTTGTTGGAAATAATTATGAAATTTTGTATTACGTGTCTTTCAAATGTTTTTTAATAAATTCCTGAGTTTGTCCATCCTGATATAACATACCTTTTTTAAACGGGCATCTAATTAAGCCCTCGTCTCTTCATCACAATTTTATCTACAACACTATTTCAGCAAACCAAAACATTTGTACTCTCATGTATAAAACTTGCCAACCTTATAGTATATAGACCTTAATTTATAATTAACTGCAAAGAATAACTTTTCAATTTTTATTATATTTTCTTATTAAATGTTTTAAATATGGTTATTTATAATTTTTGTTTCTTTTTTAATAATGGTAGAAAAAGAACTGAATTGTAAATTATCCAATTTCTTACATTATTCTAAATTATATTACATATTTTAAATGACAAAATCAAATATTTGTAAAAAATCGGTCGAACAGTTTCGGAACAATAAAAGTTTAAAATCAAAACAAAAAAAGTTGCATTTTTAGAACTTTATTTCTCCGAAATTATTCGACCGAATTCAAGATATTGTTTTTTAAAATCACATAATATGAAACGCTGCGAAACATGTATAGCTTACAATTTTAAATTTTTAATCATATTACTATAGCTAAAATTTAAAAAAAAAAAAAAACAATAAACAATTTTTAAAAGATGAACATTAACTAGGTTTTGAAAATTGAATTTTATAATTGCTGTGTGTAATTTTTTTAAAATTTTATTTGCTTAAACAGAAATATGGTGTATATAATTCGCAAAAAATAGAAGTTAAATGATGCAAAATTTTTATTGCTCTCCTCTCCAGACTAGACTTTTGGAACCATTTTTTTCTTTTTAATTTTTTATTTTATTTTCAGATTACGGTAATCTTCCACCTCTTCCTCTAGCCCAGTGTTTCCCAAACTTATGACTTCTGTGTACCCTTTCTAAATTTTTCGTAACGCTGTGTACCTCTCATAAAAAATGAATATATTTTTTTTAAAAAATATCTTTATTTTTACTATAAAAAAATTGCACCAAAGTTAAAAATCACAACTGGTTGTTGACACCACTAATTATTAACTGTTAACTCTGCAAAAAATAGCCAATAGGAAAATACGTCGTCGTAAATTTTAATGGCTAGCTTTGTTTTTAAGTAAAAATTTTTGAAATTTTCGTTAGTTGCAAGAGAACGCGTACCCCCGATAAACTATTCCCGTACCACTGGGGGTACGCGTACCACACTTTGGGAAACACTGCTCTAGCCTATACTTAGAGGCTTAAAAATCCGAATCTAAGGAAAAAAGCATGTCGTATATATTTATTCAGGGAAAATAAGTTTTTTGTGTTCGATTTCATAACTTAAGATACCAACTGTTTTAATTCATATGAGTATCTAATAATGTATGCTCATGAAACCAATAAAATTACAATTTTAGTTTTTAAAAATTCGATTTTTCTGCCAAGAGTTTTTACGTGTTTATTTTTTTCAAGTTTTTCAAATTGGTAATTACCAGTGTTATAGTAGTTAATCACTAATTTACCCTCTGATCCTTGTCCTATTTTCATTGTAAGCTTAAACAATTGAATTTTCATATAGATTCAAATGTTTCCTTGAAGTTCTATGAAAAATGCAGTTCTACTATCATTAAAATTTAACTTACGATGATACGAATTTTAAAAGCTTATAATTGTCTTACAATCCAATAAAGTATTTCCTTTTAAACTTCTACTCAAAACTTATTTTATCTTATAACAAATGGAATGAAACATAAACATGTAAATCATTTGTCGAGAAATAAGTTTAAAAATTTAAAATAAATAGTTTTACAGTTTAGTTATGCCGTAATAGTTATATAGTCTTGACTACTTGTGTATTGCTTGTTACACAAATTTAACACTAATTTGATATTTAATTTATTTATTGTTGGTTATCAACAAAATTTTTACTTACCTAAAACAAATTGTTTTTTCTTAACGACTGGTAAACATTTAGTAAATCGGTAGAGTCAGTTTCAAGTTTCCATTGTATCTCTCTACTTTATTATCTACCTGGATGTTTAGTTCAGAGATATTTTTCTCTTTTTTTTAACTGATAAGATTAAATAGATGATTTGCTCAATGATTTGTAAACTTTTTGTACGTCAAGAAAAAAAGAAGAAGGGGAAAAAACGATCAATAAACGTCAGTAAAGTTTAAAAATAATAAATATACTTCTATTTATTTCTAACTACCATTATTTTAGTAAGGCTAACTTGCAGGGATTTATGGAGGCGTGATTTCTTTGAGTGGAGGGGTGTTCTCTCTATGTGTGTTTAAAAAAATACGGTCTACCAATATAAAATTAAATACAACGCAAAAGTGGTCGTGATTTAACAAATCAAAACCTCTGGGGGTACTGAATTAGAGATTGATCGTTCCCTGGTTTAGGTCAAAATTGAGATCTGTGTGTGAATGAATGGAGGTATGAATGGGTCTACCCTATAAAAGGGCTATGACTTGTGTGTGGCTGAAGTAGATTAGATAGATGGTCGTCTTGGGCCATTGATGGTACCGCTGGTAAACTAGAGGCGCACTCTCTGCCTTAAATTCGCTTGGTTCAAGCAGGCTTGCTGGTTGGCAAGTGACATTAGAAACAACAACGTGGTCGGTGTTGCGCACCGACTGCCTTTACACTGTGTCGGTTTCAAGTCTCCAAAGGGGGATCAGGGTTTGAATACCAGCACTTCAAAGTCAAAGCTCAGTGTTTTGACTATGGAACTATCGCTGAAATTTAAGTATTTTCTTTTCGTTCTTAAAAAAAAGAAGAAGAAAAAAGAAAGAAAAAAAAACGAGAGAGAGAAGCGAGTTAATGTTTTATATTCACGTTTTGTTAAAAAATACTTGCAATATATTTACAATATACAATTATATTTGGTTGGGGACGTATGTGCAGTTTGTCCACCCTGCTTATTTTTCTGTCTTTAATGTTTATTTGCTGTGTATTTGTTATGAGGAATCGAAGCGAACAATAATTTTTTAGTTTATCTTATTAATTAAATATATTTTGTGCGACAGGTATAGAGATATTTTTCCATACTGTAAAGAAAGGGTTTCTCAAAATTGGGCAAACATTGCGAAAAAAGCTCCGAAACAAATATTAGAATTTGATGAGTATAATTACAAACAAAAAATTTAAGCAGCTTTTACTCATTTTTAAGCAAAATGCTTAGTCTCAAAAGCGATGTGGAAGGCGAAATTTGTGAGAGAGATGTTCATTGGTTTTCTGCGAGATTCGAACCAAAGATCTCGTGATTACGTAGTTGAATGCTCTAACAACAATAGCTCTACATCTTGAGCAGTGGTGCAAAATGATAAGAGTTGACTAGATTAAAGAGTTGATTTAGGGAAATCACAATCATGTAAATTTCTTTTCAAAGGGCTTAAGATTAAGTTTATCAATCATACTTTCTCGTAAAAATTTTATTTATTTATATTATTATTAATTTTTTAAATATATACATATATATTTCGTAAATCGTTAGTATTTTTGTGTTGCTTATTTACGAGATAAAACCTATGGTAATCACATTTCATATGCTGGATATTGTTTTTGTTTCGACTCTCTTCTGGACGTAGGTTCGATAAATAATTATTTATCGAGAATATTATAATAATATAGTGATGAATATGTGAATAACGTAATTGATATCAATATATTTTTGTTATAAAATTATTGAATACATCAATATGTTGGGAATTATAACATTATTTTTGAAGACTTTTTATTCAGCTTTTAATGTGTTATTTTAAATAATATTTTTATATAAATAATATAAAAAAATAACATTTTTGTTTATTTCTTTGTTAATTTCCTTATTCCTAGTACAATATATTTCATTGTTTTGACTAAATTCTAGTGTTGTTAAAAATTCGAAAATATTTATGGTATTTCTGTACACATATTTTATAACGTCCTTAGAGCCGTAGTAAGAAAATTTGCAACCTGCTGCTGTTAGGCCGAATTCTCGATTCTTCGCAGGATGGCGTATTGAAGCTCTGGGATAGAGAATTAAGCTAAATTTAAAAGCCACATCTTATGGACGTCGTAGGCGAGAGGGGAGGAAACTCTCCTCATATCCTCATAATAATAAGAAATGTCAATAAGTTCCCCTCAATATTTCAGACAAATAAAAAAATTTTTCAATAATCATCATTGATTTAAATTATTCAAACTTATAAACAGGAAAATAAGATCGAAGCAATTAATCTTTTTACAGTTATTTAACAGGCATAAATAACTTTTTTCTTATGTGTAAAATTTAGGTAACTTTTGTGACGGTGTATTTTAATTTCGTCACGTCCAAAAATTGGAACCCGCCGACTTTCTTGCTCCATTTTAAACTTATATACAGTAAAGGTAGCTAAAAAAATTGATTAAAACGCACATCAAACACGCACATCACCCCCTCAAAAAGAAAAAGAAAAGAAGACCTGCAGAAAACTGTTAAGTACCTTCCTCGTAGTAAGCCGTAATAATTTTTAGACTTCGCACGTCAGGTTTTAGAGAGCGGGAGAAAATACGCAAGAAATAGAGAAAATTCCGCCTAAAAAGTACATAGCAAACACCGTCTCACTTGTCTAGATAGAAATGTGTTCTTGTTTCTTATGTCACTTGCCAGATACCAGCAAGCCTGCTTGGTGAACCAAGTGATGCAGGGGGTGCGTTTCTTGTTTTTAAGCTGAGTCTTCTATGGCCCAGATTACGACTTCTAACAAGCACATCACAGCCCGTTTATAGAGCGGACCCATTCATGCATTTATTTATTCACCTACAGATCGTAATTTTGACCTGAACCTGAGAACAATCAATCTCCAATTCAGTACCCCCAGAGATGTTGATTTGTTATCGGAACATGGGGGACATTGTGATCTGACAGGTTTAACGTAAACTAGTTACCATTTACTACAAGTGGGGTCTTCGGTTGACGGAGATCTAACTCACAACCTCTTAGCAGGCCCTCTCAGGGATGAGACACTTGGCAGTATATATATATATATATATATATATATATATATATATATATATATATATATATATATATATATATATATATATATATATATATATATATATATATATATATATATATATATATATATATATATATATATATATATATATATATATATATATATATATATACTGCCAAGTGTATATATATATATTGAGGCTTTATAAATGTACGCACCAGCTGTGCTTTGAAAGGAGAGGAGTCCATGCACTATGAGTTTTGACTCTAACAATTCTTTTCTTGATCCTGCTTAGAATCATTCTAAACATTAGAAAGACTGAAACTTAGTATATTGCCCAAAAGCAGTAAAAATGACTGGATTGTGAAAGAATAACTAATGTGTAAAGAAATTTGCTTATAATTAATTTTAATATTTATTATATTATGTGCAGTTATATAACAAGTTATTAATAAATATTAACAGTAAAAAAAAATTATACGTTGCACAAAAAAGTCACGAAATTCTAAGAAATTGTGTCATTATATGCATCATTGTTCTTATAATTAAAATTAAAAAAACAGTAAATATGATTTCCTTGGGCAATCTAGTGTTAACGTGCCAAATTTCTTATGGCATCTTCGTTGAGCCTAAAAATTATTTTCTAAGAATTTCAAGGGCTAAATAATTTACAGTAAATCATTAACATCAAACAAACGAGTAAATCGTTACAAGATGTCTTACTAAAAAGAAGACGAAATATCCTGATAAAAGGAAATATCTTAATAAAGCTAACTTAGCTTATAGTTTTAATGATTATGTATAAACGACTACTGGAAAGAAATACGCAGATTAATATAGGTTATCATAAATTAAAAAACTATTGTGATTTTACCACTACTGATTTTGATGTCATAACTTCAACTTCCTTTAGAGAGAGGTAGTGCTTAATTTATAAACCTATTCTCTACTTTATTTCCCCCCTCACTTTTAAACTGTAGAAGACTTTTTCTGTATTTTTAAATTATGAAATAAATTATCAATCTTATTGCATATGCTGTTAATTCACTAAAATTGGGAATTCTAAATTAATTCTTTAGCTTTAATAGTCATTTATATTATTGCTAATAATTATTTACACAAAATTTCAATAAAGGAAAATTTGATTAAAATTTTAAAAGTTTTTGCTGTAAAACTTAGGGAATTTCTGTAGACAAAATCCAAAAACATGACATAACTTAAGTCATTTTTTTTCTCGATAGAATAAATACAAAATAGATTTTAATTTAAACGGGAACAATATTGTCTTATTGTTCCCGTTATTGGTCCAGTTGTCTTATTTGTTCTGCATTATTTTCTCATCAATTTCGGTAATGACCTTCGAGAAATTTTTAGGAAGACCTGCTTCTTTGAAACTATGAAATGTCGCGTCTATATTTAACTTGGTGAAAGATAGGTACTATACCGTAAACAAAACAAAAGCATGAGCGAACAGCTGTTTGGCTTTTGTCGATAGCGCTCCTTCAACGCTAATAGAAATTTTTGCCAACTGGGTCTCATCCCTGCTAGAGTTTGCTTACGCACATTCCGGTCTTGAAATTTTGGATGCAAAAATTATACTTTTGTACACAGAATTCATTGACTGTTAACAATAACAAGTTTTCTAAAACCACAAAAAAAATTTAAAAACTTCCGGTGTATCCCTTATGTTATGCTTACGAGGCGATGTGTAAACAGGCTAATATCCTAGGAGGTTTCATTATTGCGATTTGAATTTAAATTCACGCAAAATTTTATCATTCATAAGAATTTTCTGAAATTTATAAATTCTAACAGGTTGTTAGCCGGAAACAAAGTTAAGAAAATTAACATTACAACATGAAAAAGTGTAATGTTTGCCATATTTTGAGCATAATGCCGTAAAAGATATCGCTATTTGTTGTAATTTTTATTTTTATTTTTTTTTGTGTAACATTATAGTATGCTTCCAAATTCGTTCGTTTCATTGAAATTTAAATTGACAGAACTTGTTAGATTGTGAACATTACAAGTACAATAATATAGTATAACTCGCTGTTTCATGCTTTGGCGTGAAAATCAATCGAAAGTGGTAACCCGGAAGTCTTGCCACGAATTTCAACCCCTGGCGGCATTTGTGCTTAGCTTTACAAGCTCAACCATCCATATTATGAGCTGCCCTATCGCTACGCCATCTATAAACTTTGTAAATGGTGGAATTTTTATTATTTGCGTCCAAAAATCTGAACCTGGAGCTCAATAACTATAGCAATTTTATAACAAAATATAATAACAATAAATAACATATTTTTAATTTACAAACCCTTTACCGAAAATATTTCTCATTTTTAACTAGAAATACGAGCCACGTGGTAAACGCTTTAACCTCTTTTACTTCTTATGACGTAGTGAGAGATTTTCGCTTTTCATAAACGCTGAATTTAAGAGCGAACTGATTGGACCATTGTTTGATGATATTTCTTTTTTTGTTATTATTGTTCATTTTCTATATGGTCTATTGAGAGGAGATATTTTATTTTGTGTATATTTCTAATATCAGTGTAATATCCCGAAATTGAAAATAATTTTCAGTTTAACTTAAAAAATAAGTTATAGAGTTATATTAAAGAAATTGATTTCGTATTTATTTTAGTGATATATTTCTTGATTCTTTTCAAAAGAACCGTTCTAAATAAAGTAGTAAATTGTTTACTGCAGTTATATTTTTGTTGTGAATAAAATTTTAACTTTCATTTATGATGAAAGCAAATTCAAGACTGTTTGTGTATTGGCTGAAATTGATTGAAAGTTAAAAACAATTTAGTTTTCACGTGCTCAATAATGAAATATTATGAATTTCATTTCCAGTTGATTAAGTAATTGTTTCCTGACATCATTTATAATATTTTATTTTAAATTCATCAAATCTTTTATTTTTAAGTGTTAAAGAGTGTAGTGTTTATCCAATGAAAGAATAACGTGTTAAATCCTTTTATATAGTTATTTGATTCTTGTGTTATGACCTAATGTATTAACGTTACTTCAGGCATAAGTGTAATTGATTTCATTGCTTATTGTACCGATTGAAGTTTTATAAAATTTATTAATATTTTGGATTGAAATTTATTTATTTTTCTCTCTTTGGTTGCCTAGTTTAGGGTATTATAAACCATTCCTTTGGGATTAAACATTACAAATCATGTGATGTGTGACAATTTATATAATGTCAAATACATAGATTTTAGAATTTGTTTAAACTTCTCCAATGCATGTCTTGCTTAAAATTTTTTTAAATATATTTTTGCTGCAAGCTTTATATAAGATAAGATTTATTAAGAAAAGGAATAGCAACCATACAAGATTCTAATCAATAAATAAAATTGTATATATTGTTTTGTGAACAATTCTTTCTTCTTTTTTTTTTTTTTTTTTTTTTTGAGTTTCTAGACAAACCTTACGCTAAAGTTATTTATTCTTAAAATGTAACATATTGAATACTAATGATATGTTTCTTTTCACATTTTAATATTATAGAAAATAATGTTCTTAATTATCTTCTCTATACTGTGCAGAAATAACATTGTAACTATTGAAAAGTAACAACAACAAAAAAACCTTTACACAGTATTCTGAACATGTTTTATGTTGAAAGATTTATCTTTGCTGTAGTGATCTAACTGCATCACCTTAAGCATTTTTAAGGCATGTATTAATATTAAGTAGTCAAAAGGTAAATCTGCAGCTTTAAGTAAGCATAAAAAATAATAAAAATACAAAACTAAAAGTATAACTAATTACATTATGAACAAAGTTTTATGTTTTTCTTCTGATCAATTAATTTTATTTGGGGCAGTTTGAACAATCTATGTAAGGAAAGCTTAATGCTTTTAATGTGCGAAATATATTTTAAAAAAGTCATTTGTCAATTCACTTTGAGAAGTTTTTTTTAAACACATTATATTTGTTACAATATGTATACAAAAGAAAGTAAAGTAGAAAGTAAGATTCTCAATACTATGTTTTAGCAGGTGTGCCCATTCAAAAATTTCCTATTATTTCATATCTATTCTTTTGTATTTAGGAATTATCTATGACTTTTATGGTTATGATCTATTTTTAGAGTAAGCAATATATTTTTTGAGAAAGTAGAATTTATGATAAATTTAATTTATCTTTTTGATTTTAACCGTCCTATTCAGTTTTTTGGTTCCTATATTTAAAACTCTCAGATATTATTTTAAGAAGTCATCCAATTTTTGCCAAGAAGAAAAAAAGTCTGAAAAAAAATGAATTCTTTATTTATTAATTAAACAAATACTCTCTACGAAAAAATATGCATTATAGTCAGTTGATAAGTATTATAGTAGATTTGTAGGATACTGAGAGTTGCAAAAATTAGTTTGCACAATATTTATTGCATTTCAATGAAGACTGGATTTTTATTATTTAAAAATTTTGAAAAATCTAGATCAAAGCCATTTAATATTTTTTTAATGTAAAATTTGCATCTTATTAAGTAATAGCTCTATAAAATTTTTTGTTTTATAAATTTAAGCTTAATTGTGATGGTTTTTATTATAAAAAATTGAAAAATGTTGTACAGGTGAAAATTAGCTTTGAATGATGCATAACATTGATTAGTTTACTGTTATTCAAAACCGAACGACCTACTTTGGGTGATCAGATTTTTTAATACAATCTTAGGTAACATAATTTTTAAAAGATTTTGTCATAGCCTTTTTAAAATATTTTAGTAATTTCAATTGACAAAAATTTTCTGCCCGAATCTTACTTCATGCTTGCAATAGTGACTTATTTTTTAAATTTTGTTTTTATCTCATTTTTTTCCACCTTAAATATATTTAAAATAAATATAAAAACTTTTTCAGGAAAAGATTGAATTACTAGAAAACTTGTGTCAGCAGTAAAGAGTATGTAAGTTATACCTATTATTTTTTTTAATAAAATTTTTGTTGAATTATAAATAATAATATATAATGTATATTATTATCATATGTCACAATATATAGTATATAATATATTGTTTATCAATATGTTGCCTGGTATTATTTCAATTGAAAAACATTTAATAGGAAAATAATTTTAAGTTTATAAAAAAAAAAAAATATTTTACAAATATTTTCTTTATTAAATAAAAAAAATTAAAATTGATAACAGTGCATTTTATTTCACTATAAACCAGGGCTGATTGTGCTCCGGAAAAAATCCGGATTTTTCGCCAGCAGTGATCCTGAAGTTTCCGGAGATCGAAGGTCCAGACGTTTCAAAAAATTATTGATCACAGAAGTTTCCGGAAATCAAATTTTTAAAGGTGGAACTAAAAAACACAGTTTATTTTATTAGTTTGTAAAGGAGAGCCAGAGCGATACTTTATAAGCTTATATTCATGATTAATATTAAATTTTTATCAGTAAATAGTTGTTATAATCATAAACCCCAGAAAGAAAGACATATTTGTAAATTTTAATTACTTCACCAGGTCATCATAGGTATGTGTAAATGGTAATAGGTATGTGCAAAATTTTAAATATATTTTAAGTAAACTAAGAAATATTGAGAAAAAGGAAGAAAAAAACAATGTTTTAATTTTTTTCTAATTTTTCAATTTAAACCGTTTTTTTTTTTTTTTTTTTTCAAACTCAAGAAATTTTCTGGAATTTTGATCTGGGCTCACAATCACCCCTGAAACATAAAATATCATAAAATTACTTTATTATTAGGGTATCTAATTATTTTTTTGTGAAGTGTCAGTTAAGTAAATAAAATTTTTAATTTGCATGTTGGTAATTCTTTTACATGCATGTACTTATTTATTTTTAGCAATTCACTATAACAATTTCACTTATAAATTGTTTGTGTTGGTTCCGATAAGTAAATGGGTGTAGTAAAATCGACCTTTCTATGTTAATGTATAATGATTCTTATATTTTTCCAAAAATGTAGAAGAGCATCCTACAAATTCTGTATTTTGCATATAATTTTAAGATACTCCAATATTCTGATTGATTCTCTCTAAACAGTTTTATATTGTAGTTGTATGAAATATGAATATTGTAACTTATAGCATCCTATTTATTGGGCAATAATTTAGAACTGAAGAAGTCCTGTAATAGCGAGTCTGTCAATGAAATGATATTTTTTTTAAAAAATCTCGTCAAACATCAAGTAAAGGTATATCCTCTTAACAAAGATAAGCAAAAATTTTCAATTTAATATTAAAAGTGTTTTTTTTTTCCAATAACATTTTGACAAAATAGTAATATTTACATGCCTGTAGTTTGTTGAATTATAATCTAAAATAAAACAAATTGATTTATGGAAGAGTAGTGCTTTCTTGACTCTTAAGAAGTTAAAGAAGAAGAACAATAACAGGCATTTTGACTTTAGAGAAGTGTGAAAGACTGTTAATAAGATAAAGCAATTTTAAAATATTGTCTATACAGAATAGACAGATTATAACCGTGAATTTAAAGAGATATTATAACCTTGCATTAATTTTTATAATAGATACTGTACACAATCTTCATTAGTAGTTTAAATATTTACTACTGTTTAATTTTTTTCATATGATATAATTATTTTAGGGGAAATGGCCATTTACTCAAGACTTATTGCCTGTTAAAAAACTTTATGATCTTATTAGTTTTAGCTACTAGTTAATATTCTAATTTTCTAATTTTCTTCAAGAACTCATGCTTTATTGTATGCATTCAGATATAGGTGTTGCCAACTGTAGGTGTTAACTGTAACTATTACGAATTATCTGCAGTTATTACAATTTTATTGTCAAGATTTGGTCTTTGGGGTTGAAGAATTAAAATTATGCTTTTTGAGAATTTTTTTATAAATCTAATAAAAATAAATTTTGTTTTCCTTAACTACCAAGAGTTATTAAATTTTGTTGTTAGCTACGAGTATTCAAATATAAGTAAATAAAAAAATAATAATAATCCTTAAGTGTTTTTATTTTTTTATTGCATTATAAATATTTGTATGTACCTATATTGGAGAAACACTCAGAAACTGCATTAATTTAAATTATGTTAATGTTTTATTTTATTTATGTTTACAGATGGCTAGTTTTCAAAGTTGACACCTCTCTGTATAAATTAAAGTTACTATTTTTTGGTGTTAATTTTGTGTGTGTATATAGATTTTTTTTTTAACTTTAGATTGAGTTTTTCAATATGTCCAGTCAGGAATCGCATGGTGTTGTATTGCCTTCTGGTAAGTGTGAGATTATAATGTTTTGTAACCTAAATATAGATTCTGATAAGTTTTTCCATTTTGAAAATTTTGCAGTGATATTTCTATTTGTTGAATGATTGTTTAATCTTTTTGCTTACGATTGGTACGATAGGTGCAACATGCTATGAGCATTTTTAGCATGTTGTGAGTTGTGAAATTATCGATCTCAATTTAAAATGCCAATATTTTTTATTTTACAAAATAACATATATTTTCATTATGTATATTTTGAATAATTTTTATATTGTGTAATTGTAAAAAAACTAGTTTATTTCTAAAATATAATCTCCTCTTGTAAAATATTATTTCATCTTTTTAAAATAGTAAAATTGCAAATCTGTAGCATTTTTTTCTTCTTTTTATTCAGTAGAATAACTAAGCAATAATAATTTTATAAAGCAAAATTAGATCTCGTATATTATTATAAGATTCTAGATAATAATAAATGTGTGTATATTAGTTAAAATTGACAAAATAGAAAGTACAGACTTAAATATAAATAAAATAGCATTACATTTTTAAAGCAATGCCAACAATCTGCGTTAGTATCATCTTAGATGATACATATGTAAAAAGTCTTGTCTTTGCCTTTAAAAATGAAAAATATAATATTTTCACTTATTTACTTTAGTCTATAACCATCTTAATTCAGTTTTTGAATTCAATTTTAATTGTCTTTCTAAATTTTTTGACAAGTTTTTTTTATTATTATTTTTATTTTGAAATTGTCTCAATTATTGATGCTAATATAAAATTATCTTTCTTAGTGTTATCAATTAATTTTTGTTTTATTTTTTATTGAAATTGTAGATGATAGCTACCTAGGTGTTTTTCCTGAACTTCAAAATTTAGACCTTGTATTATTAAGATGCCAGTACTGTGATAAATGTCTAATGCCGAATGTGTTGAAAGACCACACTGGTGTGTAGCAAATCGCTCTTAATTTCCAATGTATAATTTTTTTATTTATAATTTATTACCATGATATTATTTATCGCAGAGCGTTGTCCAAGCCGAAAGAGGTTGCCTGAAAAAACTCTTTCTGCAAGTGTAGAAACAGATCAGCTTCGTTCTGTTAAAACTCCAAGATATAAATGTGAAAGTCCACAAATTTACCCAGGTATTTATCTACCTATTTTACTACTCTCTTAAATATTTCAGCTATTCTTTGTTTTTATGATGTGTTTATAAAACCATAATTTCTAAGTCACTAAGGTGTCAGTGTAAAGAACTAGGATTCCGAACCCGGTTGTAAACCCATTCAGCTTCAGATTAATGAGTACTACTTTGTGTGGGATATGACGCTGATTGTCGCACAATAATGGCTGTTGGTCTCGATATTTTTTGTTGTTGTTGTATTTCTCTTGAATAAAGATGTAATAAATTCTTTTTTTCTTATTATTATGTTTTTTTACGGACTGCAACCACTGTGTAATACTGCCAAACCCAGCAATAAGTCCTCTGCAAACTAGGGATGTAACAAACAATTATTTGGTTGAATACAATGTTCAGCCGAATAGCGACGTTTTTTTTTTATTTAAAACATCATTAATAAATATTAGTTTTTATATAATAATAAATTAAGTTATTATTGAGAAATAATTAAAACTTAGCTGTATTATTAGTCTCAGGTAAAGAGAAAAAAATCTCACTAACAGATATTTAAAAAAAAAGTTAAGTTGAAAAAAAAAAGAATTAAAAAAATAATCTCTTAATTTTCTGAAAAAAAATTAGCATGAAACATTAATAGAGATAATGTCTATGTTATCATAAAAACTCCTATAAAAATTAAAGATTATATACAAAGCAAAAAAAAAAATTTTAATAATAAAATCGGATCTTAATTTCTAAAAGAAAATTATAAAGCTAAACATTTCAGTTTCCAATCACCGTATTTTTAAGAAAAAGTAAGGATTTAAGTCTAATAGAAACTATCTTAATTTCCATCTCATTATAAAAACAGAAATTTTTTGAAAAAAAAAAAAAAGCTAGATAGATACCAAAACAAAAACCGTTCTCACTTTTTAAATGAAAGTTTTAATGCTAAAAATTTCAATTTAACTTTTTTCACTTACTGTATTTTTAGAGAAAAGTAACCATAAAGAGTAATGTTCATTATGTCTTTAAAAATGCTGTCATAATTAAAACGCTGATGGAAAAAAAAGATTAATAACAAAAATAAAAAAAACAGGAAAAAAATTCTGCTTAGCTGTGTACTTTAACTTAACCCCTGAGAATCACAGTTTTCTATTTTGCTAGTTATCCATCTTACTGAACAATAAAAGAATAAAGTATATTAGAAATACACCATCAACATGTTTCGCTTTAGTTACAGCAGAAAAACAAGAGAAAATTAAGCAAAAAAAAAAGTTCTCAATTTTTAAAACATAGTGTTAAAAAAACAATGAAATTGACAAGCCTGAATGCAATTTTTAAAAAAAAGGGAAAAAATCAGCATTACAAAACACATGATTCAGTATAAAGTAATCTAGTTTCAATCCTTCCAATTTTACTTTTCCATGCGTCTTTCAGAACATAAATTAACAAGCTAGATTATTTCTAATCTGTGTAAAAACTATTTCTAATAATGTATAGTAAAAAAATACAATGTTAGATTATTCCTAATTAAATCTATTAAAATATTTTCCAGAAAAAACTTTGTTGAAAAATAATTTTCCAAATAACACTTTGCTGAATATTCTGTTATTGTTGGAAATTGTGATTATAATAATGCATGTTTGTACAATAGTACATAGTACTTTAAGTAGTATATTTGTGTATAACTTACTAACTGATTAAATAGATTAATAAATTAAATAGATTAATAAATCAAATTATTAATTTTTTTACATTCTTTTGAAGAAATAAATGATTTTCGATTGACCACAATTTGATTTTGATAGTGAGATCTTTTCATGGTCTTGCAAAGGAAATAGATTCACTGTAAAAGGGCTTTTTGACCTCTCTTCTTCACACACTTTCAGTCGACCAAGTTGGTGATTAAATATTTTTATTTACTGTGTTTGAGAGACAAAAAAGAGTAAACGAAGATAATTTTGAAAAAATTGGGGATTTTGTATAATTCAGAATTTGTATATTTTAGACAATTCAGTCGTAAAAAAAGAATCCCTATCAAGTTAGATTTTTTACTTTGCTTATTCATTATATGCTTAAGTATTTTAACTAAATTATGAAGTAAGCCAAATTTGAAATGTTTGGCTTGAAATGTTTGTTCTTTTTTCAGTATTTTAAAATTTTCATTTTTTACGACTATCTTTTTTTTAAAAATTAGTTGGAGAATATATTATAACTATCTAAAATGATTTCAATATTGGTTGTTATTGGAATTAACAAACTCAAAAATAAATGTAAAACAATAAAAATAATCTATGACCAAATGAATAAATGCCAATATTAAGTAGAAAATATTCTTGTCATTTATGATTAATAGTGGAATGTAGTATGTTTATTAAATATAAGAAAATTCATATCTTTGAAATATTTTAGATATTGTGCAATAGTTAACATGCTCTTTTTATTATTTCATAAAATTTATTGGATATTTTTCCTTCACATATTGGCTGCTTATATTTCTTTGTTAACATTTTTTAAAATTAATACATGCTTATAACTAATTGTGAATCTTATAGTAAATGTTTTAATACTTGTTATATCTTGAGAAGTTTTAATTATTTTTTTTTTCTTATAGAAAATGCAGATACTGTACCCTGCAAATTTTGTGGCTTTAGAGTAAAACTCTCGCATCTAAATTTACATTTTGGTAAAAAAATTATCTTTTACTCTATAATACATAATGAATTTTTATGTTTCCTAAAAAAAGTCATTTGACTTGATTTTAAATTTCAGACTTTTTACTTCATTTTCTAAAAAGGAAGTCTTAAACAGAGAAGCTTCTATAGAAGCATAGTGATAAGATTATCCATATTATTTTGGAATGTTTTTCATGCATTAAATTTGTTGATGTTTGACTAATGACATTCAGCTCCTAGTTCCATTTTTCTGATTTTTCCCCATCAGCTGCCAATTGAATTTAATTAGTCTGTTGTTTTATTCAAAAATTCACCTGGTTTAGTTTAAATAAGTCCTAAAAAGGTACCTATCAAAATAAATATTTTTAATTGGTTTATTGTTTTTCTGAGAATTAAAGAAAGTAGCATTACTGGCTAATGATGTGAGACTCATTTACTTATATATTTGAATTTTTTTTTAAGAAATTAAAAAAAAATTAATAAATTAAAGAAAAATGTTTTAGTTATTTTCAAATTCGTCTTTTTGTTGTTCAAGATAAAGTTACAGTTGCTAAAAATGAATACAATATATTTTCATTCTAATTAAATGATTCTGAGAATTAAAGAAATTTTTTCTGAGAATTAAAGAAAGTAGCATTACTGGCTAATGATGTGAGACTCATTTACTTATATATTTGAATTTTTTTTTAAGAAATTAAAAAAAAATTAATAAATTAAAGAAAAATGTTTTAGTTATTTTCAAATTCGTCTTTTTGTTGTTCAAGATAAAGTTACAGTTGCTAAAAATGAATACAATATATTTTCATTCGAGTTTAGATTTTAAAAAATATGGCTAATTTAATTTTTTTTCTAATATGTTTAAGTCCATTTTGTATCTATCCCAAACAAAAGGTATGGCAGCCAATTTAACTTTCATTAAAAAAACTTTCCTACTAATTTTTTTTCTCTTCATATTTTTGAAAAATTTTCTCTTAGTTTTTAATTTACTAAATTTTGTAGTATAAATTATATTTGTATGGAGTGGCGTACGCAAGGGAGGGGTTTAGGGGTTTAAACACCCCCTTGAGCTCAGAGAAAATGGCAAAAATAAAAATTTTAGTAGAAATTATGCATGCTATTATTTTTTAAGACTATATATTTTTATTTGCCTTATGCCTACTTTTTTCTTCTCACGGTATTTCTGAGAATACTGTTAAAACATTTACTATAATAGGGTTGTACTTTTGAAACCAAATTCACATGATACTGTTACTGACTGGTTCCTTTCTGTCCTGCCAGTATAGTTTTCGAAACTAGCTGTCATTCGCGAGGTCTTTACGCGATGATTCTGGAATCCTAGACGTTCTGTCGTCTTAGAGACAATTCGAGAATTTTGGAGATGCGGTGAAAAATTATATAAAAGGGGGAACGGAGTACAGTGGAGTTAGTTAGTCAGACTAAAAGTTATCTCTGCCGCTTGTCTTTCGGAGCTTGTCGCTAAATCTGTTTTGTTTTGTCTTAACAAAAAGTTCATTCAATCGCCGAATCCGTCGTCGCCACTATTTCAACTAGTGAAAAAATCAACAACTATACCATTGGAGATACTGTGCTCGTTGAAGTTATTCATTCCAGCTCGAAACTTTGAGATCCTAGCATAGCGGATATATCTGTGCCAATATATATATATATATATTTGCTGTTCTTGGATCTTTAGGGTGCCAAAACGCAAGAATTTAACAATTTTTAATTATTTTGAGAAAAAATCACGACCTGAAATTAGTGAGGTGACAGCATCTAGTACCGATGTAAGTTTTTCTGTTGTACAGAAATGTGATATTTCCGTTGAAAAAAACGTTTCTAGCATAACAAAATCTGATGAATGTGAAAGTGGCCCTCAAAGTGTTACTTCCCACCCATATGACATTGGACTTTTTTCAGAAGATATTACATTATGTTCCTATATTTAAAAAATCAAATCAAAATTTAACTAAACAATGTTGTCTAAATAAAAAGTCGAAATTGTCTAGCTGCCTAAATTAGGGAAATAATAGTGCTTTATTACAGACTCGAATTTCTTTTAGTAGTTTCAGAAAATTATGAACACCCCCCTTGAAAAAATTCTGCGTACGCCACTGTTTGTATCTAATTATTGTTTTCTTTTTTTTTGAAAAAAAAAACTTAAAATTTGTTAAAAATATATATTATGTAGAAAAAGCATCGAAATATGTCAGTTAATTCCTTTTAATGGTTTTTGATTTAAAAAATTTTTAAATTTAAAACTTTCAAGGCGCTGGTCTCTAAACCATCTTAACTTTGTGTTTGTAAGTCTTTTTATTTTTAACTATGTAATATTGAGATAATACAAAATAATAACCCCAATGAAATTTCTCTGGAAGTTATTGAAGTATTTGCTAATATTTTTATGAATAATATATTGTAAATAAATTATTGAGCTAGAAATATTTTCTAAAAAAATTATGATCCACGAAAACTTAAAACGTGGTGGCCACAGAACATGTAAAAGTTAGGATATTTAATTAATTTGGAAATGTCTTGGAATTAGAGTTAGAGGTATTTAAAAGTCCAATTTTTTTCTAAAAGTATTGGTCTTATAATGATTTTGGTTTAATGGTTTATTTTCAACTTTAATAACACGTAATATATATCATTTTGTAATATATTTTATGTTTAAGAAGATTACAAAACCAAAAACTTAATAATAAAATTTATGTCATTTGTTTAAAAAATCAGAAGCATTTGATAAAGTCAGTAATTTTTTTATTTGAGTTTGCTGCTGTGTCTGTTCACTCTTTATAAACAAATGTTTATAAAATGAATGGTTAAAAACCAAGTTTTTTATGTAATTCTCATGTCTTTTTTTCTTTTATTTTAGAGCAAATGCATAGGTTTTCTTCCACTCCAATAAGTTCAGGTAACTCATTGCCTAATGTGAATTCTTCTGCATTGTCAGAAGTAGACACTTCCAGTTCTAACTCCTCTCCCGTTTGGGAGAGTGATAAGAGTAACACTTATGACAGTTTGTCATCTTCAAGTTCAAACTCTGTTAATATTGTCAGATTAAAACATGACAAATCTAAATTTATTCCAAAAGATACTGTGATACCTGTTGTTCCATTAATGCCAAGCAGTTCAAGGTCGTGTGAAACTACTCAGGAACCAGTAATTTCAGATGAGAAACCTCCTTCCCCTGCTCAACAATTTTTAGCATCCTTACCAAATCATAAGATATCAAATCTACAAGCTATGCTTCCAGTGACAACTTCAAATAACATTGTTTCAACTCCTTGTTCTACTCCAGAGACTTTCAAATGTCGTTCTTTTTTCGAGACTATTGAGCCCTCCTCTTCCTTTGTTACCACTGTTAAAGAGTCTTCTTCGGAAATGGGAAAAACTCCTAAACTTATCATTAGGAGAGGTAATATTAATTTTCTTTTTTTATATTTATATGCAGTGATAAGTCCCATATCCGGAATCGTCGGGATTATGGCAAGGCTGTAAAATAGATTTTTCTGTATAATAGGTCTTTAAGGTAAACAAGTATGAAAACATCCTAATTCAATATAAAATAGACGATAATTAACATCAGTATAAATAAATAAGACTCCTGCGTGGTTGTGCTAATTTGAAAGATTTTGCTACAGATTTCCACATGATTTTTAAATTTTCGATGCAAGTTCCGAATCACACATTTCAGTCAGCAATTATTTCTCAATCTACGATTAGCTATGATTCCACAGTTAATAAATGTGCCTTTGCCTATTGCTTTTTGGTAGCTATTAAACCGGATTATCACTTCGTTTTTAAAATCTCAATGTTTTAATACAATATTTTGATCGGCAAGCTTCAAGTTGCGCATTTTGCACTCAAGTATTGTCGATTCACCCGAAAGTTCACGTGGATTTGTGATTGCATTTTGTCAGTTATTGTTACCGATTTTCATAGTTTTTTAAGGCTACATTATCATACACAGGAAATTTCGATTCGCGCATCTGTAGGATTACTTTTTGATGACTAGATTTTGGCTATTTTATTGTCCATGTGGTTTTGCCTATCACGATTTCAACGGTTTGGGGCTTCCACATGATTTTTAAACTGTCTATTTCATTTTTAATAGAATATTACTACGATTCGCAAATTCTAAATTGAATTGCGCTTTTGAATAATCAATTAATGTCTGACTTTAGTCATGATAATCCCATCTCAAATCACAATTTTTTGAAAATTTAACATTTTTGTGCACTCTGAAATCAAGAGCGTGATTCTTGTTCGATATCCAATTTTTTTGTTTTTTATTTTTAAAATCGGAAATCGAATTGAAATGGAACAAAAATCGGAATTCGGGTAGCAGAAGACGGAGGATTCTTATCCAGGCATGCTTTCTATTTTCAACAAATCACAAACGAAATTTTTTTCAATTAGGGAAAAAGAGTTTTGTGTATTTTGATTGTTAAAAATTGTCTGGAAAAAAGACCCTTTCGGTAGGCGAACGTCCGATATAGGACTTTACACTGTATGTTAAAAAAAATTTCTATGGAATGTTTTCCACAAGTTATATTAAATTTTTTTGTCATTTAAAATTTACAAAACAATTTTATAATTTTTCTAGTTCATTTAATTTCATTTTGATTTGATAGTAACAGTCACAAATATTTCGTACTCTTTCCTAAACATTGGTTTCCATCACTTTATCATCTTTACCTTTCCTACATTGGCAATCACAGAGATACTCTAGTGTCATTAGTATTTTTGTTAATGTTAATTTTTTATTCAAATTTTTTATTGTTATTTAATACTATTTGATAGTTTGTAACTTAACCTTTTAAGTAATTAATTTCTGTATGAGGCTATTGTTTTGAAATATTTACATATTGTCTGCCTTTTTTAAATTATATATTCAACTCAGAAAAACTTTTAAATATTTTCACATATTTGGTAGAATCCTGTATATAAGTAGATTTCAGTATTATTATAATTGTTAAAGTTATTAAATTTTTCATTCTGCCATTTCCTTATTAAAGTACCAAATAAAATATTATTTATTACAGAATTAATAATCAAGTTAGCTACCAGATCTTTTATGTCTGATATTTAAGAAAAATTGCAAGATTGCCTTAAGAAAAATTGCAAACTTCTATTGAAACTATATCTTAGTTAAAAAAAATAAGACTTCCTGAGATTCATTCTGGTTGTTCTTGGAGAGATTCTTTTACTGTCCGCTCTTCTTAGGTGTTAAGAAATAGTTTTTCAAGCTCTGTGTTTGTTAAATTCATAAAATATATTTAAAATTATTTTTTAAACTTCATCAACTCATTTATTAAATGACTAGTTTGATTATTTTAATCAATTTATTCATTAAATTGATTCTCTCAAAAAGATGCCATTTAAATTTTTTACGCTAAATTATATTTTAACACTTTATGCATTGTTCTAAGCCTTTCAAAAAATGTCATATATTCTAATAATTAGACTCATTTATTTGAATTCATACAAAGCACTTATACCTGCTAACAGAAAATAGCTGTGCATGCAGATTTTTGCTCCTTATGATTCTCATAAAAAAAAGAGAAAAAACTTATCTAAATAATTGATATTATGTTGTCGATTATTAAAATGTTTTTATTGCTTTAACCAATTATCTAAAAACATTAATATTTTTTAAATTTAAATTAATTTTAATTCGTTAATAAAAGTTCAAATATTTTTTCTGTGTTAATTTTTGATTTTGAATTGATTTTTATTTTGATTATTGTTATTTTTTAATTTTTTTAGTTTCACATCAAAATCCAAATGATGTAAGAAGAATTGCTCTTAACAAAGGTATACTTAAATTGCCTCATCCCGCATTTATATTTGCTACTAAATTTTTTACCTGATTACTATTTGCATTTATTTATTTATCTTTTTGTTTTGCTTTATTTCAAGAAAATTTTTTGGGTAGTAGAGTATAAATGAGTGTTTTGTTGATATTCAAAGTATTTTGACTGAGTATGATAATCAGTCAAAATAAAATTTTTAATTAATTTCTTAAATTTGAATAAAAATTTAAGAAATTTTTTTCTTAAATGTACATCACGAAAAAAAAAATTTCCCTCTTAAAATTTTCTTTTTTTGTTATACATTTTACTTTTTGTTCTTATTCATTTTGAATTGTTTAAAAACTAAAAATTCCAATTTATTCTGCATTATTTTGCAACTTTTTGAATGCTGGTTAACAAAGAAATACAAAATTCTGTCCTACATAATGTTTGCAATTTTTTTTAATATGTTATCATTTTAAGAACTCCTGTTAACCACAGGCAATGGAACATGCATTGAATTAACTTCAACCTTTGAGATGAATACATCCAACAACTGCTGAATTTTCAGACAATACTATCTTAGTTTTAACATCAGATCTTTATTTAATACTAGTTTTTTTTCTTCAATATTTGAAGTAATTTTGTTACAACTATAACTATTCAGTTTAAAAACTTGCCTAAAAATAAGTGTTTATCAATATTTGTTGATTTTCGATGAATATCAGTTTTAGAAACTTGAGAATGGTTTTTGATGCATCCAGTTCAACCGCTATATCTAAATTCCCCCATTCAGATTCTTGATCTCCGATGCGTAATTCACACGAATTTTCATTTAAATGAAAAAGTTTCACTGAAACATGCATTTTGCTCATTGCTATATAATAGTTTTTATTACAAAGAAAAGCTTGTTTATTAAAACCTTTTAATTGACAATAACTAAATTGTTTGTTTACAAAAAATCAATCAATCAAGAGAGTATATCTTTGTTTTGCAGAGTTTAAACTGATTGAACTTCTTCAAATCTTTTAAAACAGCAGCAGCCTTAATTATTTAAATTTTGTTCTACTTGCTTTGAGTCCTAGAGAATAGCTACTATGATTAATTTTATAGCTTGTTTTTATTTATTTATTCATTTTAAGATCTTAATATTAAATTTTAAGTATATTAAAGTTATTAGAGAGGTCAAAGTTACGGGCCCAATATTATAAAGAAATGTGCTATTCTATTGTATACCTGCATGTTCTTTCTCTCACTTTTTTGGCAGTTATTCTCTGAATTTTTGCTTGGTTTTTAAAGTTTCTGTATTTTATTATGTTATTACGACTCCACAAATATTAGGACACATTGATAAATTTTAAATTTTTTAATGTTCATGATTTGCAACAATTAATCGTAATTTTTACAAATTTTTGACTTTCGTTTTCGATATTAAATCACTCAGCAATTCTGGCACAATGCACAGTAGAGAAGTGCCATTATCTCTCTGTTGTTTCCTAGCTGTAAAGCAGTGTACTAAACTTGTAGCAGAAGATTCGAATAAAATATGCAAACATGAAGCTAATGATGGATATATTCTAAATCTCTTCTATTCTATTCTAAATCTGTCACTAAAATCTAGACCAGTTGCACCTCATTTATCAAAAAAATAGGATTTTGAATGTGTAGTTGATATAAATAAAGAACCTTAACAATGCAGTTAGCCAAAGAATCCTACTTCATTGAAAATAGTTTCAATTAGCTGTAGTTATAATCTAAAGACCATGTCCAAAAATTGGATGGTTTTTAGGTAGGGTAGTAGGGTGCAGGTGGAACTCAATATGCAACCATCTTCTTATGGTGTGCTCCAGGGTTGTTCTGATCAAACATAATGAGCGAAGTAATACTCAGTGAAAATTAACAAAAAATTGATGAACTTATGATATTTTCTGAAACATTTCAGGATTGAAAAAAATAAATTATTGATTAGAATATAATTTATTTACGGTATTCAAACCTTCTAAGAAGTATAAAATAATAAAGTGTATTTATTTCAAATGTTTTAGCAAACTTAAAATGTTTTTTTAAGGCATGATTTAAATTTTCATTAATTTTAAGTATGATGCACAAATGAAAGATAGTAACCGATTTCAAAAAATTTTATGCAGTTTTTTCTTTTGTATTCCAATGGTTTTTTTTCTACTCTAAAATGTTCCTAATTTTTTTTAAAAAAATAAAGAAATAGAGAAGGAAAGAAAAAAAAAACTTTCCGGTCCACTTTAAGTGCGCAGCCATGCTTTAATCTTTCAGAAATATTTGCAAGTATTGAAAAGACAAAATTATCATCTAGCTTTATCATTTTATGTGCAGAATCTACTGATTTGAGTTCTATTAATTCAATATGTTTCATTCAGTTTAACTCGAATTAAGTAAAGTTGAATGTATATGTTTTAGGTATCAAGGAAAACCCTAATGCAGATAACTTACGCTGTTTTTTATTAACAAAAGGACAAAGCCGTCCACAAAAAATAAAACCTTCCAAGCATCAGGTGAAGTTTAGTGAAGCAAACAAAGAGAAGTAAGTAACATTTTATGATATTTTGAAATGTTATTTTATCATATTAAGCTATATTATGGTATCTAAGTTGTATAAATGAAACTTTCAAACTTTATTTATTTACTTGCTTATAGAATTATTTTCTATATTCAAAACTAAATAGTTTAAACTTTAGAAAATCATTTTGATATTTACATTTGGCATTTTTAGTTAAAAACTATTCAGTTATGTCAGTATTTTACAAGAAAGTAACAAAATAAAATTTTTACATTAATTGATTTTCCATTCTTTTAGCATAAAAATGGACTAGACGTTCCTGAACTTAAGAGTTTCTCAGAAAATAAAAAAAAAGTTCAATTCTTTCTGTGTAATTCAAGAAAACTAATAACCATTAATTATTGTTTTTTTTTTAGTTTATTGATCAGTTTATTATAATGAAGTATAATTTTTCCTACTTAATAAAAATCAACTAAATAGTCTCATGTAATAAAAATAAACTGCATAAATTTATATTTTAAAGTTATTATTTAGGAATTAATTTACAGGAAAGAAGTATGGGATTAAATATTTATGATGTATTTTTTTAAAAAAACATTTCTTATGTGATCAGAGATATTTTTCATATTTGAATAGGCCTTTTTAAAATAAGAATAACTTGTATTTTGTTCTTGGTATGTCGCTGACTTCTGAACAACATTTTTTAATTAATTAAATTCATTTTTAATCAATTAAATAAATTTCATTGTGTAAGATTTATTTTATCTTTAAAAAAATGTTCTTCACATCGTTTACTGATTTTGGTAAATTATTTTGTACATTATTTAGATAAATTATTTTGTTCGATCATTAACTGATCTTTAGTCAATGTAAAAACTGAGCCAGGTTTGTGTAGGTTTTGAAAATGTAAGAGAATAATAAGTAGTAAAATAAATAAGTAAAATAGATGTTAAAAAAATGATTAGAAAATAATGCTGTGAAATTTTATTACTAGAAATAATTGTTTAACATAAAAAAGTAAAAAGTTATAGTGTGAAAGTAAGTAATTTCATTAGCTTTTAAATCTAGGTGCTTTTATATCTACTTTCAAAATCTAATTTTTAAAATGAAATAATATTAGGTAAATACTCTTGAGACTGAATTATAAAAATTCTATATTTTAATGTTTCATCAGTATTTTATATCTTTAAAAGATTTATCTTAAGTTTTATTTATCACTAGATTAAAAAGAATTATAAATTTGACATATTTTAGCAATACCAAATCTGGTACAGTATAACTTTGAACCATATTTCACACATCTTTTGCTTTCCCGTTTCGTCTTTTGTGTATCTTATTTTAGCAGCCCTGTTATCAATGCTTTTCTTATAATGTTAATAATACTTATTTAGATACTATTGTTAATAACATCCATTCTAGCATTTTTCGAAAAATCTGCCAACATTTTAAAAAATAATTACATTCTATCAATGTTTGAAAGAAGAAAAAAAAGAAAAACAATATTCCATTTGGAAGAAAATAAGGACTGGTTACAGTTGGGAAAAATGCCTAAAATTGCAAGTTAATGAGGACTGGTTATTAAAATTTATGAAGTTATTGAACTTATCTTTCTTTACATATTTTTTATTAGAGCATCATGAAAACTTTATATGCTACAAAACTTTTCTTATGGATTATCTGGGTTTAAATATGTTATTTATTTTAAAGTCATTTGTATAGTCAGTGTTGCAATTCACTTCTCAGTGATGTGATTTGCATCTCAGTGCTGCGATTTGCATCTTCCGATCACAAGGCTGTATCTAAGACTGTTGAAGTATTTGTCTGCTGTTTTGTATTTTATTTTTTTAATTTTAATTTCTTAAAAATTTCCTTTATGCATTAAAATTGTTCTTAGAAATATTTTTTTAATGTCAAGTATTTATTTTAGCGATAAAATTTATATTGTGTAATCAGTGCAAGGTAATAATCGTTCCTTATAGTTTTTTCGTTGTTACCAAACTGAAACTTGGCTGACATTTCAAACATTATCTAGACAATGTAAAAAAAGTAAAAATAGATGGTAATGGTTAAAATCCATTTTCTGATAAGTGTGGATTTTGAGCCTCAAAATCAGTAAGTAACAAGTGTTCAAGTGTTGTAATAAAATAAATAGCATATTGGAGTTGAGCATCCTAACATCTAAAGGAAAAATTTAGTTTTTTTATAATCTTTTGATATTGCATTAGGTGCCATTTCCCTATAATTTTTACTAAAATGGTTTTTTACTATTTTAGAGAAATTCCTATAGATGAGCGTGATGAGTATTTAAGAGCTTCTGAACAACAAATATCCATTTTAACTGGTCGCATAGAAGTCTTAAACAGACAAATTGAAAAATTAACTGGACAAGTTGGTCCATTACGAATAGAAAATGAAGAATACAGAGCTGAAATTAGAAATCTTAGATCTAGAGTTGAAGAATTAGAAAATAGCACCACTACTCTTATTGAACAAAGAAATGTAAGCACTTATGTTAAAAATTTTTTTTTAGCAGTTCATTGTTTGCTACATGTATATTATGTACTCTTGTATGGTAGTGACTTCAGGTGACTAAACCACTCTACCTTTTACTACTCTTGATTTAGATCAAATTTATATATATATATATAAAATTTGAAGCTGGAAACTAATTTTTTTGTTGCTAGTTTTACTTTCACAACACACAATTATCTACCTTTGGCCAAACTAAGTATTGTAAGTATTGCAACTTAGACACTTTAGTAAGTTGAGAATCAAAGAAATGGTTTTCTGCTCAGTGTCCCATAGTCTAATATTTGATAATATTTTTGAAAGGGCTAAAGTTCAACATACTGCTACAAAGGAGAATCTACCTTTGTATTTGGTGATATTTTTATATTTACTTACCCATATAAAATTTTAATATTTGCACAAGACTTATGTTAAAAAGTTCAGTTAATTTTTGAGCTAAGCTTTTACATGTTTTTTTTTCTTTTTAGTTTGCATTTAATTTTATTTATATGTATAATTTTTTGTAAAAAACTATGTAAAGCAGATATCTTTTTACTGTGGTCTAAATAATTATAATACTTTAAAAAAAATATTTTTTGAATATTATATACAAATAATGTAAGCTGAAATGATAAAAAATATTTGAAAACATTCTGATAAGTTTTAGAATCAATATAAATTCAAACAACAGGGGTTTTCAGTTTTGACTTGAAACAAATTGGTGTTGAGTAATTAGCGTGCATACAAACACAAATTTTTAATAATTAGGGATGCATGTGCATGAATTCTTAGTTTAAAATAAAAAAATTCAAGTGTATAAAAAAAATGTGTATTTTAAATTTAATCAGGATATAAAATTGAACAATTTAAGATATTTTTTTTTACTATAATATTATTTAAGATAATATGTTTTAATTGACTTGTTTTGTGAAGTACAGTTTGATATATAAAATTATATTTCCCAAACATAAACTTTTTAATTTAGTAAAACTTTTTGGGCAGTTTAGAAAATCATACAAAAAAAGTAATTTTTCTCTCCACCTGTTAACTATAAACCATTTCCCCATTCCAAAAAAAAAAAAAAAAAAAATTATAACATTTAGTTAACTGTGAATTTTACACAGAAACAATAATTTTTGATACACAATGTGCAAAATATTATTCACAATGTGCTAATATTCTGTATTGCCCTTGTTTTCAAAACTCCAAATAGATAATGCAAGTACAAGGATGAGTTAACTCTTAGCCGTCAATAATGTTTTATTTTATTTTTGTTCTTTATACATAAAAATGAATATTTCATTAGATTGTTACAGATGTAGGATAATCTGAAACCTTTGTTTTATTTTAGTTTATACTAAACATTTTTTTTCCATCCAGCTTAATGATTTTGATTAAAAAAAAAAGGAATGATTGCTTTAAAAGAAAGAGAACACAAGCAAAATAATGAATAATAAATAAATACGGTAACTCATAACTCAATAAATTAGGTAATTCATGTAAATAATTCATTATCGTAGTGTGATTGATGATATCTTGCAGAAAGTGAAATAGCAACAGGAAAAAGGAATATTAAATATGATTAAAATGGGAAAATGAATATTTAAATAGAGACATTATAGATACAAAAATCTCTTGATCTTTCATATGAAGAAAAGAAGAAAAAGGCTGCTTTGCATTGTCAAACTACATTTAATAATTGAAAGAGATGGTTGGTAATTATGCAAGAGAGTTAAACTCTCATGGAGGAGAGTTAAACTCTACTTATCTCTCATAGGTTTTTTTTCTTTTTTTTTTTTCCAATTTGCAAATTCTTTTCCTGTTTAAACTGTTTCTTATTAATCCTTAATTTTTTTTTATTTTCAACCATTTAAATTTTTTTCACAGTTTTAAGTATCTTTTTTTTAGAATTTTTTCCCCTTGTTCTCCTTTCTATGTACAACACTACTTATAATAAACCAAGATTTTTGTTGTCAAGCCTTCACAATTCTCGTTTATCCGGAATTCGCTGATTCATGCACATTCTAAATAGTTTAACTTTTAATATAATATTTGTATAGTGAGTGTGTATATTTCCAAAAACCAGTGTGTGTAATTTTTTGTTTGCATTATATTTTACAGTTACGAGTTAAGAATGATAAAAAAATTGAAGAATTGAAACAGAGCTGGGAGCGTGAAAGATTTCACTTTACACAACGTCTTGAAGAAATGAAAACAGAATTGAGTGATTATAAAAATTCATCAGCTGTAGAAAAGCATAAACTAACTCTGGTAAGTTTTAAACATTTTATCTTGCTATGCTTCAGATGCTTCAGGAATAACTTAGAAATTCAGGATAAATAAAATTTGTTTAAAATCTCTGGAAAAATTAATAAAAAATCCTGAAATATGACTAGCATTTGGAAAATTCTGTTTATTCCAGGAGTTTTTTTTTCTTTCCTTTCTTAATCTAATATGAACCAATTATGAATTATAGATTAATAACTAACATTATTTATTTTTTTTTTTTTTTTAATTTTTCATACTCTTGAAATTATTGAAAAGTTCTCTTACTCTCATATTTTTTTTTTTGCTCAAATTTAGCCCCTTATAATTAACCTAAATCAACTTGTTACTCTTTGCTCTCATAACTAACACAGAATCTCTGCTCACATAATTTAGTGAAAAGGTGCCACAAATTAAGTTTTTTGTTACCTGTAACAAGATTGGGTTTTGATGTCAAAAACCTGCTAAAAAGTGTCAAAAACCTGGGATAAGTTTTTTTATTATTCAGAACATTTTATTAGATGTTAAATCATGCACAATACTTGCATTATAAATTATGATTTATATTATTTATATATCATTGATAAAAAATACACCTAAAATTATTGAAATTATTAACTGTTTTTTCTAAAAACATGGTACTATTAATACCTTAAAATCAGTAATATTTGCTATTTAACCATTCAGTTTCATCTTATATTTAAGGCAGGGAATAATTATAAGTTGTTAGTTATTATTATCAATCTAAATATTGATTTTTTTTTTCATATCACAATTAAGTCAGATTTTTTCCGATTAAGTGAAACTAAAGTGGCTGCAAATAACCTTAGAAAATTTTTTTATTCTCAATATTTGTTATTAATTGTGATATGTACGTGAATATTGACAATAAATCATGATTATGAATTGATGTGTTCCTTGCTAAGTAAACTGATTACAATTTACAAATAATATAAGTGTTTGTTTAAATGGGTTAATGTTCTTTTTCAATCAATCAGTTCAAAGATTTTTAATATTTTATGCAGTTGGAATAAACTTCCTTATTATATTTTATTTTAGTAAGTTATAATAGTTTTGGTATGTCTACATTCTTGTCCATACAGCTCAGCAGCATCTTAAGAAATGTATTAGTATTAGTATCTTAAGAAATGTATTAGAAATGTATAAGAAATGTCAGTTTAATTCCTCCAAAACTGAAAAATTTACATGGTGTACAGAGGGATTTGAAACTATTTTCTTTTTAATCGCATGCTTCGGGGAAAGGTGGAGTAAAAATGAGAATAAATTAAATTTAATTTTACACATAATGAATAAGATGATTTAGTGTTTTTTCTTTTATAAAATTATTGTTTTTGTATTTTTATTTTCAATAATTAAACAAATTAACAGACAATACATGTTTTCATTCCTAATTATTTTATATTTTCTGCCGACCGGCCTGTGTAGGGGGCAGGTAACTGTCCTTGCATCTGAAAGGTTCCGGGCTCGAATCCCAGACAAGACATGGATGTTTCTTTCTCTCTATCTGTGTTCTATGTTCTTTCTCCTTTGTGTGTGAATGTGACCCGACCTATAAACGGGTTGTGGTAGTGTGACGTGAGCGACACTGCTCCACCGCCGTGGCTTAGCCACGGGTGCCCACTGGGTAACGAAAAGAAAGTTAGCAGTTCTGGCACTTTCTATGGCCAATGGGCAATGGTACCAAGTGCCCGTCATTGAAAAAAAAAAATAAAAATTTATATTTTCTAAACCAAAATTTGAGTTTTTGCAGTACTGTCGAAACAAAATGACATTATGAAAATGGCAAAAGCTGTTTAATTAATACCATAAAAGTTAAGAGTTACACTCAATGCCATAAAAATTAGCACACATTAAAAGAGCTGTCAGAAGAAATCTATTTAGCTCTTTTACACTTAATCTTAATTACTACTAATCTTCAATCATTATGAGCTAAGAAACCAAATTAGTTTTAAGGTGTTATAGATGGTAATTTATAATTTTTGATGCGTACCATAACATGAATTATGTAATTATAAAGTTCCATTTTTCTTACATTTGTCTACCATATTAATATTTTGGACCACTAAATGAATACCTAGGAGGTCCTATTGGACCACTAGATTTACATTGCTTGTGTGAACTATATATATATATATATATATATATATATATATATACTTCATAATTGCATTGTTTTAAATTTTTACAGATGAACATCCAATTTGAAAGGAAGTATACTTTGCAAGAAGCACTGTTAGATAATCTTCAAAAAGAGAAAGAAATATTAGAGTAAGTATTAAGTGTATTAAGTAAACTATTAGTTAATATTAATCATAGACATTCTTTAAAAAACAATGTTATACAGATTTAATCTATTTATTTGCTTTTAGTACTTTTAAAAATTATGTTTTTCAAAAATTCTAAATATTGAATTTTGCCATAGTTTCTTTTCTTTTTTTCATTTTTTTTCCATCTTTATTTTTCTCTTAGAGATAACTGTAATTTTAATCCTCAAACATGCACAAAAAAGAATTTGTTTATAATTTCTGATCTGATTATTTTTTTAGGCAAGTATTAGCATATAATCATAATCTTATTGGCTTGAAGTTCTAACCTTGAATAAGCTGTGCAACGAATATATTAGGGAATATGAAACCAGACACAAAAACCTACTTTTTTGAATGAACACACTTTTTTTTCTTCATTCCTTCACTGTTTATTTCTCTTTTTGAGTATTTTGCCTTATATTTGGAATTATACAGGGGAATCAAATATTTGCACACTTGTAAAACTTATTTATGAAAGCATAATTCAATGCAAAAATAATTTTTTACTATTTATTAAGTTATCATTTTATAATTATTTATACTTTGATTAATTCTTGACAATTTTAGCAGAATTCATAAGAATTTTAGCAGAATATATCGCTTAATCTTAAATAATATTATGATTTCATATCTTTACAATTTTGACAACATTTGTTCACAAATATATGTTAATATAAACCTCCAAAGCATCTGGTAGCTGAATCTAAATTTTTCTTTTGAATTAGCATAAAACAATACTAATTTCCCTAGATGTGGTATCCTGTCACTGAGATATTTTAGTGTTTGGATTAGTTTTTTCTTCTGACAACAGCATTAATAATTTTTTGCAAATTTATTTGCATTTGAAACATTTGCTTAAAACAAATGGAAACATTTGCTTATTTGAAACATTTGCTTAAACTCCTTTCTGCCACACCATAGCACATGTCTTCAATATGGAGAAGACATAAATAGAACAAGCAAATTGTCCTTGACTCTATGTTATATCTGCCAATTAGTTAAACAGTATTATATAAAAATGATTTGTATTTAATAATTTTTAAAATAAATTCAAAGTTTATTTGCTAGAGCTGTAAATATTTATCTATTTTTTCCTTAGACGCCATCTACCACCCAGTGTACACTATCGACTTGCTACAAGTGAGCTAGTGGACATTCAAAACAGAAGATCTGTTATTTATGCTTGTTTAAATGGTGCTATGGATTGCCATTTGAACACTCCCCAAACGATGGCTCAACCTCCTCGAAATAGTAGACAAATTCTTGATATGACTGAATACATTCCTAAGGATACTTCAGCAGTTGAAATGTTACAAACAAGTAATGGACAATTGATCAAAATTTGTAATCTTACTGATAACAAAATTCAATATCAGGGATATTCAACAGAAGTAAGCCACTTTTAATATTTAAGTTTCAGTGTTCTCCTTGGGCTTTTTTAAATTTTTTTTTTAAGGGCAGCTTGCCTTGCGTGCTCTTTGATCCCAATAAGTACGCCCTCTTTCCCCTTTTTGTGAAAGTAAGTCGCCATCTCTTAAAAACACTGCCTTTTTATTGAGATTCCACTTTGAAAAAAAAATAATTCATTTTTTTTAAATTTTTAATTATGCATTGGTAAAATTATCTGTTTTTATAGGTTTATTTCTGATTACTACTGCAAATATTTACTTTGTTAGGAATATTCTCAACTGGTTAAATTTTAATGAGTATTTTTTTTTAGGGTATTTTTTTAAAAGTACAATCTTTTTAATTATACCCACAATCTTGTTTTAAATGCATCTTTAAATATTGATTTTCTCATAATTTTCAGTTTAGATTATCGAAAAAAGCTTTCGAATTTTTTTTCTATTAATCATTTTTTGCGGGGTTACTTTTTTAATATATATATATATATATATATATATATATATATATATATATATATATATATATATATATATATATATATACATATATATATATATGCACAGGGATTGCTTTTTAACATGCCATTAATTATTTATATAAACTAAAAATTTTTTATTTAATTATTTTTATTTTATTATTTACCATTTGAAATATACTCATGAAATAGTCTGAGAGAATAATTTAAAAATTGTTGAGCATAATATTCTATTATTACATAATATTGCACATTTAGATAAATATTTTTGATGTTAAGTGCCCTGCCCTTTTTTATTCTTAGGGAGAACTCTGAAATTTCTTACATCTTTCAAAAAAAGTGCTTATAAATTGGTTAAAGATATGGTCATGAATCAGGATTAATATTATAAGGACATATCTCGATAATGCTTCCCTTATTTATCACAATTTTATGTTATAGCCTTCTCGTGTTATTCTATTAATCAGTACCATAATCTTTGAACTTGACTTCGGGATCATGAATCAGGATTAATATTGTAAGGACATATCTCGATAATGCTTCCCTTATTTATCACAATTTTATGTTATAGCCTTCTCATGTTATTCTATTTATCAGTACCATAATCTTTGAACTTGACTTAGGGATAATTTTCTAATTACGCATTTTCATGTGGATCTCCAGAGCAGTCAAGAATCATGAAGCTTCATCACCTCAAAATGTCCATCCCTCTTTTATCCATTTAATTAAAAAAAGATAAGAATTAACAAAATTTTTTAAGAATGAGACTTTTACCTGAAGGACCATCCACTAATTGAATAATTTTGTAAAACTTTTATTGTACTTTATTACTTTTTATTATTCTATTATTACTTTTTATTATTCTATTATTACTTTTTATTATTCTATTATTACTTTTAAACTTTCCAGTGCTCTTCATTTGTTTTGTGAAAAAATTTTAATGTTTAGAAGCAAGATTTTTAAAAATATATGAAGCGAGCAGCTTTCAATATTTTAAATGCAGCAAAAATCTTAATGTTATTCAGATTTGTCATTCCAAAAAACTTTGATTCATCTCTTAATGATTTAATTTAAAAACAATTGAAATGAATTCAATTATAAGATTTCTTAAATATTGTGGGTGTCAGGAATCTGTAATAATTTACTTATGGTAAAATTTTTTTTAGCTTCAATACTCGTATTTCATTTCAAAATTATTATTATTATTTTTTTATTCATTGAATTAAAGAAATACTGAACCAAGTAGCAAATTTTAATAAAAATTTATTGGGGCCATTCACTGATCTACATTTGTAATATGAATTTATTAAAGTTTTCTTAGTTTGCTTAATTCCCTACATATCTTTGTAAATTCAGTATGATCAATAATATTAATATTGTTAAAGCTGTTATGAATAACTAAGAATGCACTTGATAAACTTTTTATATAATAGTTAAATTAATCATAAATTTGATTAAAAAATTTTTTACTGAATTAAATGAAGTAATAATTAATTTAAAAAATGGAATGAGACACTTTGTACTGAATACATTTAAAATTGTGTATAAATTGTTTTTATGGTTGATAATATAGTGAAGAAAAGAGTTCTTTGTCAGAAACTAGATCATGTGAAGTGTTTGAAAACAATTTTTGCATTTTGTTAATGTAAATAAGAACTTTCAACTATAGAAAGAAAATTTTTTTTTATTGCTGTGAATTTTTTATTTTGGGATTTTGCCCATAAATTCAAATAATAATAATTGGGGTTTTACTATAATTTGAAAGCGCTTAGTCTTAATAATAATTATTTAAAGGAAATCAATGAAGCTTTTCCAGCATAAATGAATACATTAAATATAGTTATTTATGCAAACAAAAATTTTACAAGTGTTTTATTATTGATATACAAATGATTCATTTCTGAAAAGCATATTAAGTACTCTCTTTTTAATATGCTACGGTCCACAATTTTTATTTTTTATGACTGTGATTTTGAGTTTTAGATCTATGCCAAATAGAAATTGCATTGCATTTGGGATATATATCTTTTTAATTTTAGTAATTTGATTGCATAAACTTTTTTCTCAAAGCTTATTTTTCAAAAGTATAGATAATTTTAAATTATTGTTTGATTTACTATGTTTTCAGGAATGCAGTAAAGCTTCAATTTTATCAATGTCTTTTAATTTTTAATATATTTTAAGATTATCATACTTCATATTCTGTTTTTTCAGGGTTGCCACAGGCGAATAAAAGACAACTACTTGCAACTATTTTTGGCATAAGGCGACTATGGCAACTTTTTTTGCCTGAAAAGGCTAAAAAAGCAACTATTTTCATGAAAAGGAGACTATTGGGAAACTTTTCTAAACTTCTAGCAAAGTTTTTTTTTTTTTTTTTTTTTTTTTTTTTTTTTTTTTTTTTTTAAAGCATAAATTGAGTGGAAGATCTGCACCCCACAAGATAGTTTCTGAACATACTGAACTTTTTTTTCTTAAAAAATAAAAAACTTTGAAAATTTTGAAATGCAAATTTGATTCTTCACTTTTTAATTCGTTCAATCTGCACAGACTCCATTGTAAGTCTATTTCATTTCTCGATGGCCTTTTCAATGATTATTGCTACAAAATTCCGCATGATTGAAAAATAAAAATTTTAATACGATATTACAATGCGGGAATTTCGAATTTGAGTAATCACTTTTCATACATATAAACATTTACGCTTTCATAAAAATTATTATATTTGCCACCAACTTGACTGAAGGGATCATGGTATATGACAATTAAGTCATTAACAAAATTTTAGTCATATTTTTTATGAATTTTTGTTCTTATTTAGGCAACTATTTTCCTAGTTTTTGGCTACTATTTTCATGTTTTAGGCTACTAAAAGCAACTATTTTGTTCATTTTTTTCTGTGGCAACCCTGTTTTTTTAATAAAATGTAATTTTATAGAGTTTTGTAAAATTTGCTTTGTACAAGACTGTGATTTTTATTTTTTGAACACTTCTTTACTTTACCTTTTTGTAAAAAATTAATTCATTTCTAGTCTGCCACTTTATTGCAATTTGTTACATGTTGTAAATCTCTCTTTCCTTAAAAAAAATTTTTGATAAATATTCCACAAAGTAAATATAGTAGTATAATATATTGATTCTCTTTTGTTATAGATGACTGATGTGAATGAGATAATTAATTTGAAGGGAGATGGCAATAGCAGTAATGAAGGAGCTGGTGTTTCCTAAGAGTATTGCTAATGAACAGATCAATTTAGTTTGAAAATTTTCTTTTGAGGCACCTTGCTTGCTGCAAATTGAAGTAAGGAATTAGAAAAAGAAAAAAAAAACTTGCCTCTTCAAAGATAAAAAAGAAACACGGCTTGCATTCATTCTATTTAAACCTTATGGAAAGATCAATGGACATGTAGAATATGAAATTCTACTGAATATGAAGTTTAGAGGCTAAATTTTTACTTGCTTACATTGGAGTGAAAGCAAGAATTTATAAAATGTGATAGCTTCATTTTTTTTTATTTATTGTATAAATTATTATGTTTTATTTTTGTTATAATTCTCTAAGTGAATTATACTATTGTCTTTTTTTCCCCTTTAAAAGTAATATATCAGGATAAGCAGATTCTTGCTTAATTTATTTTAAGCATTTGGCCATTGAAATGCCTTCAATTCTATTGTATCTGATTTATCATATAAAATTAATTACTTAAAAAAATAAGTAGCATATAATATCCATTTCATTTTGCAATTTATTATCTACAGATGTGTACATTTTACCTAGGCTAACCAGAATTTTTTTTTTTTTTTTTAAAGGAAGAAAAAAAAGTTGGCATTGCTTAAACTGGTTACATTTTTCATCATAAATTTTTGCATTAGGTTATTAAACAATGTGTAAACTTTCGGAAGCCATGAATATAGTAACCAACCCTCTGTTTAAAGGCAATATTTTTATACTTGTATTGGTTCAAAACTACTGACTTGATAATTTCAAAGAATAAGAGTAAATTATAAAATTCTTCTTCATGCAGTAGGACCCATATTTACGGAGGAGCTTGAGAAACAGAAAAACTTTGTAATAACACCTACCGCTTAATCTGAATTTAAGGTTAGTGAGAAAAAAAACATATGTTGTTATTTATGAAATGTTGATTACTTAGATTGTTGATTATTTCATTTAATTTCGTTTGTAACACTATCATGCATTAAATTAGAGGTCTTTGATTCTACTTAGTCCACCAGTGATAATAATTTAGTATTTCTCCGAATTATCTCATTGAGTTCAAAGGAATAGTTACATAAAAACGGAGAAAGACTGTTAAGTAAAAATTGTTTTAGATGGTAATGGGTAGTGCAAAGTTTGAAGCTGATGCCTATGAATAAATTGATGACGTAGTTTTCTTTGTATTTTATTGAGATAAAAATGATAAATCAACTAACAGACACTGATTTGGATCAAAAACTCAAAAAAAGTTGAATGGCAGATCAGCATCTGAAGAATTTTTTTAGAATTGCAACTGCAAATATTTGAAACAATATTGCAGATTTCACATTAAGCCTAAAATGGTATTCATTATTTTTTAATATAATTTTTGTACTGGAGTACTGCTGATGTAATAAGTTTTTCAGTATTGATATATTTTGTATGTTTCAGGCAATAAAAAAATAGAAAAATCAATTGATTCTGGTCTAATTTAACTTAAGTTTATAGCAAATAATAACATAATTAGAATTCACCAAATTTGGGAAGTCATGCTAAAATTTGCTGTGTTTCACTCCTGATTCCTTGACTGATTTGATTTGTCTGATGTGTGGCTTAAAAGATATCAAGAATTTATTAATGTTTGCTAATGCAAATGGTTAAAGATCCCTAACTTAAATTTTCATGTGTATTTTCTATAGTTTTAAAGAAAAGTTAAAGGTTTTCTAAAGAATCTACAGCACTAGTACTTATCAATATTTTAAGCAAAATTTCTTATTCCAATTCACTACATTCATTTGCTTTTTCCTGTACCAAAGTATATTTTGCAATTATTATGTATCAAAAGAATTTTAATAATTTTAAATGATTGATGTGCATTTTTTATTTTAATAATTTTTTTTCACTACTTTTGATATAATTTTATGCTTTCAGAATCATTTCTTTATTATATCTGGGAACAAGTGAAAAAAAATTGCACTTTGATACATTTATAGTGAGCTAAACGAAAGAGTCCAATTCCCTTATTGAATTTTGGATCGTTATTAGTGGGTCTTACTGTATCTATAATTATTATAAAATATAATTGTCTCGTCTAGAAAGTTATTCGTTTGATTTTCTTGACATTCCCTTCTCAAACTGGGTGATCAAAATACATTTCTGCCTAAAGAAATGTTTTGCAAATGTACTTCAGAAGAAGTTTTAAGTATTAAAATTCAATGATAAGAGTTTCAATGATAAATTCAATGTTACGTAAACATACCTTACACTTACTATGAATTACTACTTAGTGTTAATAAAACTTTTCCTAATTAGGCTAAATTTTAATATTTATTTTGTGATAAATATATTTTTTAAATTTAATTTACCTTTATGTTTTAATTAAATAACAATCTCCTGATGTAGGGATTTTTTTTCAAATAATCACCTTTTGTTAATATAATAGTAATATTTTCATTTGGCTCTACCGAAATAAAGTTAATCACTTACGTTGTTGAGTAACAAAATATGAACTACAATTTTCAATTCTAATTCCAATATGTGATGCTATTTTATTATTCTATTGCTATTAAACAATACTATTTTATTAGTGATTAAAAATATATTTCAATAAAAAGTTATTGTTTTAATTATTTTTAAACTTATGTAATTAATTATTTCTTAATATAAAATTTTAATTTCAATCAATGAAAAAAATGGAAATATAAAAATATTTCCTTTTAGCTATAAGCTATAAACTTTTTAGTTTGTAGCAAAAAAACATTGTACATATTATTCTTTATGTATAAATGTAATGAAATATTCCTCCTCCTTCAATTTTTTTTAAAGTTACTTTGTATAGTAAAATTTATTTTTAATATTCTTCTTTTTGCAATGTGATTATTTATATTACATAATTAACTGAACTATTTTTGTTAAAAATAGTCTTAATTGTTCTTCATAAGGAATTACTGCTGTAAACAGGGTAAATAGTGTTGCTGAAATTGAAATTATTTCAGTTATGTAAATGCTGTAATTTTTGTAAATTTTTTTACTTACATTTGTTTATAAAATAAAATAGAGTTTTTTTGTAAATAGTAATAATTAGTAGGAGATTGTTTTGAAATTAGTTGATGGATTTATTTTTAGGACTATATCTTTATATGTTATTATCTGCTCATTTATTAAAAAATGAATGTTTAATTCAGTGGGATAACTTAATTATGCATATTTTTCTTCCTGAATAAAAATCATATGCATTTTTTTTAAAGAAAATTTTTTAACTGCAAATATGTGGTTCGATTTTGTTTTATAGTTGCTATTTTAAGTATTAAACTCTCCTAATGTGAACTTCACAATTAAACCACCTTAAGGTAAGTGGTTTAATTTCAAAAATTCTGGCCACATTAGGTTAATTTTAACTTTTTAAATATCAACAAAAGTAATAAAGAAAATAAAAAGCTAAACAATTCTTAATTTTCTCTTTATAATAATTTTTTTCTTTTTGCTGCATATTTAAATTATTTAATCATGTGAGACTTACTGTGATTATATTTTTAAGCTATTTTTAAATGTAGTTGATATTTTTTTATAGTGTTACTTAATCTGCATTTCAGTGCATAAAAATATAATTTTTTTCTTACTTGGTTTGTCCATCATTTTTATGTATAAAATTGTACCCATGAGAAATTGTATTTTAATTATTCATTCTTTCTTACTAAATAAAATATTCTTGTGAACTAAGTCTTTGTTATGCTTTATTAAACAGAAGTGATTTAAGAGGGAAAATCGGCTATAAATATTCATTACTTTTACATATTCGTACATAATACGTCTGGTCATAGCTCATAAATAAGGCATCACTCTGTCTATTGGCATCTATTTGTCATTATTCGAAAGTTCCTTTTGTGCCCTCCTGTTTAATCTTTTCCTAATCCAACATTTCCTAGAAATTGATCACCAATTTTTTGTCTAGAGCATGGCAAAGTCTCCTGGGCAATTTTTTCATCGCTTTTTAGATATTTCTTTTGTTCTGAAAAAATTGGCATAACAGACGTTCAGTATTGTGTATTAATTCTCAGAGATCCTGGTCATTTCATTCTATTCCATTTAGTAATACCCTCACTATTATAGGTTTTATACAATTCATAGTTATATTTTATTTACCAGTTATCAACCAAAACAAATCTAAAAACTTTCTTCTAAGCCTCTTTCATTCTCAAGACCTATTTTTCTAAAAAATAAGGTATACATGGACATATACAAGGCTCTAAATTAAAATTGACCATCAGAGACCATTAAAATAGGACTTGGAAAACCATAAAATAAATTATCAGTGATCAACACTAACCAACAATCCACGAAAAGGAATGGTATACTGTTTGTCACAAAATACCATATTGCATCATAATTGTGAATATTACATAATTTCTGTAAGGGGTAATTCTTCATTTAAATTCATTTTATCAATTTTTTTAAAGATTCAATAAAGATTTGGAACCGCAACAGTAAAAATGTGTATGGACTGGCAATATCTTTTATTTGCTGGTCCTATAGACTAGTGACTAAATTATCTTAATTCCTACCTATGATACAAGTACAAATGAAATATTTCATTAACTTAAAATTGTATTTTTATGAAAAAGCAGTTTACTTACATTAATTTTCTATCACATTTATAGTTTCATTAACTTATAAACCTGATTTACAGGACAGTTTTTGTTAAGTTCTGCTATTTTGTTTGCACTACAAAAACTAGATCAAAGCTATTTCAACCATTAAATTCTAACTGATAAAAATTGAGATTATTGCTCCTGCATTTTTGATATATATTTTTTTTTTTTAAAAAGGGAGGTGATGTGGGTGGTTTGATGTTTATTATAATGAATTTAGCTGTCTAGTGTAATCTTGAACTGATAGCCATTTTTAACCTTTAAAGTGAATAATGTCCTAATCAGTACCTTCTCAAAATTGCTGACTATAGCCACATTCCAAAACCGGTTTAGTCACCCCAATTATTTCCAATTTTACTCTATCTTCATTTCCCACGTGGTCTGTCAACCCACATCGAGTTTAAAATGGCAGCGAACTTTACTAAAAAACAGCCTGTGTATCTTATACAAAAATAAATTCTAGATATTGTTGATAATTGGTCGGAAAATAAAGTAAACAGACAGTTTAATTTCGGGAGATGGAGACTAGAACATTTCAAGAGAGACATTTATAACTTCAAGTCGAATGCGAGAGAACCTAATCATGCTCTTAGAACTCCAAAGCACCAAACATAATTTTGCAGTTACCAGACTCGAAACGTTCTGCAAAACAATTAGGATAAAGAGATATATAGACACTGCTCCGACATTCTAAAAGGAAAATAGAGGCACTTTATGAAGATGGAAAATCCATCAGAGAAATTAGTCTGGTATTGAATATATCTTATTAAACAACCAGAAGATCGTGTTTATTACATTCTGGTTTGCAGAAGGCACTATAAGCACAAACTCAAAACGGAGTTTAAAATAAAATTATATCTAGAAACATATGCGTACATTAAACAAAATATAGTTTGATAATTTGAAATTAAACTATAATTTAACACTAAACTCAAGCCTGCTTCATCTCCGGAAGCTAGGATAATTATCAGGGGATCATCAGATCGATTTACCTATTTGTCATGATACCTAATAGTCTTAAAATACCATATTTTGTTTTAACAAAAAAAGTTAATTGATGTATACCTCATTTGAAAAGCATTTACTAAGATTGCAGTTAATGTTGCACCTCTTGACTAACATAATCTAAAAAAGGTTCGTAAGGTTACATTCAAAAATATTTTGATTGTTAGGTGTGTAGCATTCAGGATATAAATTTCTCCGTATATATTGTCATTTCCACCTATTTTTTAAGGTGTGCCATCTCGAACTGGTGCACCAGAAAAATGTGTTTGTAATTCTAATTTTGTTATCAAAATTTGAAACACTCTTAAAAAGAAAATGTCTTACATTTAAAATTTTTTTCCTCAGAGAAGAAATTCTTTTCAGAAAAATTTATAGCTTAATTTTCAATGGATAACTCACAAGTGCTATTTTTAGTTGCTCTGAAGAAACAACATAACATAGTTTTCAGACTGAGCATCAAAATATTGAAAAGAATAAGTATAAATAGGTAATAAAATGAAATAATATAAAATTGATATAAAATAACCGATGCGTTTGTTCAGGGTCAAAAAGATTAATTTCTTAATTTTTAAATAACTTTAAAAATTAATTAATTATCTTACAAAAAAAATTTTATTTCATAAATTTACATATTCGATAGCAAGTTCATTTAAATAACATACCAAGTATATAACTTAGAAAATATATAAATATTAGACATTAAGCAGTCATATCTATTTATTTTTTCCAGCAGTTGAAGAAAAAACGCCAAGCACACATAGTATAGTATCAAATGCAAAGAAAAACAGAAAAGAAAATAATATGATTTATTTCAAGATACTTTCAAGAGTAACAAAAAACAAGGTCATAAAAATGTCGTATTAGATCATTTTAAAACAAATGACACTAAACTACATACTAATCTATTAATCATACAATGTATTTCAAAAAGGTTTGTAACTACATTTTGAAGTATACAAAACTAAAATTGTCTCAACCGAAATCAAACAGAAATAAAATTGCATTTTTATTGCCATTAAAACAAAATCAACTTTTAGTCATATATTTTTTTAAATAAAAAAAGAATGTTCATGCCAATAAAACAAGGAGAAATAAATCTGGAATCTTTCAATACAAATTCAGACCACTTTTTTTCATTGGAAAATCAGCATCACACATTATAGTTAAATTTTCCATGTGAAAAGAGAAAAAAGATTCATTACACAATTTAGGAACTTGTTAATTCAAGTCAGATACTAAAAATTTCATCATTGAATGAGACATTTAAGTGTAATACAATAATTATGGTATAATTATAATTAAGTGTAATACAATAATTAAGTGTAATAATTACAACACATTAAAGAAATAGATCCTTAGTATTATTATAACTAAAAAAGTTATCAAATTAAATTTATTACATAAAAGCATATTAAAATGAATAATTTTGCATATTGATTCAAAAACATATGCAGTCAAACCTCCTTAAAGCGAAATTGGCGGGACTATCATAACTATGTCATGTTAACCAGATTTCATCTTATCTAATACATCGCGAAAACAATTTATTATATACTATTAATACATATTATGTACTGCATTAATGTATGTAAACAATACTCTCATGTACCAAACAAATTAAAATAAGCTTACTTTTAATTACTTTATTTAACTATTTTATTCATTTGCTGATCTGCTTCTTCTAACTTAGGTGGAAAATAGAAATAGCATTGCTCAAAATGTACAATTGGCACTTTATTCTCATTCTTCTTATCAATGCTGTGTCCAGTTTACTTCCAGGTTAAGATTTCCCATGTTTAACATGTAAAATACAATAATAATTTACTATGTATAATACAATATATTTTGGGACCAAACTTGTGTTTCATGAAAATCGATATTTTGCGTTACGGAAGTTCGACTGTAATTATAAATTTTACCAGTTTATGCATATATATAAAACCATTAAAATTAAATCAATTACACTTTTTTTTCTCCAGAAAATATATAAAAAATAAAGTAAGTTTAATTTTCTCATAAAATAAAAAATTTTCCAGTTCAGTATTTAAATAGTTAAATGTAAAAGAAAGGTATGTTTAAAAAAATTAATCTTCAACAACATTAAAATACATAAACATTATATGCCTTAATCTTGTTGAACACTTACACATTTTATCATGTCAGGACACAAACCAGGTATTTAGGAGGCATCAGAAAATTAATTATATACTCACTTATTACAAAAAAGTGTTATGAAAGGAAATTTTGGAATTCCTCTGTCCCTATTAATTAAGCCACTTTACACGTTTGTCGCCTTACTTCTCTGCCTTCATTTGTAGTTTAGACACTGAGGAAAATTCTTATTTATAGAACTGAAACTATAATATAGCCATTTATGTGCTTTATTCATGTTTTTGCTTCAGTTTTTATTTGTTCAAATAATTATAAAAAATGTTTTTATGATGCATAAGTTTTTCATTACAATTTACTTATCTAAACTTCAAAGAGCAAAATCCAAATTCAAAATGTTAATTTTTTTATTGCTACAGTAGATTTAATAAATAAAACCTTTTTCAGATTGATTTTGATCTCTTTATTCCAAAAATCAACTTTTACATGCTGATAGTGCAAAAATGAAAAAGTGTTAGGTATGATTTTAAAATTAAGTATCTAAAATATGATGAATAATTTGAAATATCAATCAAAGGAAAGCAGATTTAGATAAAAATCTATGGTTTACTGCATTCTGCTAAAGGAAACCTACTTTAATTTTCAGTAAGTTTCAAAATTAGTAAGAAGCTTCATCAACAAAAGGTTCTGCTGTTAAGAAAAACTATTTAACAATGTTTCAGCATGTCAGACCATTCAAACTGAAATATTTGTACAGATTTGTTAATTTTTAAAACATTGTTTTATTGTTGTACAGTTGCCCTATTAGATGATGAACTTTGGAGCTTATTTTAAAACTTCTTGAGAGTAAATATGGTTATTTTCTTAGCAGGATGCATCAACACATGCATTTCTACTTTAAGTTTATATGTCTGAATTAAATATTCATTTCAACATATCTTGAAAAATAAAAAAATTTATTTATTGAAAAACAAAAGTTAATAAATTTATCTTGTCTTAGAAAAATTAACAAAAAGATGTTTGAGGTCTAATAATATATAATAGTTGGGCTACTATCATTAATAGTACATTAACAAATAAGTCTTCCTAATACCATTCAATCTAATAATGAAACTTAGATTCTAGAATAAGCTTTTATTATTTCTCATACGCAATGAATTATTGTCTTTAGGAACTTCAAACCATATGCTTAAACAAAAAAAGTCACTCTACTAATCTTTAATGTTAAAGTATAAACTCTTCATTCATATTTTCTGTAAGAAAATTGTTTTCAAATTTACATAACTATTACAATTCTTTACACATGTAACGAAAAAATTAATAAATCAAGTAAAAAATAGACTATTGCAATCAAAAAAACTTTTTTTCCTTTTCACACTCTCATGGAAAATATCTGTTGACCCCTAGTAGAATTCTATAATTAAAAGTAATAAGTAGAAATATTGCAAGTAACTTTTTTAATATATATCATTGTTAAGCATGATTTTTCTTTTAAAAAAATAAACAGGTGTCAATAAAAATAAAAAATTATTTAAATTAACTTCTCCTTTTATTTTTAAAAAAAATATATAAATAAATAAAATTTGGTGTTAAAATGTTTTTGACATTTGTGATATTTCTAAAATTACAAAGTAAAGTAAAAAGTTTTAAATGCTAAAATTAAACAAAAACTATTAGTAATGAAACAAATAAAACTACTAACAATTGTCTTTTCTAAAGCAAAAGCATAGTCATTCCATTCGTAAAATATGTAGCAGAAAAAAAAAACTTTTTATAATGAAAATCTGTTGATAACTTACTATAACTGCAAATGTGCTAAATGTTGGCTTAGATAAATTCAATAAAAAACAATGGATAATAAATAATTTTACAACAATAATTTACAAGTTATCCACCATTTAAAAAACTATTTTGATCAAATTCTCAAACAAAATATGAATGCATATTTTTTATGCTTTTTAAAATCAAGAGAAACTAATTTTAGGCAATAAAAGTTCTTAGAATTTAAAAAATCAAACAATAAATTTTGCTAATTACAATTTATCAACTTGCACAAATATAGACTTTAAAATTACTTAAACATAAACTTTAAATATTTTTGTTAAATGCCTTGTTTCAAGAAAAAGTCCCAGAAACTACATTCTTTAATGCCATGACTCTAGACTTCCAGGATTCACCACCTAACCAATGAAGTAAAATCTAGATTTTTTTTAAACTCCCTGAAAAACCTGATAAATTACCCGAAAATATTAATTTGCGTTTTAAAATGTGTGCTTTGGTAAATTTATTAAATAAATCATGATATCATCATAACACTATAAATTTAGACAAATAAGTTATAATAATTCTAATGCTCAGAACTCAATGAAGAATATATACACAGTAATGAGCTGATCTGTCCCTTTTAAAATAAATGAAATATTAAATGTTCATAAAATGTTTTTCGATAAAACTATAATGTATTTATTGACTGGTGAAATTCATGGTGGCGACAGAACTTTTCAAAAGTCAGCTTTATTCCAACTTTTCTTTTATTTAATGACCCTTTAATAGTTATATTTTTAATTATTGTTTCTCAAAAACTAGCACAGATATCTAAATAAACCTACATATATAGTGCCAGCACTATTTTTCCTTAAATAATCAACATAAAAATTATGGATCGGAAATTGTTTATCTATTTTGGAGTTACAATGACAGAATTATGATTATGAGGTGAGTGGTAATAAATGTTTAAACAATATTTTGATTAAAGATATCATATATTTTAATTTAAAAAACAAGGTTTAACTCATTCATCATATTTCAAAGTAAAACAAATGAAAGTTTAAATTAAAAAAATCTGTTTGCATTGTTTCTTTTTCTATTAATTTTTTTTCTTCAAATGTTACTAATTTTGTAATTCAAGAACTTGGTAACACACTCAATGAGTTGAATGTTTTTTCATGCAACAACTTAAAAGTTTAAATTCATAAATTTTTTTTATATAAAACAGTTAAAAATTTAAAGTTTATTATTTATAAAATTCAGAATTTTGTTTTCATTTCTATTTACTTTAACCAGGCCCATTTCTTGGGATTTAAAATGCTATTTTCTTTTAAATAAAGCAATTCAAGTACTTGTTTTTACTAGTTTACAAACATAGACAGAAGTAATTAATTGCATTGGATTTTAAAAGTGGCTAAGAATGGAATAGAAAAGTCAATAAAAAAGATATCTATATTGGTACTTGTGCCAAAATAGTCAGTAAGTATTAGTGAATCTGATGGTGGCATATGAGAAACAAAATAAATCATCAAGAAATAGGGTAATTTCAAAGGATAAAATTCGAAGCTACTATATTCATATTTTTAAAGTTTATTTTACGTACAAGAACCAGGCAGTTTCACTTGGTGATTTCAGTTTACACAGGTTCGGTTATAGTTTGAACAGGTTCAGAAGGAAATATTTCTTGAAAACTGGCATTATTTCTTTTGAGTTGTTAATGTAAATTTCACTTGAACTAAAAGTTATCTTATAGAATAAAGTATAATCAAACATGTATTTAAAAGTATGTTTCACTTCAATTACATCAGTATTTAGTTGAGTTAATTTAAAAAATCTTAACATACAAACCAATCATGAAAATAATCATAAAATTAATAACCTAAATATATATAAACATCAGACACTAAAACATAACAATTTGATAACAAAAGAGAATTAGTAATTCATATTTAGCCTAGAAAACTCATTATCATTGTTAGCACATTTCTATAGTTTAACTTAATTTATGGCATTAACCAATTGAAGATTCGATCTTTAGAGCAGTTCATTTTACAATAAAATTTAATTGATACTGTAAGGTATCTGAATTGAATTATAATTTAATTTTTGGATTCTAAATTTATACTAGCATGTGCTTCTTTTTTTACACTTAATGGTGAATAAACATTTACAAGTTTAAAATAAAGTCATGATAAATGCTTAATTTTGATTCAACAATCTCATTTTGTGATGCACAGATTAATGATGATACATGAAATGACATTGGATTAAGCATAAAGCTCATACAATATTTGTTACAGACAACCAACACAAGTAAAATCAGATATCATTACTAAAACAAATATTGCTATGCAAAGCAGAAAGTTGTTAGTTAACTACTTTCTAATTACAAGTATTAAAATAATAATCTGAAAATGTTAAAAGGCATTTCAACGTAGAACCAAATAAATATACTCTACTTTAGGCTCTGGAGCAAGAAGTCCATTTTTAGCATCAAGAGCTTTCTGACTACACTGCATGAACATCCTTCCTTCTTCCGTTCCTACGTGAATTTTACAATGTTCTCTAAGACTTTGACGATCAATAAATCTTTCATCACAAATCCCACACACTTCAGGAGTATGAGCATGAATATGTTTAATATAAGCAGATCTTTTGCCTGTGAACTCTTCATTACAATATTCACACACTAATTCTTTAACTGGCTTAACTTTTTTCCCTCGAGTAGTTGAAGTAGTTCCTGTTTCAGAACTTACAGCATCTTCCTCATGTTTTAGCTGATGTTTTCTCAAGCAGATTTCGCCAGCGAAACGTCTACCGCAAATGTCACATGCAAAATTTTTACTTCTTTTTGCACGATGCTTCATAAAACTGTCTTTCTTATCCAATGACGAATCATCAGTATTGCCATCAACATGGCTTAAAAGATGATGTTTTAAGTCTTTCCTTGAAGTAAAATTTTCATTACACATTTCACAAACAAGATTTTTTCGAATCTCTTTTATTTTTGTGCTATCTTTTTTAAAACAACTGTGTTTTAGAAGTTTGTTTTCATTTTTGAATTTCTTATCACATTTTTCACATTTAAAAGAAATGTCACTAGCTTTTTTAAAAGATTCCAAATTGTTCGATGGGTTTTCTCGTGTTGAAGAGTCAAAATTTTCTTTTCTATTTTGTAAATCCTCATCTACTTCAGAAGATTGCGACACCATTTCTTTATGATTAGTCATATGCTTATTCAATGTCTGTTTAGAAAAACACACAAAATTACACTTGTCACATGTGTAAGATTTTTGAAACCTAAATGTGGATATTCGTGGCTTTTTTGGTTCAGGAACTTCTTCATCACTTACTTCACTGTCAGAGAAATGATTTTCTTCATCTTCACTAGTTTCTTTATTTAAAATATGTGATAATTCATGCCCATCGAGAGTACTTTTACGGGCAAAAGTCTTTCCACAAATACTGCACGTATGCTTTTTTACATCAGTTTTCTCAGAATTGTCATTGATTTTATTTTCTGAATCCCCAGAATTGCTAAGATTTTTATCACCTTCTTCTTCAATGGTATCATCACTAAGATGCTTAGGACTCGGTTTAGAAGACGATAACGTAGAACACTTTCCCATTTTGATGTGCTTATCTAAGCATGCTTGATAAGCAAAAGCCTTATTGCATGTATCACAAGTCAATGTTTTAGATTTAGATGACCAATGCCTTTTTAATGATAACTTGACAGGTTCTCTTGCAGAGTTTTTCTTGGACAGATTTCTTGAATTATGAGATGTAACCCGTTTCTTTATAGTAATTTTAATTTTCTCTTCAAAACCATCCTCATAACCATCATCGTAGGTATGTTGAATTGAATGCCTTAATAACATTCGTTTATTAGAAAAACTTTTCTGGCACACTTCACAAGTATATTCGCTTTTACTTCCTAATCTTAAATTATAAGTTTTTCCCTTATTCTCATTTTCTTTCGCACAGTATTTACAGGTATAGGGAGCACCATCGGCGTGGAGAATTATGTGGCGTTTAAGCTGAATTTTAAAAGTAAAAGTTAAGCCGCAGGTAGTGCACCGATGAGGTTTTTCATCACTATCAACTTGTTTATCATCATTGGGTGAATAAATTTTATGACATACTACGCAAGCCATGGTAATCAGTAAATGAAATCACCAAGATTAAAAATATTGTTGTAAGTTTTATAAAACAAAATAAACTAAAAACCTGTGCTTATATAATATGAAAGAATACATAACTAATTTTAACAAAATATCACTGCTTACAATTTTATAAAAACAAGCGTCAAGATTAATGAAAGGTTACAGTTACTAAACTTAATTCAAACTTAAATCATTATGGATCAAACCTTCAGCAAAACAAGAATAGGCAGTCATTGTACTGTTGCAGTGTCCGGTATGATTTTTGTCGGGCAGAAATAGAAATAAACCGCCGTCTCTTCAAATTCAACTATCTTGTTATCGAAAATATTAGCGATAAATTTCAATTGTTATTTAATTAACGCGATTTTTATCATAACTACGACGAAAATTAAGAAAGGGGTACTTACTTATTCGATATATACATCTTTCTGTTCAGTTTACGGATACTAAAAATTACTTCAAAATGCAAGATGTTAAATCTAGAAAAGATAGTACGAATGAATTGTTCGTACAAAAGGTTTTAAGTTTAGAACACGGATTATTTTATAATGATGATGTCGAAGTAGAATCCTCAGTGGAAGAGGATGTATTGTTTTTCGAAAATGAATCGTCTCTGGCAAAAGAAAACATAAAATTATCTGAAAAAACTGCTTCAAATTCAGGAAAGGCATTATCTTTTTTTAGTGATGAAGTTGTATCTTTTAAAAAGAGTGAAGTCCCAGTTTTAGAAAAAGAAAAATCTTCTCTAAAGAATGAAAATGTTTTAAATTTGACGCAAATACCAGTTGGGGAAAGGTTTTCAGATTCAAACAAAGTTTCTCAGGAAGTATTAGGAAACAGAACTGAAGAAACTGTAAAAAGGTTTACTTGTAATCAATGTAATAAGAGTTATGCTCGATTTCATAATTTTAGAAAGCACATGGAAAATCACAATACAAAATTGAAATTTGAATGTGATGTTTGTAAAAGAAAATTCATTTCAGCTGAGTTTTTAAAGAGCCATTTAGCAGTTCATTCAGTTACAAATCTTGAAGGTGAATCGTACAATCAAGATATTCATTCCACATCAAATTTTGATAGAAAATCTCGCAATCAAGGTGTTCATTCAGTAACAAATTCTGAAAGTAAATCCAATGATCAAGACTCGTCTGCTAACAGTAAAATTCAAAGGAATTTTCGTTGCAAAATTTGCAATAATTCTTCTATTGATTATTATAATTTGTGTGCACATGTTAAAAATCATGTAAATATAGCTGTGTTATTTTGTTGCCAAGTTTGTAATAAATCTTCTTATCAAGAGAATAATAAAGAGAAGATAGAAAAGGAGAATAATGACAATTGTCCATGTGAATATAAATGTAACACTTGCAAAATAGGTTTTATTCATGAAGATGCAATATATGTACACCATCATTTAGTACATGGTGTAAAATTATTTCCAACGATGCAAGAAATGGTGAAAAGTTGTGTATCACTCCCAAAAGCAAAGAAAATGCCTAAGTGTGAAATATGTGGAGTAACTTTTAAGAGAAACAAAGACCTTAATATTCATCTTGCGATTCATAATAATATGCAAAGGGAAAAAAAACATGAATGCTCAGTTTGTGGTAAAAAAGTTACGTCTAAATCATCTTTAAATCATCATATGCGAATTCATACTGGTGAGAGACCTTGGTCTTGTCAAATATGCGAATTCAGTTCAACTCACAAAAGTTCTTTAAAAATACACATGCGTACTCACACAGGAGAGAAACCTTATGAGTGTAAAATTTGTTTTAAAACATTTGCATCTAAAAATAAACTCAATGTTCACTTACGTGTTCATACAAGAGAAAAGCCTTATATTTGTGATTTTTGTAAGAAGGCCTTTTGGAGAAAGTCAGATCTGAATGAGCACTTCATTATTCATACTGGTGAACGTCCGCATGTATGTGATGTTTGCGGGAAAGTGTTCAAATATCCTTTTAAATTAAAAATGCATTATAAACAACATACTCAAGATAAGCAGTATGAATGTGAAACATGCAAAAGGAGATTTTTAACGAAACATCAGTGGAAAGAACACACTTACACACATACTGGGGAAAAACCTTATGTGTGCACATTTGGGGACTGTGGAAAAGCATTTAGTCGATCAGCAATATTAGGTAGGCACTATCTAATACATACTGGTCAGCAACCTTATATCTGTGAGATCTGTAAAAGGAAATTTAATCAGAAGACGTCACTGACTCGTCATTATGTCGTTCATACTCAAGAGAAGCCATATTCTTGTGAATTTTGTGACCAATCTTTTACTCAGAAAGCTTACCTTCAGTTCCATAAACGGCAAAAGCATGGTGAGGATATGGCTATTAAATAGAAAGATTTCCAGAATTCATTATGAGAGTAATTGCTATGTATGTGTTCTTGTTACGAAAGTTTTCATGAATATAAATGTATAGATTTGATATTGTATAAAAGGTGGTTTGAAATTGACAGTCGTTAGATGGAACTTTATTGCTAAAAAACTAGTGGATCAAAAATGTGTTCGACCTGAAAAAGACAGTAAAAAAATTTTAAAGAAAATTTTTTATAATTTTGACAATCCAGGAAGATTTTACATGAATTCAAGAAGAGTTTCATTTTTATTTTTTAAAAAGTTTCTGAGTAATTGTTTAAAAAAAGTAATTTTATAAATAAGATATAATTTGATTAGGGGTGTAACAAATAGTGATTTGGCCGAATATTGATTATTCAGTGGCTAAACATATTTTAAAAAAAAAATCCTTAATAAATATTATTTTTTCATGTATTAAAAGACACTGAAAATTAATAAGAAATATTTAAGATATATAAGTGAGAGCAATAACACTTAGCAATATCGTGAAAGCAATAGCAAAAAAAAAGTAAATAATAAATAAATAATATTTTCCGAAAAAGTACACATAAAACGTTAAAGGAAATATAGTCTTCACTTTTAAAAATGCTGCTCTACTTTTTCATATAGTCGTATTTTTAAAAGTATAACATTCATGAGAAATGCTCTTTAAAAACTATCATAATAAAAACACTGATGAAAAGAAAAGTTAATATAAGAAGAGAAATATATATTTTTTTTAATTTCGTAAAATATAACTTGAATGTTGAAAATCACGGCTTTTTTGTTGCCGCCTATCTGTGTTACCGTACGATAAAAAAATGAAGTCTATCATAAATTGTTCAATAAAATGAGGCACTATAATCAGGGTTGCAAAAAACCCACCTGCCCGGGTTTTACTGGGTAAAACCCACTCTAAAGTGGGTTTTATTGGTTTTTTCCAAGATTGATTTCTTTTTTTACTGTTATATTAAAGAGCTATTCTATTGAAATATATATGTAGTCTAGTCTAAAAAAAATTAACCTATAGTGAACAAACTAATTGTGTTGGAGACTGAAGAGTCACCTTGCTGGCTAGATTTGACTGTATGGCCATTGAATATTCAGTGCCATTCATTCACTTTCTATGCAAATAAAAAAAATTTCCTCAAATATTTTTTAAGATTAAAATATAAATAAAAAGTAATCCTGTGTTAAAATAAGTTTCAATTGTGTGATGTATGTGGGTACATATAACATTTTGGATTGAGATGTCAGAAGAAACTTTTTTCAGACTTTCACATCAATTTATTTATATTAATTATCTATATGAAGTCAATTTATAAAATTAAACTTAATTATTAGTATCGAAATAAGCTTTTTTAAAATAAGGTACTTATCCCTGCCCTACAAAACCCGTTTTTTTTTGCAACCCTGACTATAATAAAGACAGCAACAACAACATCCTCAATCATTAAAACAAAAATGCAAAATAAAGTATGTTATATATGTTCACCTGAATGTAATTTTAAAAAAATCAGCAGTAAGAAACACATGGTTTAGTATAAAGTTATCTAGTTTCATTTCTTGAAACTTGTCTTCTAGAACATAAGTTTGCAAGTTTGAATTTTAAAATTTAACATATATGTGTAAAAACTATATGAAAGGATCTATAATAAAAATACTATTTTAGATTATTCTTTATTTAATCTATTAAAATTCCAAAAAAATTTTGTCAAAAAATATTTTTTTAAAAAAATACTTGACCAAGCAAATATTTGGCAAAGGAGCCAAAGATTCGCTACATCCCTAAATTTGATTCAATGGTTTTATTATCTGATGTAGTATCCTAAATATTGTTGTCTATATCTTGACTAAACTACTTATGGATACAAATTTATATTAAATTTTAATGGAACTATTTTCTTCTAACTGAGTAAATTTTGGTAGATAAATTTATTTATAAACTTGTTAAATCTTTCGAATATAAATTTATAAGATGCATAATTTTATATTTCACTATTTTGTGCTGGTTGATAATTTTATGAATGATGTGTTCTTTTTAAATAAATTCACATTTTATTTTTATGAAAATAATGTTTTTCTTATGAAGATAATACTTGTTTGATCGCAATTTTATTTTGGATGTGGTTACAGCCGACAAACAGCTTACAAAGATGGCCTAATGTTTAGTAGTTTTTCAATTAAAATCTTGATATAACCCAAAGGGTGCCCTGGACAGAAATATAAAATTATATTACAGACAGTTCATAACTCAAATCGATACTTTGGGAATATTCTGTTGACGCTCGCGAAAATTTTTTGGTGCTATCATAATCAAGAGTAATTTCCAAAATAAACACATTCAATTTATCAAATAATAATAACAAAAAAAAATGTAAGTGTGAACACAGTAAATGTTATAAAATTTACAATTATTGGCACAGAAGCTACCTTTTGATGATAATGGTTGACGAGATAATTCCAAAGTACAAAAATGTTCAATGGGATAATCCCTAAGTACCTTCAAATCTGTGGGGGACTGAAAAATAACTTTGACTTACCCTTACTTTGCAATTTTTTAAATTTTTTTTATGTATAATAAGTTTGGATGTATTAAAATAATGTATATAAGTTTTGATGTAATATCGTATTAAAGTTTATGAACTACAGAGTAACAAAAGTTTAAGAAAAATAAACTGGATTATAAAGTTACCTTACTTTAAATTGAATTTTACATTTTTCTAAAGTAATCTGACATTTTTCATTGACTTAAGCACTTTTGAGCCTTTGCAATCAATAAATCATCCATTTTTTGTGTGTGCAAAAAATATAGATGATGAACTGCCAAAATGGTCAGTTTCTCAGACATTAGAAGGTGGGTACTAGGTTCTCTCTTTAGATCTGGAATCTTGAAATTGTTACCATAGATTGCACATGATGCAATTTGTTATGTTGAGTACTCTGCAAATCTGGATTTCAGACTGGCCTGCTTCAAGTCTCCCCACAATTCACCACCTCACTCTATCATTTAAATGTTGGTGGTTAATTATTTCTGTAGTTTGAAATCAAATTAAAAGAATCGGTTAAGATTGCTGGGAAAAAAACATCTAGAAATTTGGAAAGATGTGTGAGCTAACAAATTGCAAATAATAGCTCCAAAGTTGGGTTTTTACTAGGAGAAAACTAGATTTTGCTAGTACATGATAAAAACTATGGAAAAATCTGGTAAATACTACTAACCCATGTTTATTTATTTACATAGTAGTTTGTTATTTATAGCTATTAGGAATATATATTATTTACCTATTATAGCTAATATTAAGAATTATTTGATGATATATATTTTTATATATATGTATATCAGCAAGTAACAAGCCATTGGACAAGTGATATGATGTAAAGCAGTGGTCTCAAATCCCAGGGCTGTGGACCGGTCCCTAAATCAAATGGTACCGGACCCCCCAAGAAACATTTGATTATTCACTGTAGTGTATTTCTCCCAGGTTTGTGCTATTTTCTATGGACGAGAGGTTAACTGGGAGACATCACCAATACCACAAATGTAACAGGTTTTTTTTTCCGTGTATAAATACACTCTAAAAATTATTAAATCATAACAATCTAAAATACAAATAATCAACGTTCGCCTTTCACTTCAAGGGGCTGTAGAAAAATTATCAAACGTTGACCGGTTCACGGTTGTAAAATGGTTAGGGAGGTAAGGTGTCTCCTAAATTGTAAATGTTTTCACATAACCAGGTGAGGCAAATCTTCTCACTATTAAAAACTGACAAACTTATAAAATTTTCAATATGAGCCAATAAAGATTTAAAATCATATTTATAAATTACATTATTGTATTATATCATTGTATACTATAACTTTATTACAGCTGCATTTATTTACAGAAAATAACTGGAAAATTCAAGCAGAATTTTATTAAAGTATCAAATGATAATATTTTTTTTCTTTTTTTTACAAAAGGATAGTTGGAAGATCTACAGTAGCAATAAAACAAGGATTTATCTTACCAATCTTTTGTCATTTATTTTTATAAAATTAGATTAGAAAAAAAGATTATTTTACTCACACTGACAACATATTAATACACAAATGTTTTATTATGGACAAAAGTTACGTAAATTTATAAATCAATATATGATAAATGTAATGGCAAAAACAGGCCTCCTAGTGGTTCAAATAGAAAATAATAATAAAAAAAGAAAGACTAGGACAAAATCAAGATAACTTAAGCTCAGAATATTTTTTTAATAGAAAAATAGAGCAAGAAAAACAAACTAAGAAGGTATAATTTAGAAAATTAAAACACCTATCTGAAAAGTTATAATTTATGGTCTACTTACCGAAGCATTTTTTTTCTTCAACTTTAATCAAAATTGATAAACTAAAATTTTATTTCAGAATGACTGTATTCTTTAAAAAAAATATATGATAATTCCTATCTTATTTTAATATTTAGAGTGCTGATAAGCTTGACTTAAATCTCATCAAGTTAATTAACAACAATTTTTTAGCAAGATGTATGGAAACAATGAAATGAAGGGTAATAGCTTTTGACTTCATTGATAACACTGTATGTAGATCTTAATAGTTAGCTATATTGCAACAAAAAACAGCAGACAAACCAATCATTGCAACAAAAAACAGTATTTTTCTCTTACGGATTAAGAAAACTTAACTGGTGGCCACCTACAACGTTTGCAACATAGACATTTCAGTTTAATATTGCAAGTGAAATGTTTCTTACTTTTTTATATTGATACCAGAAATGAAAAAAAAATGTCTTTTTTTTTTTTTTTTAAATCTCTATTTTGAGTATACATTGCTCACTTAAACATATAAAAAAAGGAAATTGTTGCAAAAGAGGAAGGCTAGTAATATTTAACTTTTTACAAACATACATTTTTTGTAGATTTAATATTAGCATTTTGAGCAGTATCTCATACGTCACACTTGTTATATTGAGTATTATAAAGGAGTAATAATAGTGCTCTATAATAGAAAAAAAAGAGATAAAAAAGAAAAATCAGGGCAAAATATGTTTCATTAGGAATATCAAGAAAATTTTGACCCTTGCAAAAAATTTTAGAACATTACTTCTTAAAATTGTCATATATTACACTGCAATGTGTAATACAAGACTATTTAAACAGTTCGAGAATTCTTGCTTCAATACTGCATTAATGTATGCTTTTAAGATGTTCACAGAAATAGTAGAAACAATAAGAAATTTTTCTGAGGATGGAAAAAATGTTTCTTTGTTCAAAACATGGGAATTTTTTTTATTTTCTTACTTGGTAAAAAACAGGTTTTTCCCAAGAGGGTAAAACAGGGTGTGTAGCATTTTTAAAGAGTGCTTATTTTTGATTTCTGTTTTTTAATAGCACTTGAAGGTGCTTTTTACATTGGGTGTTTTTAAGAAGTGCTTAATTTCCTCTTTTCCAAACTGAGAGAGTTTTCACTTAATACTCTTTTTTTACTTTTTATAATTGTATTATTAAATTTAAAATTTTCAGTACTCTTAAGTTGTTTTATGAAAAAACTCAATATTTAGAGGCAACATTTAAAAAAATTATCATAAGTCAGGGGCTTTCACAATTTTAAAAGCATCAAAAAATCTTATGTTATTCAGATTTGTTATTTGAAAAAACTTTAACTCATCTCTTAAGGATTTGATTTAAAAACAATTGATTAAATATTATGAGTGTTTTGTTGTCATAAAAAAATATCTACTTCCCTATATAGCCAATATTCATTTTAAAAACAGTAATTAAAGTAAAACTGCTGAAAATATCAAAAATTCTCTAAGACAGATATTTTCCTTTCATTGAGGCTTTAACGATATAATTATGATGCATAAGTAATATTTATCTACAATTGCTATAAACAATATATTTCTATAAAATTGAGCAAAAAAATTAATCAAAAATTTTTTTTGCCGAATTTTGCACTTTATGAATAAAATGTTCTTATATTAAAAACTATTATTTTATAAAATTTTAAAGTAAATTAATTTTAAATATATATATATTTTTTTTTTAAAAAAAAGAGTTATTTTGGTAAGGAAATTTTTCTTTATGTTATAAAATTTTTTAATTTTATTTAATGTTCTATCATTTATTGAATTTTAAAATTATTATTAATTTACAATACAATTATTATTAACTCTGTGGCAGAATTTTATCTGGCTTTCTGTATGATACTTTTAATAACAGATATACATATTACTAATTTAAAGTAATAGAAACGTTGAGTTTACAAAAAAAAACTTAATTAAAAAAATTATATACAATTTTATCCAAATAAGTATATAATACTTTTTATTATAATATTATGGGTAATATTCTCTCAATTTGTAGAACAGGAAAGCACATTAATTCTTTCCTTTTTCGCATTTTGTAAATTACCTTCACATTAAAAAAAATAGAAAATTGTTAAATTTATAATAGTAACTATGGAGAAAAAGATCGACGAAGTTATGCCAACCAAACTCTTCAAAAAAGGGTTACTGAATACACGTCTAGTTTCGAGATTCGGTTGTAATAAATAATATCGTATTTTAAAAAACTATGCGAAAATCAATAATTTTTTTAAAAAATCGATAGAATCACCATGATAAAAATATTCAAATGCGCAATTCGATTTTCCCATATTGTCAGAAATATATTGAAATATTTAAAAACCCCAAGATAATCAAAACCAGTTATTCAAGGCCGGATTTACGTATAAGCTAAATAAGCTGTAGCTTGGGGCCCTGAGATGACAAGGGCCCTCAGATCCTACTTTCCTCCCTCTTTTTTTAAAGTTTTATTCGGAGCTGGGATCCTCAGAAGTCCAAAATGCATTTCTTTTCTTTTTTACATTGTCGGACATAATAAATATAAATAAATGACTGAATAAAACAAAAAACTTCGTTGTCATTAGTAGGGAACATATAATCTTTCAGCAATTTTAGTATTAATAAATTATTTATAAATAAACAGTTTTTTCGTTTAAAAGGTAAAAAAGTTTTTTTTGCCCCATCATTCGATCATTAGACTATTTAAAATCTGTTTCTAAGGATCAGAATTTCCTTTTATTTTACTTTAAAATTGTACAAATAATATATTTAATGCTTTTATGTGATATGCAGCAGTTTTAAATAGCACTTTAAAATATCTAAAAGAGGACAGAAATTGTCAGTTCAAAAAAAAAATTAACTAATACTTTTGAATAAGAATTTAAATAACTACACACGTAACTCCTCGAAAATGTAGTAAAAGAGGTATACAAATTAACTGTTGCAAACAAATTAATATTAAGTAAGAACGAAACAAAAATGATATCGAAATATGCTGAATTACTAATGAGACCGGGAGGAAAGACATTGAAACCTATTTGATTGAATAGTATAACTAGAAGGTATTTCTAAAATTCCGAAATCTATCAGGCTTTAATTTTTTTTTTCTGTCACAAACTTTATCAGTAGTTAAAAATAATAAATTCATTAGATTTCAATATTGGTTCTGTTTTTTCGTTGATTAAATGATAAACATTAACAGATATTTGTCTTTTAAAACATTTCATTCTATAATAAGAAAATTATTCTACAGTTGTAATTATCTAAAACTAATTGCTAATTGATATAAAGTTTTAGTGTGTTCCATAGATATGTTGAATGCTCGTTTTGGCAGGATGCCCGGGACAGTTGCTCTTTCACATCCTAGCCACTATACACCATCAAGAGCAGAGCTGATACTTTAAACCCGTATGACATTTATTCTCTCTGATATTTAATAGATCTTTAAAAATATAAGCCGAAAATTTACATAAATGGCAACTTTTTTTCTTGCACTAAAATTTAACAAATGTACTTAAAATAATTAAAAAGAAAGCAAAAATAATGAAGAAATATTTTCAATATAAACATCAATTAAATAATATCAACTTACAAAATGTTCTTTTTATTTTTACAAACAGTATTAATATAACGGCCCTCACCAGCTCCTGCAACTGCTGGATTGGGTTCAAAATGACAAGGCTACGGAATTGAATATTAGTAGTCGTAAACTCGAAATTAGGTCGGCTGTGCAATGACTGTTGGTGACTGGTGCATGTTAAATCTTTCGGGTCACAAAGTCCTCCAAGTTCTCATAACAAATAAATACCTCTGGGTACTAATCTAGCAGTTACCTTGTCTTCTGTATTGGGTTCAAAATTACAAGGTCAAGGAGTTGAATATTAATAGTCGTAAACTCGAAATTGGGTCGGATGTGCAATGACTGTTATAAAATAAACTACAGTAGAACCTCGATCAACCGAGCTTCGATTAACCGAGGTTTCCGTTAACCGAGGCAATAACGAAGTCTAAGTTTTTTTTTTTCTTTTTTTTTTGAGACGATGCTACACCGATGGATCTCCTATTGCTCAAAAATTGGGGCTATAGGGCAGCCCATGATAGAAATTCTGGACTTTTGCAACGAAAGGTAACAGACTTTTTTTAAAAGAATGTGAATTTAACAAATTAATGTATATTAAATTTTAAAAATACAATATTTTTTTGAGATTTGTGCTATTTTTGAGAATGCGTCTTTCGATATTTAACTACGTATAGTTAAAAAAAATTCCATTTTACTTTTTAAAATTTACAACTAGAGTTGATTTCCTTTTTAAATCTTTTTAGCTGTGAAACATAAGTCATATATGTTTAATTTATCATTTAAAAAACGTTTTATTGTTTTTTACTTTAAAAGTAGTTAAATTCGCAAGCACGTATGGTTTTTATACATGATTTCTATTAACCGAGATTTCCGATATCCGAGGTACTAGCGGTCCCAATTAGCTCGGATAATCGAGGTCTTACTGTAATAAATTTGGCCTGGATAGCCTGGTTGATAGGGCGTAAACTCAAAATTGAGTCGATTATTCAACGTCGGTTATAAAAAAAATAAAACTAATAATCAAATTGCATTTTCTTGTTTTCTTTCTAACTCTTTGCATATTTTCTACGCACATTCAAAATTTCATGTCTCTAAGTCTTATAGATTTTGTAACGTAAAGAAAAAACAATTGAGAAAAAAATTCGCGAAAAAATCATTAAAAACTGCAAATAAAATATATTCAAAATTAATCTAAAAAAAAACTAATATATAATAAAACTAAATATATAGTGGCCCAGCCCGCCAAATTTTTACTCTGTGCTTAAAATGTGTTTCTTTTGTAACTTTTTCCCCTCCTTCAAAAAATATGTGCAATAAAAGAAAGGTTCTACACAATAGTCTCATCACATTTAATATATTTACTTATTAATAAGTAATATTATCAAATTTTTTAATAATATAATGTTAATACTCAACAATAAAAAATAGTGACAGTTTACTTTAGGTGTATAGAAAAGGAATTGAACTTATAAGGGCCCGATCATTTTCAATAGCTTAGGGCCCCACCAAGTTTAAATCCGGCCCTGCGGTTATTGCTGAAAACACAATCGAAACACTACATGGATGATACTATTAGCATAAATTTAATGCAGCAAAAAATTATTATTTATATGTGCGATTCAAATTTCATGTGTAGAAATAATATGAACTGATAAATAACATTAATAGCATCATGATCTCTTCATGTAACCATAAAAGACCAAGCTTTTTATAATCTGTTTCACCAAGCGTTTTATAACCTGTGTTTCAATGTTTTTCATCATTAATTAAATTTGTGATATTCATCACAAAATTAAAGTGAAAATAAAACATTAATGGAGTAAAATTTTACACATTCTTTTTCTCTTTTTTTTTTTGCATGATGTTTAATAAAAGCATTGTTAAAGCTAACAACGCATGCTATTCAAAATTAAAGTAAAATCTTAAACAAAAAAAGAATATACAATACTGAATAGTTTGGAGGAAATGAAGTAGAACGTTTTCATTCTATGTTATTAAAAATAATAGAAGCTCAGATTTTTATTATAATTATCAATGCATTTTTTTTAAAATTGTGTGTGTGCATATGTAGTGTATACATATATATTTATACAGGGTGTTTATAAAGTCCCAGACCCATTTTGATGAGTAATAACTCATAAAATAATAAAGATAGATTAAAATTAATAACATAAATGTTAGATAGACTCAAAAAGTTTCATGACCCTTGTCAATGAATTTCCGCGTGTGCTCCCTTCGTCGCACGGAGAATATCAAGTCGATAGTCAATTTCACTCTAATTTGCGGCAAACATGTCGGCATCCACAGAGGCTATTGCGGTTGTAATTCTGGCTTTTAGGTCATCAATGTTCAACACGATCCTCCTGTAAACATTGTCCTTTAATCCCCAAAGAAAAAAGTCCAGTGGCGTTATATCATGTGATCTGGGTGGACAAAGAATTGGACCTCCTCGCCCAATCCATCTTCCTGGAAAATGGTCATTCAAAGAACTACGAACGATGATACCCCAATGAGGTGGTGCACCATCTTGTTGCAAAAAGACATGTGGCTCAAGCTTTTCTAGTTGTGGAAATACGAAGTTTTCCAACATGTCTAAGTATACGACTGATGAGACAGGAAGATGGATTGGGCGAGGAGGTCCAATTCCTCGGCCACCCAGATCACTTAATATAACGCCGCTGGACTTTTTTCTTTGGGGTTATAAAGGACAATATTTACAGGAGGATCATGTCGAACATTGATGACCTAAAAGCCAGAATACAATCGCGATAGCCTCAGTGGATGCCGACATGCTTGCCGCTACCTGGCATGAAATTGACTTGATATTCTCCGTGCCACGAAGGGGGCACACGGTGAAGTTAATTGACAAGGGTCATGAAACTTTTTGAGTCTATCTAACCATTTATGTTATTAATTTTAATCTATCTTTATTATTTTATGAGTTATTAAACATCAAAATGGGTCCAGGACTTTATAAACACCCTGCATATATATAGAATGTATTTAAATGAAATTAACTTTATGTTAACGTTTATAATTTTTAGGCTAAGCAGCAGTTAAAATATAAAGAGAAAAATATTTTAAATATAAAAAGTAAATTAAATAAACTTTTTCAAAGGCTTTTCTGAATCTTTTAAAATATGAAACTGTTACTCCTCCATGACAATAATTTATATGATAACTTCTTTAATGGGATAAAAGCTTGATAAAAATATATTTATTTCTTAGAAAACAGGACATTCTGGTTTTAAAATACAAAATAAGTTAAAAATATATACATATGATAGCCAATAAAATACTTTTATAAAAAGCTTTAGGAATCAATTTAAAAATTTTATTTCATCTCCACGAATCTTCAATGTTTCAGAATCCAATTTGGGCCCAGCTCGTAACTGTAAGAGCATAAAATTAGTTAGCATAATGTAAAACTTTTTAATTGAAATTATGATTCAAATATATCAAAGAAAAACATACTTTTATCATGCTAGTACGCTCATAGTTGGATCCACCACAATTCCTATAAATTTTTAAGAAATTATTAATGAGATAAATTTTTTTTTTGTTTTATAATTGTATACTTCACTAAAATTTTTTTTATTAAGAACAGGTTAAAAAAAATTTTTTTATCACCATTCATTTTACTTAGTTTAAATACTTTCTATCTAAATAGATAATAAAAACATGATAATTAATGTAATGGTTTAATGAGACGCAAAAAAGCTTTTTTAAGTTAAAGAAAAAATAAGTATATTTTAGTGATTTCAAAAATTAACAAATATATTTTGATTTATAGCAACAGTAAATAATTATTATACCATATCATATTCAACTAAATCTAAACAATCATAAATCAACCATAGTTTTTCTAAAGTAAGAACACCCCTAGCCATTCGTCTGGACTCGTGGCGGTGACTATGGTAACGAGGTATAACCATTTCAAGTAGGGTTGTGGGGTTGGCAAAAAAAGGGAATATTTTTCTTTGATCTATTGTGTAAGCCCTAAAGTGAAGAGAAGCTACCCTCCCTGAAATAAGCAATTCTTGTTTTCATAGCAGCAGACGACCTCAGACTTTGTGGCGGGGGAGTTCTTGCCGTAGACAAACTATAAATCTAATTGTTTTAAATATTTACCGGCATGGTCGTTTAGGTAATTTTGTGAAGCAACAACTTCTATTTTTGCAGTCCTTACAAACAAAAAATCTTTTAATCGCTTTGTGGCGTTTCAAAGGATGTCTTCGATCTTTGCACCTATCTGTAGCATGATGAGCTGTATATTTGCACTAATAAAGAAAGAAAAAAAATTTAATTAAAATTTTTTATTCAAAATAAAATTGAATTGCACTTTTAAACAAGAGGATTTCAAGTTTTGCGCAAGGTCACATCATTAAATTTGAGAATCCCATGTGTGACATAGCGCAATATTGTTTAAGAAATTCCTTAGCAGAAGAGAGATAACAGATGGATAGATTTTGTTTAAATATGAAATAAAACTAACATTGAATAATTTAATTTATGCATTCTTGTAATGTTTGAAACTGATAAGACATGATTATACTGTGATGTTAAAATCTCCAACCATAGAAATAATTTAAATGGCTATATAATAGAACGGATTGACAAATAGTTCTGTTCTTACGTTGTGATAAAAGTTATATTTTTACTTGAAAAACGTTTAAGCCCTTAAGTTCGAAAAGTAAATTTTATTTAATGCAAAAGAAAAAAAATTGACATTAAATTATTAATTTCTCTCTGAATTATGCTAGTGCTTAATTTTATCTTACTTAGTTCGATAATGTCAGGAATAAATTAAAATAATGAAGAAAAAAAAAGTTTGATAGACGTTTTTTTATGGATATATTGGCTGCTAATATAAAATTAACATTATGACTTTTCAACATTGTAAACTATACAAGGATTTCAAAACAAAGGAATATAAGTAATTTAGAATTTAATATTTTCGTAACGTTTACTAAATAATTTAAAGTGATTTGATTTTAGAAAAAATATCACTAATAAAACTTAAATCATGTTTCACTACAATGCTAAAAGCTTCATATGCCATCCTTTTTGGTTGAGGCACTACATCCATGCTTCATGGGATTTTGTCGCAGCCTAGCCAGTAAAATTTTGTACTGCCTGATTTTGCCTGTTTGACAAGACCTCAATTTAACATTTAAGGAAATTTAGTATTTTTTAAACAAAATCATTTAAAATAATATCTAAGGTGTTATCATATGTTGAACTTAATGGAAATAAATAACTAGAAACTGTAGAGTAAAATTGATGGTGTAAAAATTAAAACTTTTAATAAAATTTTTCAAAATAATGGCATTGCCAAACAGCTCATAGTGTCTTCAATTCATCTTTAAATGATGTATGGCAACTATCTTCAATTATTCCATTAACTTCCTATAATTTTTGATAAATGGCAGCTTTAAGTTATTTAAGAAAGTACTGCCAATTTTTAATCATTAATCTGATTTTCTTCAACTCTTTCTTGTATTTAATATATCTACATGACATGGCTAAGTAGCAAGCAGGATAATGTAAGCAGGGAAAGTATGACAAGCTGGGAAAACAAATGTATTGTAAACAGTCTCTATTTCACCATTTTGAGATTCACAAGCTTCGAATCGAACTCCAAAATCGACGTACTTGAGTTTTTATCTAAGATGAAGAAACACAAGTTTGTACCTATGAAATGTCATGTCTCATGGAAAAGAGGAAACCTTAGTAAATACAATTGGTCTATTAAATAGGACAAAGGAATAATATGGTTCTCATACTTAGTAAAGGGAAAAACTTAACATGTTAATTCTTGCATACTTGAATCTAAATATAGGCAGGGAAGATGGGAATAATAAAATGTGAGAAAGTGTTTTTAATTTTGAATAGAATTTAAGGAGAATTTATATAAAGAAATAACATAAAAACATTAGTTAAAGCTTTTTATGCTATAGAAACGTTACACGATTATTATGTTGCATGAAATATTTTACAGAATTATTCATTAATCGTTTTATAAGCATTAGCGACAAATTAAGCACTAATAAATATCTTATAAAATAATTGTTATGTTTTCCAGTTTTTAAACTATGATGAGTGTTAAACTGAACGACATAATTTTGGGGGACATGAAAATATTAGCATTTTTGTGGCCTGCTGAACATGCACTGATCACCCCTAATTTAAATAAAGTATATTGACGTTGCAGGGTACCAAAAATAGTTAAAATTAAATTTTAAAGATTTATTTTGCATATTGTAGGACAACTATGAAAAGATATATATAAAGACTTACTTGTTTACATGAGACAACATCACAAACAACTTCTGTAGTTGATGCCATTTTTTCCTCCATTTGCTCCTTTTTTTCTAAAGCACTAAAGTAACTTTCTTGTTTCTCAATTTCTGCCTAAATTATAGGGAATATAAGAAGCTAATTATTTTCATGAAGCAAATGTTTTTTTACATGTTAATGAGAAAAATAATTTAAATTACGATAAGTATTCATAATTTTCATACTATAAAAGTAATATAGGCCATACTGTACCTTATTGTAATTTAATTTCTTTAAATTTGTTGAATTATAAATTTAAAAAAACACACACACAAACAAATGATTTATATAAGGAAAATTTAGTAAAATACAAAGGATTAAGCAGCAATAATTTAGAATCAAAACATTAACTAGCAAATAGAATTATATTAAATTAAGTTGCATTTAAAATGTTTTAGCTGTGTACTTAAGATTTTGTGAAAATTGCTTTATACTACCTTGTAACAAATAACAATATGTTTGGTTTCATATTTAAAATTCAGAAACAATTTCAGCATTTAATTAAGAAGAATTAACGATAAAAGTTAAACAATTTTTCTTAAAAATAAAGTATTATAGATACATTCTTAAGTTTGAGAAGTGCGGTTTAATTTTTTTTGTTAACTAGGGTTTTACAACGAATAGGGAACAACTAAAAGGGGCTTAATGCAGATAAGAATGATTAATAATTTTTACATTGTAATTTTCTTTAACTGCCTCTTGTAACTAAAATAAATTGTGGTTTTACTATCAAATAAAATTTTAATTGCACCCATTTAGTTTTTAAGTTAAGTAAAATTATGAAGAAAGGTCTGCTCTCTGTCAAAAGTTATTTAGTAAATTAATGTTATCTGCTCAAATTTAATCAACACTGTATTTAATATCTAACTGATAAATTTGCTACTTTGCTTTACAATACAATAAGGGTATTGAGTTTGATAAAAAATAATGGAGTTTTTATTTATTTAGCAATTGGTTTGTAATAATTAATATTAAAAATTTTAGTAGGAAACATTAATTGTTTGAGTTTTAAAATTGATGATTTGAAAAAAATTTTTTATTTGTGATTTCTTTTTAAATATTCACAATTTTTACCAATCCTCCTTAATTACAATTGGAGTAAAAGCACTTTTCATAAATTGTGAAAATTATGAAAAGAATGAGAATTATGAATTATAATTATCTTGTTATATAAGTTATCCTGAATAGACATGAGTACTACAGTTATTACTTTATTATGGTTACAAAAAACTCTTTTAGTTTTGCTTTATGATAGCTTCATTTTTCTTAGTGTAAATTTTTTTTGTTCCTTTTCAGACATATTTTTTTTTTTTTTTTTAACTAAATAAATAAAACCAATTTTTCAACATCTCTTAAGTCCAGGAAAAAGAAGGTAAGGGAAATTTTTTTATTAAGTTGCATTTTTTGTATTTTAATATAGCTTCAATCTTATTTATTAAAGATAAAAGGGGATAAAGATTTGCAGTTTGCAAAAAGTATTTTTTTATCATAAACTATTAAAAGCTCAAACTAAAAAATAAGTATATTTAATTTATGGAAAACTAATTGAAACATGCTAAAAAAAAAGTTTGTGCTACTTAGCAGAATTCTGAACGAGCTTTTAATACAATTGAAAGAAATAGAGATTTTGAAATTTTTGAGTTAACTTTAAAAAAAAAAAATCTGAAAACTTTGATATGTTAATTTTAGATAGTTGTGCTTTTAATGCAGCATCACAATATGCAGAACAAGAAAAAATTAATACAATGCTGTAATTGTAAAAAATAAAATAAAAATTTCACAAAAATTCTGTGTTTTAAATCTCTGAGGTCTAGGTAGTAACCAATAGTAAAGAAAATGTTAAAAAAAAATAGTATCACTATTGTTGAGAGGCCAGTAATAACCTCATATAACTAATAAACTGTAAACGTTTTAAAACAATTTTAAATGGACATATCTTACCACTTCTACTTCATATGCATGACTAGATTTTCGATTCAATATTGCTTTTATTTTTTCAGAATTTATGTCAATTTCACCAAGTTGGCTCTTTGGTATATCAATTTCTTCATCATCCCCAACATAATCTACAAAAATACACATAAAAAAATAAGAATTTGTTTGCAATAAAGTAGATGATAGGGGATGAATTTGGAATGAGAGTTCTTTGTTGTACAGTGAACATTCAAAAATTTAGAGGGTGGACAGGAGTTCATAGCATTATAATCATCCGAGATTAAGAATGGGAGTATGAGAAAAAACAGAAAAGTATTTCTAAGTTTACTTTGCTAGGATCATAGTTTGACTGAATTTAAATATAACATACATAGTTAGATATAGCAAATGATGCCTCTTTTTGTCCACCTAGCCTTCCAAATGGCTGCATGGTCGGAGAAAATTATTTAATTTGATATCCATTCAATCAATTAACAACATTTGCTATCCATTTTGTGTTACTAATTAACACATTAGTTTTTTGTATATTTTAATTTAATAACCACAAAAAATAAGAGCTAAAGCAATCTTGATAATTTTATAAGGTTACTTTAATAATTGTTGGAGTAAATAATATGAATTCACTTAAAAAATTTTGACTGCTTTCAAATGTTGCATAATTTAGATAGAAATATGCAAAAAGCAGCATTAAGTGTTTTTCCCAATAATTTATTATTATAAATAAAAATGTAAAAATTTAGCTAATGTAAAAATTTAAAAATTTAAAAATGTAAAAATTTAGCATAAAAGAGCTCATTTTTAATAATAATAATAAAGAAATAATACTTAATTCTAAATTTCCTAAAGCTATTTCAGATTATAAGTACTCAAAAGCATTATTTCCTATTAAATTGCATACTAACTACCAATAAAATCTGAATAGTAAATATTTTATATTTTTTAAATTTTGTCCCATATAGAATAATCATAATTTCAGTGTTTTCACTACAGCGCGAGAACGCGAGAATCTCGCATACTATTTTCTTTTCTCGCATTAAAAAATGATTACCGCGAGAAATTCGCGCATTTTATAAATCAATTTCAAAATTCGCGAATTTCTTGCATTTTGGAAAAAGCTTCGAATTACGCCATTTAGAAAAAAATCCGTTTCACTTTTCTTCCTAAATCTTTCATTATTTTCATCATCTTGCCCCATTATCTAGCTTCCCTATTCACCAGTATTGTTTAGAACCTTTTCGAACAACAGAACACAACACAGAAATTATTGCATGTCCATTTGTGTACTTACATTTGTGCTATATTTACTTTTTTGTTGCTTTAGTCTCAAAAGCATTAAGTAAATCCTATTTTTTTTAAATATATATAATTTAATTAAATAGATTTTCCATAATTCAGAATGAAGAATTGACAAAATTGGAAAGTAAACTTATCAACTGTGAATTAAATTTTTTTTGTCTAAAATTTTTCTAGGGTCACCATTGAGTAATTTTGTTTTAAATTCCAATTTTTGTTTACTAGAGTTATCAGGTATCTTTATGATTGGTAGTAATATATAATCTCAAGAAAATGAAGTGAAATGTTGTAAAAGAATAATGGAATATATGAAAACTTAAATAAAAGTGATCTAAAAATATTTGCATAGACTATGCATAAGTTCATAATGACATAAATTAAACTCTATTATCGCTAAACATTTTACCATTGTGTTCATCAATGCTTTTATTTAAGGCAGCTTGGACCTTCATTGAGATATCAGCTGAAGTTTTTACAGAATTTGGATCTTGACGCTTTATTGGTCCTTTGTCTTGAATTTTTTGGATAGCTTTCAACTGGAATGTATAAAAAAGATCAAATAAAGTCTTTGCCTAAAAATGAATGCTAAATAAAAGTTCAATACATTGTCAATGAAGTTATTTAAAACTCCTATTTTCAAAAATTCTACACTTTGATAAATCAGATAATGATTTAACTTTATTTGAAGAAGTGGTGTAGATTATTTTAGTATGGTTCAAAAAACATTTTGAAAATAAGAATTAAAATTTATTTTTATATATCCATTTACAAGAAAAAAATTACTGACAGTATAATTTTTTTACATGGTCAACAATATTAAAAATAATACAATTACAAATGGGAAAATGTTTTCATTGTAGCATCACCTTAATAAGGTGTTATTACTGCATACCAGGGTTCGTGATTTCGTTGATTTAAATCAGATTTTTTTGATTTTTATTCAAATACACTGTAAGAACTTTCATTTATGATTAAAAAAACTTTGTAAATGTTTAATCAAAATTAAATTAATATTAAAACTATATTATAACAATATTTTAGAAGCTCTAACTTACTAAAATAATTTTTCATTACAATACATAGCTTTGAATACATAGCAACCATTCTGAAATAAATGCATAATTGAAATTTAAAGATTAGATGAAATAGAAAATTTAAAGAATACTTCAGGGGTCTGTCTAGGTTTTTCTGTGAGGTATACCTACTTTGTGAAAATTTAGACATAATTTGTGAAAATTAAAAATCATATCAAAAAATCAACACAAATATGGTAAAAATATGGATTTATTGTTTCTTACCAGACACAAAAATAAAATTTTAAGAAAAAAGTATTTCGTTAAATTATTCTACCGTTTTTCCTAAAGTTGAATTTGTGAAGGTACTGCTAACTATTATTACTAAGTTTCAATTAGTAAACCATAATTTTAATTTGAAATTGTGTTTTTTTTCTCTTGATTTTTAAAATGACAAATAAATGTAACAGATTGTGTTTATAAATGTAGACATTCCTCGAAAAATAAATAAATATTTAACTCAATATTTTTATATTAAAATAATTATTTTTAATTCTATATCAAAATAGATAAGTTAAGCTAAAAAAAAATTTTTTTTAATTCTATGTACTCATTGGAATTTTTTTCCACAAAATTTCTTTATAGAAAATCAGATAATGTCAAAGATACTGTAAACATATTATAACCCTACTGCTTCAAATAGACTTTGAAGAGAAGAATGACACTATATCAGGAGAAAAATATCTGAATTCATCAGCCTTTTTTTTTTTTTCTTTTTCTATTTTTGGCATATTAGGGTAATTTCTTTTTAATATAACCTCAAGCCTCAGAAATATACATTTTCCACCAATAAAATATCATGTAGATTTTAATTCCACGCTTTTTCATTCAAAAGGTGGAATTTTAATTAACATTATTTGCATCATTTTTTGAAAAAATCATGCTTATTTATTACTTTCTACAGTTATGCAAGTCTATATTAAGACAGCATTAAATGTTTACTTTAATCTGTACTTTCAATCTCAAGAATCAAAACATTTTTAAAAATGTAATTTCAAATGTGTTGGGATTTAAGAAACACCAAGAACGAAAATAATTTCCTTAACTAAAATTAATTAATGCAACAATTTATTTAAAATAAATAAAACTAAGAAAACAAAATAATAGAAGTATCAATAATTTAAAACACTGATTTTTAACTTTTAAAATCAATATATGCATTTAAAAAGAAATAATTGATTTAAATCAATGATTTTTTAAGAAAATCATTTGATTTAAATCGTGATTTAAATCAAGCTGATTTAAATCAACAAACCCTGCTGCATACAAATGATCTTAAATAATATACATTACTTGCTAATAGTATTTTATTTATATTAGACTAAATAGACTTAATAGATACCATTAGGCAGTTTTGCTTGAAGAAGCAATGTTTTGATATATAAGATACCAAAACAATATGTCTATTTAAATAAAATTCCCTTAAATATTTTGATTTGTCAAAGATCTGGTAAATTTTATGGTCACAATAGAACGGACACTTATTGCTTTTTTCATACAAACTTGATTTGCATTAATTCATTTTTATATGTTTCTGTTTTGTCACTATATGTTTCTTTTTTGAATCAAAAATTTAAATTTATGAATACAACCTAAATTTAATTTGTTGGTTTAGATATTGTACAGGGGAAAAATATATATTTTAAAATCTGACTATCAAAAAAAAAAAGTTCTACTCAAAGAAAACTGCTAAACACCTTTCTCCTAAGTTGGAAGTAAAAAATTACATGACCTCACACTTCAGGTTTTAGAGAAATAAGGTATAGACAGATGTAAAGTTTATGCTGTCTTTAAAAAATTGCTTTCAATTAACTTTTTATACTGAAAGGCAATGAGATCAAATTTGAGGAAAGGACTGATAGTTTAGAAGTAGTAAGCATTTTATTTACAAGTTGACTAGTTGACAAGATTACAAGTTGACAAGAAACTTTGACTAGTATCTTTTTCTGAAATAGATATCTAGATATGTAAAGTATTGTTTCTGACAGATTTTAAAGCTAGTAATTTTTTTAAAATTATTTATAAAATAGTTTATTTATTTTTTATTAGTATTTTAATATCTATTTACACTTTTAACATTGTTATCATATAGCGATCAAAACAAGTAAAGTATTGTTTTTGTGTATTTTTTTATGCTTAATTGAATAAAATCAACTCAATTTAATAACTAGTTTAAAAGAAAATAACAATGATAATAAATAAATACAAGTCAAAAAAGTACTTTTTATATTCAAGAATTCTTGATACTTATAAAATTTTAGTTCTGTTGCATAGCATTTGCAACATCTGATTCAGCTTGAAAAAAATACTTAATTTCCTTAGATAGCAGTTTTATTATATTCTTAAATAAATGCAAGTCAAAAATTGTACTTCTTGTACATAAAACCATTAAAACTTATAAGATATAGGTTATATCTTCTTGAATTTAGCGTTATGATATTCTGCACTAAAAATAATTTAAAAATAGCTGCCATAAACATCATTGCATTTGTCTAGATAGCAACCAGATAGCTAATTTAAGTATATATATATATAAAAAAAAACACACACTTTTAATAAATAAAAAGTTTTGATCCTAAGACTAAGGTAGAGTCAAGTAGGTTAAATTTGCAACAGTTAAGGTTAAATTTGCAACAGTTTGACTTATTTTGTTAACCAAATTTTATTTTCATTGATTCATTTAGTTTAATTGTTCAGAAAGATTATTGTTCACAAGAGAAAGTTATAGTTTCCACATAACATATACACATTACAATTTAATATTTGCAACAGAATCAGAGTATAAAACAACAAGTTATATCATAAATTATTTAATAATAGTAATTCCTTACAGCTTGCTTTTTTTACATATTATTACAGGGATGAGAGTAGTCAGAAAGTAAAAAAGAGGAAATCCAAGAATATATATATATATATATATAAAAATCGCACTTTTTTGTCAAATTTTTGTTTAAACTTGTAATCTATGTGATTATAAATCCCGATATGAGGCTTTTAAATCACGTGAATATGAAACTCTACATCGAATTTAAAAAATGCGAAAATACAAATCATGATGCGTAATTTTTAGATCAAGATGCATAATTTTGAAATCGCGCGATATTACAACCGCAAAAACAAATCACGACATTGGATTTTAAGCTCGCGTAGCTACATAGGGTTTTAAAAGCTCGTAAATACAAATCGCGATGTTGGTTTTTTAATCTCGTAAATAAGAATCGCAATGTACAATATTTAAATGGCCTGAATAAGAATCGCAACATTCAACTTTTAAATCGGGTAAATAGGAAAATCGATGTTTGATAATAAAATCGCGATTTTAAAAATGAAAAAATACAAAACACGATATTAGATTCTTAAATCTCGTAAATACGAGTCATAATGTACGATATTTAAAAAGTGTAAATAAGAATTGCAATGCGCAACTTTTAAATCAGGTAAATACGAAAATCGATGATTGATATTAAAATCGCGTGAATAAAAATCGAGATATTGGCAGAGTCTGGACTTCTGATATCTAAAAGGCCTGTTTGAATTGTTTTTTGTTTACACAATAAATAAAAATTTACAAGATTAATTGAATGAGCAAATAAATATTTTCACCACAAATCCACCTCTATTTTTTTCGCTTTTTTTGTTTGCTTTCTCTCCAGAATACAAGAAGCAGCGACGTCTAAATTACGAAAATACGAGCTATCCCGCCGACGGATAAAAAATACGGAAAATCTTATTTTCTGTGCGTGAAATCGGAGAAAATAGCTAATATAATTAGACATGCGGAAGGATTAGCAGCTAGGACGTAGTTTGAATTTTCTGTTTTTCTTTGAAAATCGTAAATAAATATAATAATTTGACTTCAACCGCTGAATTTTTTTTTTTTAAAAAATGGGATATTTATAAATGAATAAAAAAAAAACGAAACTTTTAGAGAATCTGAGATTTTGATAAAAAGGCTGAAATTCGAGAGACAAAAGCGAAAAAAATCTCATCCCTGTATAAAGGTCAACCAGTTTCATCCCAAGGAAATGATTTTTAGAGAAACTTCAGAGGGAGGAATGAGGACTTCAATAATTTCGCTCCGCGGAAAATTAAATTCCTCATAAAATATTTTAACTTGTGCAAAAAAAAAATTTCAGCTGAAATTAGCGGAAAAAATGGAAAAATCTGAGAAAAAGCGGAAATCCGCGAATCCGCGGAAGAATCTCATCCCTGATAATATATGCAAAAATAAGACACTAATTACTAAAGAATTTCCTTCTGATCCTTTGTTTCGCATTTTTGGAAGCTAATGATTTGATAAAAGTATGAATAACTTCCAATTTTTAAAGCAGCATTTTATTAAATTTATCTAGAAGACAAGTCATTTTGCTTTCTTTATGTAATATTCTTTTGGAAAATTATGTTTCTAAGGATGCTAGACAATAATTTAATTTCAACAAATGAAAAAAGAAACATAAAAAAAGTACATTTTCTAAGTACTTTAACTATTGAGTCATTTGCTGATTAAAACAAAAGTTTATCTGCTCTTCGGCAGTTTTCTGTTGGATGACATAGAGAACAAAAACTGCTGCAAGCAAAAGTAACTAGGTTAAATAGTCAAGCAGTTCATAGAGAAATTTAAAATTGAGAGTTAATAAAAATGTTGAAACAAGCCTATTTATGACATTTTTCTCTCAACAATGTTAAAAATTTAAAGAGAAAGGAAAATAAATCTGAAGATAAATAGTAACTGCAATATGATAATAGTAACACCATGTAATACAAAATACACACTTCATTTTACTTTCCTAATAGTTCGTTAACTACGAAAAAGTAAGCAAGTCAAAATATTATCATACAAGCAAGAAGTATACATATTTGCTTCCAAAATATTATTTTACTAGTACATTTAGATTACTTTTAACACGCTCTCTACAGACTTCATAACAGTCTGTGATAATCACTAGAATAGCATTAGGTGTCGGCAAGTGACGCAGTGAGGATAATAAAAAGAGATAAAAAATAATCTTAAATTAAATAAATAAATTAATAATTGAAATAAAATGCACAATATTATAAAGGAAATAACAGTATAGAATTTATTTTGAATCAAAATAAGACATGAATACATACCTTTGCAAGATCTTGTACAGAACAAAACTTAGGTCTCTTTGATAAGGAAAAATCTAAACTAACAGACTGCCCAGGTTGTAATCCTCTTCCAAGTTCCGGAACAAGATTTTTCATAATCATACTATCATTTTGTCTTTGATTGGGGCTTCGAATATTTTTATAACTATCTCTCATTTTTAACAAATCCTTAGTTGTTACTTCTTTAACATTTTCTCCTTCTGTAAATCCATTAAATGAAGGAATAAATATAAACTTTTGTAATTCACCACTTAAGTTTAAACTTAAATAATAAAAAAATTCCGTTTATAAAATAATTAATTTCACATTTAAAATAATGTAATATAAGCTGGCATAATGTAATATAAGCATAGCTGGCTATGTAGATAATGCAGCCATTATATACAATGCCTGGGACTTTTAGGTAAAAGTATGAAATATAAGAATTGTTAAGTACTTTACTTTGGCATTGTATACACAGACAAAGGCTCTTTAAGTAAAGTACAAAATATGAGAATTACAGAAAAAGACATTGAGCATTATTTTTAAAATTAAATCATTGAGTTAACAATCATCTCAAGGAAATCTTGATTAAGGAAATATTCTTTTCTCAATAAATTCATTTTTTATAAGAACACAAATTTTACTTAATTGGCTTATTTAAACATTATTTATAACGTCCAATTAACACTAGTGTTTAGAATACGAGGAAGTGGTCAACACATTACTGCTGGGTTATTATCCCTGCTATTACTAAAAATTTTGGCATTTCTTATTAAGGAAAGCAAAATAAAACAGGAATCTACTTACAACACCAAAAAATAATTTTCAATTAACCTACACCAAAAAATCAATTTCTAATAAATCATGATCATAATGATAAAAAATATGAAATAATCATACTTTATACATTGCTGATTCGCCAATGTAGGTATTGCATAGGCAAAGTAAGAGTAAAAAGTTCTATGAATGTTTTTTTGATTGAAAATACAATATTTTTGTTCTTTGTACGTCTTCATCAATGTTTGTCCAACATAGGATAAACCAGATTTTCGATTGAATATTAGGTCATTAGGAGGGGGGGAACAGGTATTCTTTGATATGATGGTATGTCACTTTAGGAAATAAATACAGACCATTTAGACGATAAATACTGACAGTGATTTAATAAAAAATAAAACTTGAAAACTGCATGTCATTATATGTTTCAGCAAAATTGAAAATAAAAAAACTGGAAAAAGAAATCAGGTAAGAGAAAGAGTGCATGTAGATCGACTATGAGAAAGCCAAAGCCCAGCAAGGGCTTTAGAGCTGGAAAAGATGATAGACGGTGATATAGCTCAAAGAACATCCAAGGGCTATAAGGAAAAAGAAGATAGCTCAAAGAATCACTCATGATTGGTATGCCAAAACTTAAAAATGAAAAATTGTGGTTTCTCAGTTGAGTTTAATGCTTTTAGTCGAAACTAAATGATTTCTACCAATAAGGGATTGAAAATCTTGTAGAACGTTGGAAAGAAGTTGTAATTAATTGAGAATATATTTATTAATTATTTCACTATATATTAATTGTTTAATTTTACTAAAAAGAAACTTTTCAAACATTAAAAAAATTTGGAAATTTAATTGCCAACTCAGTATGTATCATCATTAATAATTTTAAATTCTGTTTTTTTTTCCTGTTCTAAATCTAAATGATTGAATTTTTGAATAAAATCTGCTAAATGCTATGCCAAGCTTTATCAGATAAATTTGCTTATTTTTCATTGTGTTTTTTAAAGTTTAAACTTAGTAAATAAAACAAGGAAATGGAAATTATCACAGAAACATGCCTCTCTTTTTTGTAAACAATAATTCAGACTGCTCTTTATCAAATTGTAATTAGAAGTTGTGCTGTTTGTATCATTTATTCCTATCAAATAAAAATATGCTTAGAAGTCTGAGAAATTAGAATCAAACCTTTTTTGGCCTTTTCTTTGATGATATGCTGTAGTAGATTTCTTGATCCTACTGTTGGTAATGCTAATTGATTGTTTCTGAAAATAATTTAAAAAATATTGCTATTTTTATAATAATAATAAGAATGATAAAAAGCTTGGTACAATGAAGTAATGCTCACATGAATTCTGAATTTTTTTCTGCAGTTGACAAGATTTCGGGACCATAAAGTTCAGTTAACTTTTTTATTCCTTTATTTTTTCCTTCTGACTCAATTACCTCTGCTTTTCTCTTTAAACCAAGATTCATAAGAGTAAGTTTGTCTTTTGAAGATATTTGCTTAGTGGTCCTCTTACTTCTGCAATTTATACATAAATACATATTTTTTTAAAATCGTAAAAATTTGATAAAATAAATGCAAAATACCACTAAAATGTGAAAATGAGCGAAAAAAATAAATAAAAAAGGGGAGGGGGAAGCTCAAACTTCATTTTTTTTAATATGACATGTCTCAAACAAATTCACATGAAAGAGGCAGTCAAAATACAAAATCTTCAAATCCTAAGAAATTCTATGAGTTTTGATTGCACATTATTTGTCAAATGCAAATATATTAAGCAATATATAATGATGATGAAGATAAACTATCAATACTTGCATACTTAGCTGAGGTAAAAATTAAATAAAATAAAAAATTTTGTCCTCTTCGTCTTCATATTTAAAACTGCATTAAAGTAGACACGGTCAGTTGCATATATACATTTTATATTGCTAAACTTATTTTTAATACAATTTTTCCACATGAAACAAGTTTGAAAGTGAAAAAGAAATGAAACATAATGAAGAATATTCGTTTAAGAAGTACAGTAGAGAACCAATTATCCCGGATGCTCGGGACCATCGCTATCCCGGATATCTGAATTTCCTGGTTTTCTGGATCGACCAAAAAGTGTCGTTAATCGATGTTTTATCAAACCCGAAGTACAAGGAAAAAGTGTAATGCATAAAGTAAGAGAAAAAAGAAAGGTACTCCTAACTTTAAAAAGAAAAAAAAATGGTAGAAGTATAACATTTAAAAGAATAAAAAAATTTGCAAGTTTAGACAAGAAAATCAAGTTTAAAAAAAAACAAAATTCTCATATTTATTTTCTAAAAATAATTACAATTCCTAAATTAAATAATATAAACAAAACGAATGATTAAATAACGCAATATATTTCATACCTAATTATACGGGGAGAAACGATAAAATAAAAGGAAAACTTATTAATCTAAATAAAAACACTTGAAAATTATCGAACCGAAACGATAGTTAAAAAAGGCACTAGCATAAATATTAAAACCCGGAACAAGGCAAGATCAACGGAATTCAAAAAAAAAAAAAAACCTACCTAATTATAAAATTTATGAATAAAAAGAATTAATTTATTGAGTGCGAAATTTATCGCGAAAAGAAAAAAAATCAAACGTAGTGGAATCAGAAAAACAAAACTGTAATCTGCTTCATAAAATAATCCTATGTTTAAGTTAATAAACAATTCTCCTTCTATTTTTTTTTTTTCTTTTTGATAAAAACACGATATTTAATTACAGCAGATGTGATTCCACATCAATAAAAACTTGCAAATGAAACCGCACTTTCAAAGAATGAAAATTTATTCAGAAGAAAAGGATTTTATTTTTATTAATTGAAGTCAAATAGATAAATATATTTTTCTCATTCGTCTTCTGTTCACTGATATGCATGCAATGCATTTTCTCCACCCCCCTCGTAAATCAAGCAGAAAATGAAATCAGCATGCCACACCCTTGAGTTTGATTGATGGCCTAAAGAAAAAAATAAAACAGTCCTCCCTTCCCTTCCTTCAAGGTCACGGAGGAAATGATGTTTCTCTGGGTAAACGGGGAAAAAAATTTCCCCCTTCCTTACATTTTCCTCTACTCAACTTCAAGGATGAGTCCTATTTCTGCTTTTTTCGTTCTAGTTTAAAATGGCGGGAAAATCGAGTAAAATTTACCCCGGTTTTCTGGTTTCCCGGTTATCTGGATACCGGATAAATGGTTCTCTACTGTATTTGTAAATGAAATGTTAAGAGTTTGAAATAGTTTACATGAACAGAAATAAAATGCAAATTTATGTACTGTAGTGTGTAAAACTATTCTTAATTAATTGCATTTAGTATTGCAGAGAAAAAATTATAGCTAATGAAAAGATTAAGAGCTACCTTATATGAATTAAAATGAAAGACATTTGAGGAACGTGTATTCTATATGCAAACAAAATTAAGTTGGGCATTGAGCATACATAAAAATAATGAAAATTTGTTTAATAATGACTTCAAATAGAAAGAAGTGCTTATATAAAGTTCGGATTGTTTTAATTTTAACCCATTTTAAGTCAAGCCTAAAAATTTTATAAAATGTTGTATTATTTTCATCGAAATATACTACTTCAATTACATTCATTAAGACACAAAAAATTTTTGTGTAAGAAATATAAATGGTGCGTATTTGCTAGATCTACCAAATCAATGGACAAGCAATTAGTTGAACACTAGTTTTTTTTAAGAAATTTGTTTTATTTCAGAACTTGCAACTTTAATCTATCATAAAAACATATGATTAATCTCAAATGAGATAATTATACATTTTTAAAAAGTTCAATTTGTCAATAACAGTTTCAAGTCAAGAAACTAGAGTAGTTAAAAATTTCTCAACAATAAGTGTTTACTCCAATTTAATTACTCATATTTAAAAAATATCTTCAGAACATTTGACAATAGCAGAAAAATAAAACTAGTCAAAATATATGTAACAGTGTTTTTAATTTTTTTTTATTTATTTTAAAGGTACTGTTTACGCACCTGTGGCCAAAAATGCTTAAACTAAAGTATTTATCTAATAATTTCTTTCTCTTTCTGTTATAAAACAATTTTGTTAAGAATTCTAATGTTTTGAAAATAAAAACTAAACATTGAATAAATTACACCCAATCAGTTCAGTAGCAATTAATTAACTAATTAGTTAAAAGATAAACACAATGCAAAAACTAAGTATTCTATACTACTTCATTACTTAATTTTACTTTGTAAATTTTATTTAAGTTTGCAATTTGGGGTCAATTCTAATAGTAACATAATATTATACATTTAAAGTTTAGCTGATTACTTTGGCAATCACATTCAACATATATATAATGAGCCAGTTAATAAATTTAATTTGTATTAAAGTATTTGCACAATAAAAATGCTAGTATAAGTATTAGTTTTAAATTACAATTTATTTGATTTGTTTCTGTAGAAACTAGATTTTTTAATGCAGTTAAGCTTGAAGGAGCCACATATTTTGTTATACCATTTTTTCTCTTTTACACATGAAGCATACATGAATATTTCACAAATATAATAGTAAAATTTTCAATTACACTAGTATGGTAGATAAATTAATTGTGTTACTTTTTTTATATATTTGCTTAAACATTTTAAAACTAAAATTATAGAAAAAAGCAGAAAACTGAAACACCCTGTTTGTATAATAGAAAAATAAAAAGAAAATGGTTTTTAAAATTAAAAACATAAAATTTTATTCTAATAAATCAAAGAGTAAATTTTTCTAGTTAAACTTGAAATTAAATATGAAGTACATACTTTTCAGCTGGAGTAAACATCTGTCCACCATAGATAATATTTTGTTTCTTCAAAATTTTATTTTTAAGGCTTGGCTCTCTTCCAGAATATCTTAAGGCAAGACATAAAATTTTAATTTAAAAAAAACTTCAGACATCTTTAAAAAACAAATTTAAAAATAAAAGCATAAAAAATTACTAATGGAAGCAATAAACATTTATTCTCTTGATTTCAGTTAAAGTTATGATATGATTTGGTTTAAATAGCTTTTGTAGAGCTTTAGCAAATAAATCTTAATCATGATGTGAGATCTCTAATTTTTCCTTCAATATCAAAATTTGCTTTTGTAAAAGAAGGGTTATTACGCTGAGCTATCCTCCCTGTTGCTCTTTATTTCAGGCTTGACATGCCCCCTGTCAGCAAGTGAGTGGTGTATCACAAACAGGAAAAAAATATCTAATGACAGAGAATTAGTTAAAATTATTTATAACATGATGCTTGCCAAATAATTATTTGAAAAAAAAAAAAAGTTTTTGTGCAACAGCCAGTTTTTGGTCAAGGTGGTCACAGATATTAAGACCTCATAATTACAAGACAAATGCAGGGTTTCCACTACCATTATCCTTTTAAATAGTAGCTTCAGAAGCCTTATAAAAAATAGTAGCCAAAACAGTCAGAAAAAGAATTAAGTTACTTTTCGTCCATGTAGCAGACTTCTAAATTATTATTACAATAAACCAACTAAAAAAAATCACATTGCATGGTACAACCATTAAGTATAAAAAATTTAAAAAAAAAGCATAGCCAGATTAGTTTTATGTTTCCAAAAAAATTAAACTAAATTTCTTAACCTTTTTCCTAAAAAATTTATTTACCATCTACTAATTCAATTACTGCTTCAAAAGCAAAACAATACTTTTTTCCAACTTTCATGAATAAAATTTAAAAAAATTAAATAAAGATAATTTTTTATAGCTTGAGATAAATGAATTTTAATTTTGGAAACAGAAAGTGATTATAAATTAAAAGTGAGGTTGAAGTATATAATTGTTGCAGTCAAAATTGATTTTTAAAACAAATTAATATGAACCACAATGTTTGATTTCAAAATTATGTGATTATGTATCATGATATTTGATTTTTAAAACACATGAATATAAAACATGTTTGATTTTAAAACTGTGTGAATATGACTCGCGACAATTGATTTTCCAATATGTCAATGTGAATGGGGATCTCTAATTTTTAAAATGTGTAAATATGAATTATTATATAATATTTTTATGAAACAAGGATACAATATTTATTGTTTGATCTTTAAATTGCATGAATATGATTCCCAATACTTGATTTTTAATTCCTGAGAAAACGAACCACTATGTTTGATTTTAGAATCCTGTGAATATGAATCACCATATCTGAAGTTTAAATTAGGGGGATGCGATTCACGATGTGTTTTTCATATATAGAATTCTGTTAAAGAGGGTCCCGAAGATCGCATTGATTATGTATTCCACAGTGAGCCCTGATGTGCAAATTGTAATTCACAGAGAATAAAAGCAATTCTGTAAAAACAAATCTTACCAACTATAAAAATTAATGGTAGGAAGTGAAGCAAATCATAAAAAATTATGTCACTTATTAATAAAATGAAATTAAAATAAAGTATCGTTATTTATTGGGGATACTAAAGTTAAATCAAGGAATTTAAAGATCAAAGAATCATTGTCAAACATGCCAACCTGGAAAATTTAAGATTCAGAAGTTTCTTCAGCAAGAACATAGGAGGGGTAAAATAAATATAATATGCGGCATATTTAACACCTCTAAGGAAATATTTTAAACAAAATATTACATAAATAAAGGAATGCAAGATATTTTACAGAACAAATTGTGGAAGAAATCTAATTTTCAATCAAGTATGTTGCTGTAAAAAAAAAAGTCTTAACACAAAATTTATATATAATATTTACAATAAGCTTTCATTAAATTTATTTTTTTGTAATAAAAAAAAATAATAATCGGGGAAAAATACTGGTTTCTATTCCTAAAATTGGATTTTTTTTAAATCAAAAAACGAATACCATTGACTTTTCAAAACATTATTTAAGACTACATTATACTACATAAAAGAATGTAATATTTAAGTCGCTAAAAATTATGTCAATTTATTAAAAATAAGAATTTTTAAATTAGTAAAAATAAGAGCCTTTATATTTATCAAAAAAGCAGTTCTTAGTGGAAACATGGTAAATTTTGCTTAGACAAAAGAAAAGTGTTTTACATATATAGAGATAGGGAAAAGTTATTGAAATTCCAAAGACAAAAAAATTTTAACTTACGAAGCTTGCAGTTCGCTTCGTTTGGCACTGAACTTCTGATACTCTCTTTTTACATGAAAGACACAGTATTCACATTGAGATCTAAAACAAGTACACATAATGACATTCTTTTCACTTACAAAAATAGGAATCAATAGTATATAAACAGGAATAAATATAAATGTAAATAATTTAAGCATAATATTTTGGCAACAATAAATAATGCCAAATACAGTCAGACCTCGATATAAGGTCATCTGCATATAAGGCCGACCCGCACAGAAGGTCACTTTTCCAAAGTCCCGGCTCACTGAATAGGAATTCTTTGTTACAGATTATTGGATATATGGTCAAGTTTTAAAAATCCTTATCGCTCATAAGGTCATTTTTATCATTTGAGGAGAGGGGAGCTCTTTTCTAACAAAAGTCTATTTATTTTCTTTACAAGGCAATTACCACCCTCGAGTTCCATGAAAATGTTGCAACCAACGAACAAGCTAAAGTTTCTGAAATTGTTTCACAGTGAGAACAATGACAGTGATCCTGAGACTGTAGCAAAAACCCAAGCGGAAGCCTTCAATGCAATAAATGACATATGAAATTTTTTTACAAACCATGAGGGAGCTCAGGAACATTTTGAGAAATTACAAAATCTAGAAAACATTGTTCGAAAAATTAAACCAAAAACCAGACAGACCTGAATAAATGATTTATTTTAAATAAGGTAAGATGTATGCATGTATACTTTGAGGAAATTTGTAAACAGCTTTATTTTAAATAAAAAAAATTTTAAAAATCTAACTTTCTTTAATTCGTTACTAATTCTGTTAAAATTTATTGACTTAAATATTTAATTTATGGCTGATCGTTTTCGTTTGTATTACCATTTTCAAAAAATCATAATGTGTACTATTTCCGTGCTTAGTTACTAACTGCTAATGAATTGGTTAAAAGGTCACCCAGCTTATAAGGTCACTTTTGCGATGTCCCTTAGGGTGACCTTATCAGGGGTGATTGTGAGCCCAAGTCAAAATTCTGGAAAATTTCTTGAGTTTAAAAAAAAAAAAAAAAAAAAGTTTTAAGTGAAAAATTAGAAAAAAATTTAAACAAGGTTTTTTTCCTCTTTCTCAATATTTCTTAGTTTACTTAAAATATATTCAAAATTTTACACATACCTATATCATTTACACATACCTATAATGACCTGAAGAAGTAATTAAAATTTACACATATGTTTTTCTTTCTTGAGTTTATGATTATAATAACCATTTACTGATAAAAAAAATTAATATTTATCTTGAATATAAGCTTATAAAGTATCTGGCTCTTCCTTACAAACAAATAAAATGAACTGTGTTTTTAAGTTCCACCTTTTAAAATTTGATTTCCGGAAACTTCTGTGATCAATGATTTTTTTAAACGTCTGGACCTTCGATATACGGAAACTTTAGTATCACTGTTAGCAAAAAATCCGGAAGTTCGCATTTTTTCCGGAGTACAATTAGCCCTGCTTTATATCGAGGTCTGATTGTATATGTTAAAATGAAGATATTAGTTAAAATACTTAAAAAAAAATTTTTGCAAACTGGAAAAGCATTAACATTTGGGAATAAAAATATTACTAACAATTCCTTTGAGAAAAAAATATAAAATTTTTTACAAACATGCCAATAATGTGAGAAAGATAGAGTATGAAAATTTGGTTTTAAGCTTTACACTTAATTATTATAACAATAGTTTTTCTTTACAACTTACTTTTTACTACAAATGAACCAATTGTAGTAAAAAGTAACCACAATTGATTTCATTGTTCTTTCTGCTCAGTATTAGAAATTTGAGTTCAACCGATACTGGACAATGCCAGAAAACCTTTTAAATACAGTGGAGTCAGAAGTAGAACAATATTTATTATTCTTTAAAATATTTGACATTTACAAATGTTTTGAAGGTATCATCAATAATGAAGAAGAAGAAAAAAAGAGTCATAATAAACAAACTGAAGAGCAGAAAGAGGGATGCCACTATTCTGGATGTTTATAAACTTTTTAAGCACACTAGCTAAAACTTCTAGAACCTTTGAGTATTCTTGTTTGAAACTCAGTTACTTATGTGTGTATCTTTAAAAATTAAAAATTATATTTCCATGAATGATATTTATAATTTTAAAAAATATCACATCAATAACAGAAATCACTTACACATTTACAGGGACTGTACATGTGGTTCCATCCTTTCTTCTGCCTTTACAATGGCCAAAATCTTTAGATTTGCCCATTTGCATCAATTTTCCAGCATGATCAATCGAAAGAGTCATGTTCCCATTTTTCTAAAAAAGGAAATGAATAATTTAAAATATACAGTTATCTCTTAAGACTATATACAGGTTTCCCACTCTCTTAACAAAACAAAAATTAAGGACTCTTTTTTTAAAAAAAATTATAATTAAAAATAGTATGATTGTTTATCATCGATTATACATATGCCACCAGTGACAATGCAAATTATTTACCTTTGTAAAAAAATCAATAAATAAAAAAATAATAAAAACACTATTTTATTATAATTTAAGAACTGATATAATTAATTGTATTAACAGGGTTCGCCAAAGAAGTACCAGGTAATTTTTGCAAACCTGGGTCGTGTTTTTCATAAAATATTTTCAGACTGTTAATTAAGTTAACGTCTTTCAGATTGTAAAATTTAATGTATGAAACTAACCTGTACTCCATTTTTAATGATTTCATTGAAATTGAATTGTAAAATTAAGTGCAGAAATTAAGATTTGAAATTTTTTCATGCATATTAAAAAAAAAAAAAGAGTAAATAACAAAATTCGGAAAGAACATTAAAATAATTATAACAAGTTTTTATATTCTGCTACTACACCAGCAAATGAATCAGATTTACTTTTATGATGAACTTTAACAAAATTATCTCCAGCCAAACCAGTTATTAGGAATTAACATTAATGCTACTAAATATTCTGGCGAAAAATAGGAACTAATTTTAAAGCAACCAAAAATTTAATAAAAATTAAAAACAGTAATGCTAAGTTGCAATGTTAACTGAATAAAAATATTATTAAAATCTAAGGATCTTTCAGTTGAGTAGATTTATATTTTATGTAACAATCTGCTTATCCTTAAGAAATAAAAATAATAGCATAACAAACTAAAACTTTAAAAAAATTTTTACATTGCAACAAAACAAATTATAAATAGTTTCCAAATACTTAACATTCTTGTTGGAAGCAAATCATGTTTTTTTATTTAGTACTTAAGAAAAAAAATTTAAGTATTTTTATTTTAAAAAAAAACTTGAGATTTTCATCAAAAACCCAATAAACTCCATGTTTTTGATGAAAAACCTAGGTGGACTAAGATTTTTCAAACCCTGTTTCTTACAGATCTGTTTACTTTTTAGTACAATCATGAATTTAAAAAAATTTTATGCTTACCATAAATTTACGTTTACTTTTTACACATGGAAATATTATTCAAATTTATTTAATTCTTCAAGATTTTAGGAAATAGTTCACGTTATGGATTCCTTCAAAATTCAAAAATTTTTCTGACACTTTCTTTCTTAGCGTTTTACTTAATCCCTATAAGCAGATGCGTTACCAGTAGAACAGAATTTCTTCAATTCCGTCAATTTTGAAGGTTAGTGTCAATCTTCTACTTAGATACCTTAAAACTTCCCCCGGCCAAAAAAAAAAAAGCCCTATCTTTTCCATGTGAAGTATTACGTCCACACTATTCTTTTCTTTTAGAATGCTTCACTCTCCTCATAGAGTATCATTCTGGGCAAAAAGGCAGAATATATTAATGATAGAACCAATATATTAATAACTGGATGTACTTTCCTCCCCTTACCTATGCCCCTCCTACACACAAAAATTTTTGTCTCTCTAAAATGCTTTACCCTCGATGCATGGTCTAATTCTAAGTGATAAAAGGACAATTTGTTTTAAAAAATTGAATTGAAAAATTTTTCCTATCAACTATAAGTAAGTGATGCTAAAAAATTAAGGACTTTTAAAAACCTTGTACCAAAATTAAGCACTTTTAAGGGCCCTTATTTCACAAAATAAAAATTAAGCAGTTTTTAAGGACCATGGGAACTTTGATATAGAATAATATTTTTTATTTATACTTTTAGAAGTAGTAGTAGTCAAAAACTAAAAGGCATGTTTCAATATATTACTGGCAATTGAAATTAAATATTGTATAACTGTTTAAATAGTTTTTATGAAAATAAAATAACATAATGAGTTAAGTAAACTATTTTTTTTCTAATTTATGTTTAAAATTTTTCTTACAGTAAAATTTTTTTCCATCTTATAAATATTATTAATTTCAGTAATTTTCTAATGTTTGTTGGTAGTAGCTGTATTTTAAATGAGCATTAGGGCAAAACTTTTTTTTAACACAAATTCTGCAAATTTCAATGTTTTTCTGACAAACGTTGAAAATAATAGGCAATGTCTCGTAGAAATCTAAAACTATAAATATGAACAAAATTTTAAATAAACTACTTAAATAATTGAAAAAGATTTCAATTTACAACATATTTAAAAAAAGTTATACAAACAAACAAAATCTATGGAATTAATAAAATAATAATAACAAAAAATGTGTAGGTTCCTTTTCTTCACAAAAACTCAGAGAGTTTTTTTTTAAAGATATTTTTATCCCTGTGACCTCGAAACTTTGGCCCGAATATTTGGTCATGGTCCAACAAATCATTCTTGGATACAATTAAATAAAAAATAATTCATAAGTGGTGCAAAACAATATCTATACATAACATATACATACTAGTCAAATACTCAATCTCAGTACAGTGTGAAACTAAACATAAATAATTAATAAATTAGTATTAATCAACAGGCAATCATACCCAAAAAAATAAAGACATATGCTGCTAGAATATCATACTTACATCTTTATTATCAGGCATAAGAGATGGATTAAGAAAGCCAATAACTGTACCAACTGTCATTTTCCAATGTTCTGCATGAGCAGCTCCAAACAAAAACATAGTAACTACTTTTTCACAATCATGAAGATCACTCATTTTCCAAATTGAAAAATTCTTTCCCTATCAAAGAACATTAATGAATAAATTTTCATCTTAAACAAAATGGAAAAAAAAAGTTCAACAAAAATAGTTCTAAAATCTATAGTACACAATGTACAAATCTATAGTAAAAAATATAGTACACAATGTACCAGTGATGAACTATTAACAATTTAAGATGTTAAAATATGTTTGAAATCTTTGTAAAGAAATATAATAAAAAACTTAACTAATATTTATATAAATAAAATGTTTTAGTATAAAAATGTCAAAACACTAACATTCACAACACAACTATAAGAAAACACTAACATTCATTTTAATAATATATGGAAGGCTTTACAACGAAGCTACAAAAACAATTTAATACTTGTCTCTGAATAATTAAAAAGTAAACAAAATTAGTCAGTCACATATAAGGACCTGCTGATTCACCTATACAATTTCATACCATTTCTTGTTCAATGGATTCTTTTTCTACTTTAAAGATCATTTGGTTTTAACAAAATATTTATGAATAAAAATCACATAACTTTCAAACAATTTACACTACCATTTAGAGCTAAATTCTTAAATCATAAAATAGATTATAATGAACATTACTAAATAATAATATATGTCTCATAATTGAAAAATTTTTTACTCACACTTTTAGACGTTTTGGGGGGCAATTTACTAATAAGAATTCCGACAGTAACCCAGTCTCCTTCAATATCACCTCCTTTGATGAAATTTTTAATGAAAGACATTTTAATCAACCTTCGACCTTCCATTCGTTTCTGCATCATATCAAAGGAAATCAATGGATCTCTGAAATAAAAATTAAATACTATGCATATAGGAACTAATCTTTTAAAAGCACTTTTTACAAATTTAGTTTGAATATTTTTGGCATTACTTTTACTTATTATGCTTTTAACAAGCAAATAAAAAGAAGTTTTGTAATAGATTATAGAAATGCTTCCTAACTTTGCTTTTTATGCATATTATTGAGCCCTTGCTTGCCACAGGCATATATATATATGCCTTTCTGAAGTACACATAGCACATTGCCATGCATTTTTATCAGTAAAACAACTTCTCCAGCTTTAGAGTATAATAGAATGACCTTAAGATTGTTTTCAAAGGATCTCAGACAAGAAGGGGAAGAGATGAGGAAAGTAAATCACAGCTGTGCAGTTATTGCGTGCGTTTCTTTTGAGCAGTACATGTTTTTTTTACTTTTCTTTCGTTCCTGTTTTTGTCACTGAGTGAAATAAAAATTTTCATTTTTTGTGCAAATATGTCTGATATTAAATTAAAAATGACTGCCAAAAAAAGGTCAGAAATTTCAGAATATGACATAACTTTTTTACATTGATTGCAAAATTTTTTATTATTATTTTATTGTCAGGGTGCGTAACTTAATGATTTAACAAAAAATAAGCATCTTTTAAGCACTCCAAAAATATTTTTAAGCACTTTAAAAAAATATAAATAGGCAGAGTTAGAAAGTTTTTGACAATTGACAGTTTTATCTTGTTTTAACCGTCATGTCAAAAAAAAAAAAAACTTTTTGCATTGTTTTTGACAGGTGTCAAAAAATCATGAAATTTTGAATCATGTAAAACGAATGGCGTTTTTATACGCTAGGAACTGACAATACGCCGAAATAGATTGGGGTTGAATTAATTGAGAAAATGTTCAATATGAACTGTGTCCTTTTGCATAATTCGCAGCAAAAATCAACAGGGTAAAGGGAAAATATCATTTTGAAAAGGGGAAGATTCAGCACTTTTTAAAAACACCCAATGAAAAAAGAACTTTTAAGGGCTTTCAAAAAACAAAAATCAACACCTTTAAGCACTTTTTAAAAACGCTACGCACCCTAACTGTTATAAATACTATAATTTTTGTATTTCTTTATTTATTTGTTTTATTTATGTATTTATTTTTTATTTATTTATGTATTTTTTATTTTATTTATTTTATATATTTATTTTTTTATAAAGGTGAGAAGTGTTCAGATTGAAAAGTTTGTCTCTTCTTTTTCTCAAATACACACCAAAACTATGTGCCCCCCTGTGGAAATCGATGGCACTGGAGGTGGGCTGTAAAGGGGTTAATATAATTTTATATATCTGCAAAAGCATATTAGTAACACTTTCATAACTTTTTTATTGAGAATTTTTGCAGCACAAAATAAAATATGCTTTATTTTATAAAAGAGTTTTATTTAAACACTTTTACTTAAATAAGTATATGTATATTTAATGTTTAATAAATACAGAATTGTACATTTACAAAACAAAATGCTTTTATTCTTCAGAATAAGTTCTGTGTTCAAGAACTTTTATTTAAAGCAAAATATTAAATGTTACATTTAACAAACATATTGGAAGCAATTACTCATTTTATACTAAATTCTACTTAAATTTTAAAATAATTTGTTTTCAAAAATTTGTGCTTTAGTTTCTTTACTGACGAAGAAATTCCCAAAAAGCGTAAATGTTACAAAGTCTCTTAGTAGTTATGGAGGCAAAGTAGCAATTGCATATGGGCCCATGATTCCTAAGAGCCTGGACATTGTTAAAAAAATTACACCAAAAATTTTAATTAGAAATTTTAAAAATATGAAATTTTTGATGTGATAAAAAATTTTATATTCTTTTTTTTAACTTTTATGGTTATGAAAAATAAGATTCTTTAATATAAATTGTAAGAATCTTATAGATTTTCTGTTTCAGAAGAATTTGAAGCATAAAACAATGTTAAAACAATTTTCAACAAATGTTTTAAAATATACATTAAAATTTTTAATTTCAAATTATTTTTTATTTAAGTTTTCATGTTTTGCAAATAGATATTTTATGGAAGAAGGAACAAGTCTTAATCTCTACTGATATTACATTTAAAAATTAGAACAAGTGTAAAATTAATATATATTAAAACAGCAAAACAGTATGATGGGGAAAAAGGAAATAAGCAGTAAATGTTTAGGAAGAAAAAAGCAGTACGATATAAATAATAAATATCCGAACTTAGTAATGATAACTGTGGTACAAACTTGACTAAAACTGATATAATGGATGAAGTCTAGTAAAAATATAAAACTATAATCTATATAATTAAAAAACTTTGTTTATAAAAATACATACAGATAAAATATTTAAAAGGATCTAATGGTCATATCTTTGCATTGTATTATTATAAGGGCTTTATAAGATCAAAAGAATTTTTTTAATGCAAATAAAAACAATGGTGTTACTGTGGATAATTATGGCTATAACTATTAATATATTACGCATTATAATAATAAGGCTTCCATTAAAATGTATTTTACATCTGGATATATTTCAATCAATAATAGGATATTTGAAGATTAGATAGTTTTTTCTCAGTTTGATAACAATTTTCAAAAAACAACTGACTTACTATAAAATATTTTTTTACTTATTATTAATTTTCTTTTGAATTAGAATCTTTTATCTACTCACTGAGTCATTACTTAGCTGCTTTTACCGTTAAAACTAGTAGAAGATGAGTTATATACATGTTAAAAGCTAAACTTTATCAGATTCCTGTCACTTATGGTGCACTTTGGCTCATAACCCTTAGCTTCATAGTCATTTTATTAAAATAAATAAATAAAAACGTTTCAATCAAGAAATTGTACAATATCATTTCATGGCTCACTCATTATATCCTAAGAACAGAGAGAAATCAATGACTAACAAACAAAAAATGAATACTCGGTAGTTTCTGTAGAATATATTGAATGCAAATACGTTCCTTTTGTAAGTACATTTGATTTAAAAAAGTTGATCTTCTCTCAGATATATTTTTCTTCAAATGTTATTAGATCACAAACAGCATCCAAATAGTGAGAGAATATATCTTCTGTTAGTTAAGTTTGCAATTGGTTCCATTTTGCAAATGCACTTAACACTTTCAGTTTTATCCTACTAGCTCTGTTGTAATTTAAAAGACATTTTCAAATTATTCTTTTATTCATTCTGGTACAGTAAATATAATTTATCTAGAAAATTCTTCAAAGCCTTTATTTTAGTATGTTATGTTGAAACAATGTTTACACAAACATTTAATACTCTGAAAAAATGACTTAAATTTTAAATGATGCAAACAGTCAATGATTATAAACAAACTGCACTTTTTTGTATTTTTAGTAACTAAATTATTTGTAAGTCTTTTATTAAAATTTTTCTGAAGATTATATCACAATTAATTTCATAGTTAAAAGATGTTTGGAGTTATATCATACTAACTTAATCATTCCCTTTTTGCTAGCAAAAATCCAACTAAAAATTAAAAAAATAATAATAATAATACTAGTAATAATTGCTTATTATGAAGTATTTAAAAAAAAAAACTATTTAGCTCATAGCCAACTCTGGATTTCATACCATTTACTTGACTTTACCTTCATCTGATCCAATTAAAACAAAACTAAATTACTGGTAAAAATACATTAAATTTAAAAATATGATTATAACAAAATCGTACAAATTGTAAGACAAATATATGTATAAAAAAAACAATGATAAGAAAATTATAAAAGGAAAAGTTACTATTCTTTTTAATTTTAAGTACTACAAAAGTAAAAGCAAAAATTATTGTTTATCTTTGAATGTTAAACCAAAAAAATAAATATTTTTTTAAAAATTTGCAAACAAAAAAAAAAATCTCTTAATAAACATAAATGTAAAGATTAATTAAGTTTTTGCATTGTATCCGAGAAAAACAAAATACTTTTCAAAAATAGACCAATAATAAGAAATATACAAATTCATTACATGCCACTGTGGTAATAGTTAAAATTACAGATGGAATAACATTATGAGCTGCCACTGTAAAAAAGTAGGGCAAGTGTAAGCAAATTTGAAATTAAATTTTTGACAAATTAATGCTTTACAAATGACAGTAATATAATTTTAAAGATGAATAAGATTTTTTTTTAAAAAAAACCTAGTTTTATTTTTTAAAATAAATTATAGAAGACAAAATTAAGGTTTATTTTTTTATTAGAACTTTTTAAGTATTAGTGACAGTAGTCTAAAAGGCTATAAATGAGGGATTAAAAATTATAAATTAAAACTATTAGATGAAAAATACAAAAACTATGATTTAATAATTGGTAATCTAAAATTATGTATCAAACATTTTTACACATTTCAGACTCATATATCTTCAGAATTTTACTTTTCAACAAAATGTCTAAATCTCTATTTTGGACACAAACAAACCTCAGGCTCACATTAAAAGTCTTTGGCTTAAACCTTTAAAAGTGAGCCTAAGCTTACCCCTCTGGCACATGCATGTAACAGCTGAAAAAAATATTTAATGTGATAACCAAAATAACTTACACAATACGTATGCCAGAATAACTGTCAGTGTAACATTTTTCTGCACTTTTGGAATTATTTTTGTTCATTTTGGCAGAATCTTTCCCTGAAAAAGTTTTTTACTAGAAATTAACAAGATTAAGATAATACTAATGAAAAAAAAATTTAATAAAAAACAATTATTTATAACAAAATAGCAACAACCTCGAAAAGAGATTAAAAATTTTTTCAAACATAATGACAATAAGTATGTAAATACGTAGATAAAATGTGGAATTTCTAGTATATAGAACTCATGAGATAGAGAAATATTTTTAGCATGTTTTTTTAATAATAAATTGTCATAAAACACACGCTGAAAATGACAGATAAAAGATGGAATAGCAATAGAAAAATACCATAATTTATGAAATAAATACACTATAATTACGTAAAATAAGACCAACTCATAAAACACAGTTAATACAAACCAGAAGGTGATATGTAGCAGAATAATCGTCAAATAAAGGCAACTTCTGGGTACATAAAAATTGCTTCCGGGTATTTAAAATTTGCAAGTTTAATATCCATTCTATGTCTTGGCAGTTATAGTTGGCGAAACAGATCACAATGCAGAAATTCCCATACAAATACACATATAGACCCAGATTTCGCTTTGATAGGGAAAACTCGGAATAAAGATACTCCTTGAAAAAAAAATTTAAAGTTGCTAGTTTTTTTTTCTTCCTGCTGTTGTTAATTGTTAATCAATCGATGAGTAATAAGAGTAATTGCCAATCCAGAAGTCCTAGCTATTCACAACATTTAAAATTGTAACGAAATATTAAGCTTAATTTGTTTTACTTTAAAAACGCATAAAAATCTCACTGTATGATGATACAGTTTTATATATTTGTTTAAAATTTGGCAGTCAAAATTACTATCAATCTAATTTATTAAATCAAAAATAAAATTAAAAAGCATAACATTTTCTACCACTTTAAATAAGGAAAAATTATCTCCTGCCAAAAGCTACAGAAATCAGTAAATAGGAAAAGATTAGTGTGACTAGAGAGGATGATAATGGCACCCTTTTCATGCATTTTGAATTTAGAAAATAGTTATTTGTCCAACACTGCTAACAACTATAACGGCTTGTAAAGAAAAAGTTTGCAAATTAAAATAGAATATCTAAAAAACAAGCTTTGCTTAGATGACCTTTTTAGATTTTCTTGTGAAGAACCCGTTTTCAAGCTATAAATGGAAGAGCCAGTTTTGGAGACAAAAAGTACATAAAAAATTTACATTTCAAATACTTTATCTACAAACATTTTCATTTCTAAGAACCTCAGTCCAATTAACCTGTAAATACAGTTGAACCTGTTTATCTCACATCTCACGGGAAAGGCGAAAAATTTGAGATAAAGAGGTTTTGAGTTAAACAGGTACTTTAAAAAATTAGATTTAATTAAGAAATTCTATTAAAAGTGCTTTAATTGTTTATAGTAGAAAAAATAGGCACTTCTTTAAATTAATTATACCACATACATGCATCTACGCAACATTTCTCTAACATACATTTAACACTAAAAATAATTCTTCAAAGATTTTTGATGTATTACCTTATTTGTTTAGATTATTCTTTTAAGGTTAGAAAGAGCGCAAATCCCTCATAGCCTCTTTTGCATGCACTTTTGGTTCATCAATATGATCTTCAGCTTCTTCTTCATTCGATATTCCTATGACATTATCTGTGATTTCCGCATCTGTCAATGTTTCGTATGCTGCCCTTTTGTTCACTTGTGAAAAATCAATGTCAACATTAAATCCAGATTTTATTGCATTCCACTCTGGAAAATCTGGCACTGTATTTACAGCACCAACAGTTTCTTCTTCTTTACTAATGCCTTCAACCTCTTCATAGCTATTCTTAAAACCAGCTTTTTAAAACCATTTTGGATAGTTTTTAGACACATTTCTCCAGGCAAAACAATAATTCTGATAGCATCTAACATCTTTATTTTTGGAAGAGAACTTTTTTCATCAATGGCATCTACAAGTTTGCATTTTCTACAGCTCGCTTTAAAACTCTTAATTATCCTTTGATCCATTGGTGGCAATTTTGAGGTAAAAATGAATTTCTGTTCTTAGCTTTCTTATCTATGTTGAAAAGCTAACTACTCATTAACCCCTCACTTACTGCCAGAATCCTTGTATTCCTTTCTAGTTAAAGAAGTGCAGAGATAGTGATTGAAATTCCAAGAAACACCCCCAAACTGTTCATTCCTACTTCCTGTGGGTTCACGAAATTCATCTCTGTCTGCAAGTTCCATTGATAAAAAAAGTTTTGCATTTGTGCCCTATTATTAGAAATTGGAGAAAGAGAGGTTTCGAAAAAAAAATCAACATAAACGTGGAAAATACATTGATTTTAGATATAGAGGTTTTTGAGATAAAGAGGTTCGAGATAAACAGGTTCAACTGAAGTAAAAAAAACTGGAAATAATTAAGTTTTTAATTAAATTTTCAAGAAATCAATAGTTATTAATTATAGGTTGATAATTTTGTATAATTTATCTGTTAGTTATAATTGTATAATAAAGAAGCAGTAACTTACAAATGTAGTTTCTGCTTTGAAAATTTTTCCTCTATTTCAAAGTTCACTCATCAGTAAATTAATAGTAGGATGTTACCTTATATATATATATTATAAGGTAATATACATATAGTAAAGTCACAATAATTCGACTCTCGATTGTATAAGTTTCCTATAAATCCGAGCTAATGAGAGAAAAAATCAGTCTTGCTCCGAAACAATGACCAATGCATGCACAACACGTGAAATGATTACTATGATTGGTTTTATGACGATTACTAGCACTGAATATTGAAAAATAAATTGGTGTATCAAACACTGAAACTTGTGAACAGTGCTTTAAAACAAAAAACAGTAGACAATTATTTCAAAGTACAATCAACCTGATACCATAATATAATACATATTGCAACTTGGTGTAATGCAATAAATGAATCCTGATCATCAAATGTAAATAAATTTTCTTTAAATATAAAACATTTTTTAATTAAATAATGAAATTTAAAAATTGCTTTCCTTCCCTTTTTTAAAATATTTCTTACATTTTAAGTTTTGTTAAATTTGAGTTTTCGAAAGTTCAAGGTAGGCTCGGTCTCGTTAACTTTGAATTATCCATACTCTACCATATATATAGCACAAAAAAGACAAAAAGGATTAAAAGAAAAGCGAAGAAAATTAAGTAAAATAATAAGTTTTATTTATTGAGCATAAGCTGCAAGTATATAGAACTCATAAAACAAGTTAAAAATATAGAGGAAACATGGAATTTACAATATATTTAAAAACACACTTATTGGATTTTAAATTACATTTACATAAAATTACTATTAACACAAACTGTATAAACTTTCACTGAGGAAAAATGAAATAAATAATTATTATAATTTCAAATATAAACTTACAAGTCAAAGATCTTTTCTGATTGGCAGATGCAAAAAAACTTTTGCCTGAATTTTTAGAAGCTTCAGAAATTATACTTTGCAGTTCTTTGCCTTCTTTTGAGAGATATGCTTCACTTTCATCATCCATACTGTCATTACCTAAGCTATCTATCTTAGATTTAGTTGAGATATAAACTGAATTTGTTGCTTCTGAAGGAAATTCTAATGGTACATCTTTCAATACTCTACTAACACTTTTTACTGTAGGTACTTCTTTACTTTCAACTTCTAAACTTTTACCCTCTTTAAATGGTTGTTTTTCTGAAGGTACCGAAGTATCATCATCTAATAGCTCCATCAGTGAATCCAAATCTAAGTCTTAAAAAATTAAGACAGAAATTAAAAAAAAATAGCATTAAAATAAAATTATTTTTTTTAAAAGAACAAAAATATATTCAATATATTTTATGCTTTGAAATAAAATTATATAAAGAAAAGACTGAAATATAAAAGAAAATTTGAAACACTGTAATTTATGAACATAAGTAAATGTTTTTTTACCTTCGAAATCGTCCATTTTTGGCAAGGCAATGACAATCAAAATATTTATGATATGAAAGCGATTAATATAATTATTAAGAAAAAGATATTTGTATGAAAATCAAAAATAGTGAAGAAAGGTAATCAGAAAATGCGCCTTTCAAAGTTTCCAGATACCGATTTCGCATTATTTGTGAAATGCTAATTTTAGTCATTAACACTCCACTTTTAAAAATTCAAATATGTTTTATTTTATTTTATTAAAATTTATTTTTTATATGTAGTTTCATGAGAAACTTTTATAAGTTATGGGTTTAGACATTCTTATGGTCTTATGCAAAGAACTTTAACTATGTCATCTGCAAAACAGAAATAGGGCACCATAAACGCATATAGTGCTTTCTTAAAAAATTGATTGAGTGGAATCTTCGTACTTTTTCACCTTTTGTGTCTCATCTGTTGCGTTTATTATATTGAAAAAAACGAACTATTTACGAACTATACTTTGGAACGGCTTTTTAAACTTGTATATTGCGCCGGTCACCCACTGAATCTGAAATAAACAATAACAAATGAAGTCGGAAACTGAGCTTGAATAAAATTAAAATATTATGCCTCTCTTTTAACCATCAGCTTTCATCAATTAAATATACGGTATCGATTTTTATTTTTACTATTCGTTTCACTCTAATAATTATCATTATCGATGTCTGCAATTGATCTATTTGTTTTCTTTATATATGAGAGAAGTTCATTCACAAGATTATGTTATGTCTTACTATTTATTCCATTTCTTATTCATTCCATTTCTTAATTATTCAATAAACATTTTAACTTGCAAGTAGTAGCAATATTTTCTTTTCAAAATTTTAAATTTGTTGTTTAATAATGATGTGCGTTATTTTAAAATTAGTCTTTCAGCTACTGAAAAGATTATAAGTGAAAAGATTCCATTTAAGAAAGAAAAATGTAATTAGAAAATTAGTCTATGAATATAAGTATCCTTATTAAATTTAAATTAACATTAATTCTATTTTTAAAATTTTATACTTTTAATATTTATTGACTATAATTATTCAATTCTTTTCATTAAAATAACTTTACTAATCACTGAAGATTTAAGTCTTTCAGCAAATGCATTGCTATACCTTTCATCAATAGCCGTCTGGAAAATTCTTCATTGATTTTTCATTTTTATCTTATTTCATTTCATTTTTATTTAGTTGCAATTATAAGTAGTCAATGGGTAAATAATTGCTGAAATTGTTGTATATTAATCTTTTTAGATTAAAAGATGGCATATCCAGTTAGTCACAAGACTGTATTTGTATTAGACCATGGTCCCAACTTTATGGGCTCATGCCAACAAAATATGGAGTTTGACATATTCACCAAGACTAGACAACCTGGAATTACACCATTAGCACCTCTGTCTAAATCATTATGGACATGTTCAGTTGAAGCAGCAATTGAATATTGTAGAATAGTATGGGACATCTTCCCGACTGATAAATTAGTAAGTTCATAAAAAAAAAAAGCAATTTTGATTTTTTAATCATAATGAAAAATTTTTGAATGAAATTTTATTGATAATTGCATACATAATAAATGCAATGAATATTACAAAAAAAGTTGTTAATGTGTTTCTGTTTTATTATTAAATGTTCTTTTGAAATATTAAAATTCTTTACAGATACGTTTTGTTGTAAGTGATGGATCTTCTTTAACGCTTAGTAGTTGGTCACAAAATCAGCAAAGTTTAACTCATGTAAGTATTATTAGTGTAATTTATTTTTGTAAAGTATTTTATTGTACAAATACTCTTAAGTTAGTGATGCACACCTTGCTGCCCGCAGGCTACATGCAGCCTGTAAGAGCTTCTGCATACAATAAAAAAAGTTTATTTTGAAAAGTTAAAAAAAAAAAATTCGAAAATTTTAAAGTTTGCATTTGAGTCATCAATTTCTGATGTGCTCAGATTCTGTAATAAATCTACATTATTTTTCAATTGATTTTTCAACAATTATTGCTATGAAATTCTACATGGTTTTAAAAAACTCACTATTATTAATACGATATTACGATGCTCAAATTTCAAATTTAAGTAATCTCTTTTTTACTTGCTTTTTTGTTGCCAATTTCATCACAAATTCAAGTGATGCTTCGATCGTTTTTTTTAGTTTATTGGTAAAAATTTCAATGAGGTTATTAAAATCTTACTACATCTATTACAGTATTACGACTCCACGTGGCAGAATCACCGCAACACAGCAAGATTGTCATAGAACATTACAGAGTTCTTGCAGAAAGAATTTTCCTCTAGGAAACAAAATGTTTGGTTTTCTTCTCTGCAGAAATTATTGAAATTTTTTTCTTCTCTAACATTATATTTCAAAGATACCTTTTTCGCGCATTGGGAGGAGAAAGAAATGTTCATAATTTTTCTATTCTTGTTTGAGAAGAATGAAAAATGAAGAATAATGAAGTAAAAAATTTCTTTTCTACAGAAATGTTCAAAGGATTTTTTTCTTCCCTATAATTATCTTCAAAAGATGTCTTTTTCGCGCATCAGAGGGAAAATAAATCTTTGATTTTCCTGTTTTTATTTGGGAAAAATGAAAAATAAAGAATAATGAAAAAATTTTGGTTTTCTTTTCTACCGAGATTTTCAAAAGATTTTTTTTTTTCTCCAGGGTTATTATATAACAAAGTATATTATAGGTTATTATATACAAAACTTTGACTTCGTTTTTAAGGATTCCTTGGTATGACTTGGTTTTTATTTCTTAAAAATTATGATTAACTATGGTTTCTAGCTTAATTAAAAATTTCTAAATTTTTTCAACAGAAATTGTTTTGGAGTTCTTATATTCCAGTTAGTGTTTTCTACTTTATACCTAGAATAAGGAAAGAAGTAAATATCAAGAAACTGAGCTTATATGCATTGCTACTGTGTTATTTCAATAAAACTTTCAAAATATGTTGTTTTTTTGTTTAGATTATTTGTGTTAATTTTGGTTTACTATTTTAAATATTTTTAATGGTTAATTAAATATTTTTAGTGGGTAGAATATTATGTTATTGTTTTTTATTATTCATGCTATAAGTGTGGGTTTGAAAGTGTGTCTCTTGTTAAAAAATGCTTTCATACTTGTGAACATCCTTATCCTAATCTTAAATTTTTAAAATTAACTTTGTTAAAAGTAATAAATTAGTTATATGGCTTTTCAATGCTTTAGTCAACACTTTAATTAGAAAAAATTTAATTAGTTGACAAGTTTTATTACAGATGTTAGTTATTTGTAAATTATTTCATAAATTAATTGAAGTTTTAAGAATTAAATTTTTTTTACTGGAATATATGCATAATTTTGTTATTTTAATCAACTTTTTCCTTTTATTATCTCTACCATATAATGTAATTGTCCAATTTATCTAAGGATTGCATTTTTACTAGCAATTCTCAGGAATCTGACTTATAACTGACCATTTTAAATTTTAACAGTATTAATTAGTTTAATAAATAATGTTATGGTATTCTCAAGAAATTTCTTTGTCATAAGATAATTTATATGTATACTAATTTTTTTTCCTTATTACCGTGCATAAATGTGAACTTATTCAGAACTCTTATTCTCTTAAATAAGTCTCTAAACATATCTCAATATACAAAGTGTATTTAATTTTTAAAGTATTATTATTTATTTTGCTATTGAATACCATATTTACAAAGTTTTCTCTTAAATTATTGTTAATTTTTTTTATTTATTTCTAAGATTTATGTCAAATTGTGTTGAATATGATTTTGAAATTTATGTTTTACTTAGTTAATGGCAGCACTTGCTCAAGTTGGACCTCCTCAGAGTATGGCAAGCAAAGATAGCAGTATAATGCATGGTTTGAATGCTGCTATTGAGGCTTTATGTGAATGTAGTGAAATTCAGCATGAGAAACGCACATCTCTAACAGAAAATGCTGCCAAAGTTCTTAATAAAGGCAGAGTTATTTGTTTCACTAATGTAAAAAGGTATTTTTATTTTGCAAGTTAATGTATATTTTGTTTCCTGGCTTATATCCTGGTTTGAAATATCTATCAGAACTACTAGATTCTTAGATCTGTTATTGATCAGTCACACCTCTGGCTTAGCCATGAATACAGTTTTCTATTAATCTGCTTAACCCACTGACGGTTCTGCACGTAAAAAGTCGCATTTTAACCTGCAGTCTTCTCTGCATAGCAAAACCGGTTTTCCCATGTTAACTGATAGGGGAACTGTGTGTAGGGGAGAAACATTCTCCCAATTTTGCCCATTTCCTTAACCGCCAGTGGGTTAAGGTCCCATATTGTACAAACTCTCAGAAACTTTTTAAGTTTTTTCTTTATATTAATTTTTGTTGAATGAAATTAGCCGTATTGGATGAAATAGCTGTTCAGAGTAATGTTTTAAAACTTTTTATAACTGTCTGCTCAAAATTTAAAGCCACACTAACTTCGTTTTTTCCTTTTATATTATTTGGGAAATTAATATTTTTTCTTCTGTAACCAACCAAATTTTCAAAATATTTAAATATTTTCCAATATTTACATGTAAAAAAAAAAAAAAAAACATTACTTACATTTTTAATAATTGTAATATAAGTAATCTGTTAAAAACTTTAAATGCACTGTAAACTTAATTTACTTGTAAGCTATAGAAAAAGATTGAAAAAGTACAACCTGTTTGTACAAACAGGCAAAAGAACAACCTGTTTACCTGTGTGTTTAACATTAAGTTTGATATTTAGGTAACATTGCAAAAAAAATTTGACTTATTAATTTTTTTTCCTTTTAGTAATAAATGATTAAAGAAATTTGAGTTCATCTCATATGAATTAAAGTTTAAAATTAAAAACATGAAAATGTTTTCAAGTCAATATTTAACATGGTTTACCCAAAAGTATGTATTGTGTCCTTTTCAGAAACAGGCTTATTAGTTCACAGTTTTAGTTCAAAACTACCAATGATTTCAAGTGCAATATGTGCCAACTTCCAATATTTTAATAAAGTATTTTTTCTTTTTCTTAAACAAATATGTTCTTACATTTTTGAAATTCACTTTTTCTATACTTAGAAGGAAAAAAAGTTTTAATATGTTAAATATAATTCTTTATATTATATTATGCCCCTTAAGGAACAACAAAAATTAGTCATAAAACTTAGGTTATTGTAATGCATTCTGATGCTGATTGCAAATTAGTAACATGAATTGAGCAATTATTTGTACATTATTGAGCAATTACTTTTAAATACTATGTCTCAATTCTTAGTCATTCGATTTTTAAAAAAAATACATATGCTTTTTGGTTTTTCATTGTGAATGAATGTTCATTTAATTTATGACTCGAATATTAGAAAAATATTTTTTTCTTCAAATATACTATGAGGAAACAAATGTGCATTGTTTATTGTATTATTAAACGAAAGCTATTAAGCACTGTATAACCACTTAATTTTTTATCATGCATTTGAATTACTATAATTTAATTACAATGCTAATTCCCATGATTATCAAAAAAAATTATTTATTTATATTTAATCTATAATATCTGTTTTTTTTATTTTAAGATACTTAGTTTTAACTTTTAAAAATAATTGTATGCTGCATTGTATATTTCCTTTTTTTGATTGCCTTTTCAAATCATCTAAACTTGTATTTCAGTGATTTAGAAGTTAATTCCCTATTAGAGTGTTACCATGATGCTCTTGTGGAACATAACAAGTTGGCTGCTAGTTCTGATAGGTAAGATTTTTTGCAAATTATTAGATGCTATTATATAAGTTTTTTCTTAATATTGCTGTTATATATGTTTTCAATTTTTATCAAATGTATTAAGCAATTTCTTATTTTTTATTTGCTTGTCCTTTTTATTACTTACAATTATTTAATTAATGCTAAACACCCTCAATATTTAAAGTACTAACTTTTACTTACCCCCCCCCCATTATTCCCTTATTAATAATTTTTTATATTTTCTCTTATTAATAATTTTTAATAATTTTTCCCATTTTCCCTTATTAATAATTTTTTTCCTCTTTACTTATGCAGGGTTAAAGTTCCAAATTTTCAGATTATCTATGTTAAGATCATTTTTTGGTACTCTGAAAAATTTTTCATATTTTTTAAACATACAACTTTAATGTGTATAGACTGTTTTTTAATGTAGTTGTCCCACAATGGGCTGATCATATGACATGGTTCTCAGTAGATCACCAAAGTCAAGCATTACTTAGCGGATAGTGAGTGGGTGGGTGAACATAGTTTGAGAATGGACTAAGGGCCCATGCCCAATGGTATCAGTCCTTGTGAAACCATTCTACCATAAAATGTTCAACTTTACACACAGTTCATTAGGTTGTCAAAGGGTGCAAGTTCTAAGTGCAAGCCAAATGGATGCTGAGCTCCCAGTGTGAGCGTTTATCAATGTCACCAACACTTAAAACGACGTTGCACAGCCTTCATTTTGCTTGCTCTCTTAAATCATGTGAAATGAAAAAAATAAAACTTATTGATTAAAAACTATCGTTTTGTTAACATTTGACATTTTGTAGCTGTTAACATTTAAAGAAACTAATAAAAGAATAATAAATATTGTTTCTTGCTTACAATTTTCTTCCAGAGAGAAACAAAATTAAAAATATTCTTTATCTCTCCTTTGATTTAAAGGCATGTCAGCATAAAATGCGCCATTCTTAATGGTCCAATCAAATACAATGATCTTGCACTGTCAAATAGTTATGTCCCATTCGACAATAAATGTTCACCTTATTTATTGTCGCCAAGTCTTGGATTCCAGTAAGACCACAAAACTATAACCTTTTTTTAATAATTCTATGAGATATATCGTAAAAGTTAGCACAAATTAAATTTCTGTCCCACGAGTTTAACTTTTTATAGCTTTTATAGTGTTTTGAAAACATATTTATATAATTTGATAACTAAATAAAACAGAACTAAATGCTTTTGCAAATGATTACTTAAATCCTGGATGAAGTATAATTATCATTGCAATGGAGTATAATTATCCATTGTGCAGCTCTTGTGCGATTTATATAAAGTATTACTACTACTCTTATTTTTGCAAAGGAAATAAAAGAATAAACAACTAAATACCAATAAAAGAATAAACAACTAAATGCCATTAAAAGAATAACAAAATACTTTTCTAATTTTTTTTTTCAAGCTATTATTACTACTGTTCTTTGAATAACTTATACTTTTTTTAATAACAAATTCATAATTATAATTCCCCTCTTGTATCTTTAGCTTGATGACTATTCAACATTGTGAATTGGTTATGGTTCATGTTTATCCTGTTAACAAGGAAAGTTGTATAACACATCTGACAAAAAAGATGGTAAGTGGTATTAAAAAAAATTGCCCGGAGCTTCACTCTAATGAATTCATATCTATTTTAACAAATCAAAAAATTAAAGCTGGATTAAAATAATAACTTCATTAAAACTGTTATCTCTTTTAATTTTGTAACTTAGCATTTGAACTCTCTTATTTCAGGCACTTGCTTTATTATAATGGCCATTTATATTGTTTTAGTGGTTTTTGTTACAGATAGGCATTTAAATTGAATAAGATTTTATTGAAATTTTATATTTTTTAATAAGTTTTTAAGGATTAGACTTTTAATCATTTATATTTGATACTAGATGTGTATTTTTACAGGTTTCACCTTTACTCAGCACAGAACTTCACTGTGTAAAATCAGGTCGTCACTTAGCAGCTAAACTTGGCCTATTAGTTCAGCAGCATTACAATTTGGCTTCAACAACTGTTACAGGAATACCCATGAAGGTAATTTCTTAGTAATAAATTGTTGTAGCTCTATTTTGAAGTTGGTTATTTTTTAAATAGTAATTATAAGATACAAAGGTAGTTCTTTCTAACAAAATTAATTTGTTGAAAAATTTACTTTATATTGTCATTTTTGTTAGGAGGTTTGATTGATAAGGTCCCTTAATGCAGGATTTAAGTTAAAAAAGAAAAAAATTAGTTACTGCAGAACATGATACATGGATTCAAAGATCTATTAATTAGCAGTATGTAAAGAATGTACAATAAATGAGATAAGGAGAACAATTTAAAAATAAAATAAAACTAAAAATTAAAGCTTTGCATGGTTGAAGGAAAATTTGTTTTGCCAGCTTTAATAATTATTTTATAATTAATGAATTTCCAGGTTTTTAAATTGTATTCTGTTACTTGAGTCTTATCTGTTTTCAAAAATGTTTAAGTTTTTTTTTTTAATTTTGAAAATATCAAATAAAAAATTTTATAATAAGATTCAATATTTTTAAAATTTTTTTTGTAAATTGTTTGAAGTTAGACTGTTATTTATCTAGTGGTTTAATAACTGGATGATGGAGAATAAGTTTAAGAATCAGTTAAGAACTGATTTTTTGGCTTCTATAATAGTTTATTTTCAATATAATATTCATGTTTAAAATTAAAAACTTTATACAATTCGAAAAATATCATAAAAATGTAATATTTGCTTACCTATGCAAACTTCAATATATTAATGTTACTTTAAAATTATTTATTTTTTATATTTTACTCTGGTATTGTTTACTTGTTATTTGAAATTCAATAAATATGTTTCCAATTTTGTGTGTAATATTTTTTTTTTATCTTTTGTATCCTGACAGGTATGCTTGTCTATTTTTCACTATTACATTTAGGACTGAACACAACTTTTCATGCTTTGACAATGATTTTTTCATGCTTAATTCATATTAATTAATAAATAAAAAAAATAGTGAAATATTTCTTAAATCTGCTATCGTGAAATTTTATTGGATTAAAAAGAAAAAAATAAGTTTTAAATGAATAATGAAATTATTTATATGAACTTTTCTTTCTTTCTTATTTTTATAATTTGCGATAAATATTTTTTGTTGTCTCTGCATTACAATTTTATTTTTATGAGGCCATTATATTTACATCAGCTGTTGCCATCATATGTCCAGCATATATATCAATGACTCTTTGTGTGCAATTATATGCAAATGTGCTAGTGTAATGTACTTTACTTTGTATGCAAGTGAATAAATCTGTTATGATACATATTTTTTTATATGATACATATTGCTTTTTGTTTGTAGGAAGAACAAAATGCAAGTTCCTCTGCAAATTATGATGTAGAATTACTCCATCCAGCATCTGCTCATAATGAAGTTTTTAAAACAGGTCATAAAATACTTTTTGATTCATTAGCTACCTAATTTTGTTAATATTTAATATTTCAAGAATAAATTACAGATCAGAAGTGACAGTTTTTGACAAGAAACAATTTCCTATTTTCACCATTTTATGAGAAAACTTTTTAAAAACCTTATTTATTTTGTTACTTACTAATTTTTGAATTACAGTAGAGTCTTGATAATTCGAGTCTCGGTTGTTTCAGTTTTCCATAAATCCGAGCTAGTGAAAAAAAGTCAGTTTTGCTCCCAAATAATGCCTAACCCACACACAACCTGTGGAATGATTACTAAGATTGATTTTATGACGATTACTATGACTGAATGTTGAAAAACCTTATTAAAAAATATTATGTGATAAACACTGAAACTTGTGAATAGTGTGTTTAAACAAGAAACATTAGACAATTATTTTAAAGTATAATTTATCTGCTACAGTATTATAAGAAATATTAAATTTGTAGCTTGATTTAATGTAGTATATGTACTCTGATCCCATAATGAAAGGAATTTTTTTAAATATAATATGCTTTTCAATTAAATACTAAAATTTTAAAAATTGCTTTGTTCCCATTTATTTCAATATTTATTAATTTAAAATTTTTTGATAACTCGATTTTTTGAAAGTTCAAGGTAGGCTCGGTCCTGTTCACCTTGAATTATCGAGACTACCGTGTATGTAAAAAAATTTCTGTCAATATTGTTGCTCTGGCTAAAATTTGTATGCCTGTTTGCATTTTGAAAATTTTTTTTGCTCACTTTTTTTTCCAACTTCTTTTAAAGTTAATGACATCTTTTATCTACATAGGTGTTGGTAACACAGAAGGTATACAAACTGCTGTTAAAGAAGGACAATTATATGAAACAGTGACTTTAAAATGGTGTACTCCGAGATCTAGTTCTGTTGGTGAGTAAACTTTTATTAATTCAGTCTGTTTTTTTTTTTGTTAAATATCCAATAAAATACTCTGCCTGTCTTAGAATTTTTTTTATTGCCTGATAGTATGGAATGAACGATAAATTATGAGTATTCTAATTTTTTTATTTTGCTTTTAAGTTTGTTAAAATGCCACATTTATTCCAAGATCTATGAAAATGTTAAAACATGAATATAAAATAACACACCATTTAAAAAAAAGTTTTTTCAATTCTCTTGTTGAAATTGCTTTTGAAGAGTAGAAAGTTGTGTTCCATTGTATTATGAACAAATCACATGAGATTTCCTTTTTATGAGAAACAATTTTTGTTACTATGTTGCTATTAAATAAGTAGCATTCACTTTGATGATAAATTTTCTGTAAAATTTTGTTTAGTCAATAGGTGCAATTAACATAAATAAGTATTTATTTAATTAATTTTTTAAATATGCTGTATTTTATTTTATTAGAGACATATTTGTTTCCTTAATTTTCTATGTTACAGTTTTGTTTTAAGTCTAAATCTGCAAAAGTTATTGTTTTAGCTAGTAAAGAGACATGATTTCTATGGTTAAATTTTGTTGAAATGTGTATTTACAACTTTATTTTATTGTAAAGCTTTTGCAATCTATTCTTATTTTCAGCTTTTTGTAAAATTTTTACTATTTTTATTTTTGACTTTACCTGAAAGTTTTATTAAAAATTTTAATTTTGCTTTTAACTTGATTTATACACTAGAAGGAGCATGCATACAGTTTTTAGTGAGCAATTAAAAGTATTTAGTGTGCAATTTAAGTAATAATATTGTATAAATAACGTTTTATTGATTCTTAATTTCCTGTTACATAAGATTTGTAAACTGTCTTAAATAGATCTTTTGGATAATAGGAATTTATACAAAAGAGATAAGTAATTATGCTAAAGTATTTTTTTTTTTTAATGAAATAAGCTTTTATTACATTTCCTCTTCTTCAATTTAGTTTGAATAATTGTTTAGAAATGCATCTTTTTCTAATGTAAATTATATTTTACGTTTAATATTTTCTTTTAGAATGAAATGAGCCTTTATCACATTTCCTCTTGTTTACTTTAGTCTTGAATAATTATCTGGAACAGGATCTTTCTGCAAAGTAAATAATGTTCGTAAGAATAAAATAAATACTACGTGTTAGACCTGAAAGCAAATTAAATGCAGTTGAATATTCTTAACTCAACTGTATTTTTATTACTTTGGATTGCACAAGTTCATTTATTTGATCAAAAATTAAGGGTTTTTATTCGTGTTTTTTTATTCATATTTTTTGCTGTTCTTATATGTTATACACTTTTTGCTAATGCTTTATTACTTTCGTTTATTTTAACAGAATTGCATTACTGTACGTCTTCTTTTCGAATCACACCAGTTGATGTGAATAACAGACCATCATCTTGCTTAACCAATTTTCTTTTAAATGGTAATGTTTTTATTAAGTGTTACTATTTTACATTTAAAAAAATTTTCTTTCAAATATTCAGCTTAAAACATCTTAATTCTGAATACTTCTTCTATTAAATAGTTAGAAAATTTAGTAACATAATGTAATCAATATTATTTTTAAAAAACTTACTAGTAGTAATGAAAAAAAAAGTACTTCGTCAAGCCAAGATGATCATTAAGGTTAAGGTTTCACAATTTCGAAACGAACAGCACAATAGCAATGTGGACAGAATTGCAGACTGGCTGCCTTTATTTCCTAGTTAGGCTAATAATCATTGATTCAATGCTGGCTGGATTTTAGGGGGCCACGTGAGATAGAATTTTAGTCTTTCCCAATGGCAGCTCAATGTCTTTATCACTGTGCTGTTGTTAGTTATTACTGTTGATAACTTAATTTTACTTGTCGGTAGTGAACTGAACATTTATAAGGAAAAACGACTTTTAAAGTAAAGAAAAGTATCACCACATGTTTGATTTCTTAAGAGAGAACAACACAGCAAAATTTTCAACAAAAAAAAATGAGAAAAAAATTTATAGAATCTTTTGATAGTTTATCCTTTTAAGATTATTGCACCAAAATATTGAATTGATTTTCATAAAAATGTAAAAGTTTAAAACACCTCACAAGCAAAAAAGTTTTTCAAAATTCAACCATTTTGTGAAAGGAATTATTTATTAGAAATTCTATGTGCTGCAAAAACTACATTCATGTAGTTTTAAAAAAATCAATTTGAATGATTTTTTTAATTTGTGATTACAGCAAGTTATGGATAATTTAAATATTACATTATAAATATTGTATTATATAAGAATGAATGTTTAAAATTTTTGTATTTGTAACATGATTAAATGAAGATTAACAATGAGTACAATAGGATAAAAAAATGTATTGAGTTAAGATTATCACAATCATTGCAAAATTCCTTAAAGAAACTTGTTTTTTAACGACTTCCATCTTAAACTGTCCAAATTGTTAGAAGTAAAACTACATTTTTCTGATCATTTAATCTTAGCATTTTTATAGTATATAGAAAAAAGAAGCAATAACAATTTGCTTATAAGCAGAATGGTTAACTTATGGACAATCAATTTAATGATAAAAAAATTTGTTGTAATTTATCTTTTAGCTTTGTTATTTCCCTAATAAATTATTACTTTTAATTATTTCCTTGTAATGTAATTTATATTAATACCTTATAATAAAACTTACTTTTATAAGTCAATACTGTTTAGTTATTTTAGTATTATTGAGTGCTTTAAAACTGTACTTTAGGACGAGCAGTAATGCTGGAAATGCCTCGAAAATCTGGCTCCAAGGTATTGTCACATATGCTTGCCAGTCATGGAGGAGAAATATTCATTCATACTCTTGGTACAGGACGATCAATATTGGAGGACCCTCCATCAATAAGTGAAGGATGTGGTGGTAGAGTGACTGATTACAGAATAAATGTATGTTTGACAAAGATTTTATGAATTTTAATCATATACAATAAAATCATATATATATGATTTTGTATTGTTTTCTCTTTCAAATTCTATAATTTTTATATTTTGAATTAGGATTTTGGAGATTTCATGAAACAAAATAGACTTGTACCATTTGAACCTCAGCCAGATAGAATTGAAAATCCTTTAGACAAAGGTAAATTAATATTATTTTTTTTAAATTGTTTACTACTTTAATTGTTTAAGTGAGTTTTTAGCGATAATATTGAATAAATAATATTTTATTGATTTTTAATTTCCTGTTACTTAATTATGAAATACCTCATATCAGCTAGTTTTTGATGAATTAGATTTTAAATTTAGTATGAAAAATAGACCTTTTAGATTATATAAATTTAAATATAAGAGAGTAATAGTATTCAACTAAAGTATTTTAGTTAATATATTTGTACTGTTAAGAGATGTACTTTTTTGTTTAAAAATTAGCAAGATGTCTCATTTTTTAAAAATTACATATTAGTTTTCGAGTAATTAAATTGTATGGTATTTGTATTTAAAGCTGTTTCTGCATTTTAATAGTTTTCTCTTTAAAATTTTTCTTATCTATAAACTATTTTGTTTGTTGATATCATTGTTTTTTTTAAATACTTAAAATATTTATTAATTGTATTTTGCACTTAATTTTGCATATATTATTATATATCTTAATTTCTAAATATTTCAAATTGTCTAAAATTTGTGATATTTAGAAGAAAATGATGTGAAGTTAAAAAAATTAATTTTTTATGGACATTTATTAGAAATCTGCTTCACAAATGTTTCTCTTTAAATACAAATATACACAAATAAAATAATTACTTTCTTTTGCTATTGGTCTTCTGCTGTTATTCTTATTCTATTGTCCCTCATTGTAAAAGTATTATAACTCTATATTTTTAAAATATGCATTATTTTGCTTAATTGCATATACATTTTATGATTTCTTTCTTTTTAAAAGTAAAGTAACCCCAATAATTGTATGAAATTTACACAAATGGATCGCACTAAATAATCATTATTAGTACTGCAAAAAATTTCAAACTTAAATAGATAGCTTTTTTTATTGAAATTCATTTACAAAGAAATGATCTACTATTAATAAATGACTCATGTCTTTCTTTTATTATTTTTTAATGGTTTGCCTCTTTACTATAAAATTTTCGTTTTTCTTTATTTAAAAATTGTTATTACCAAACTTGTTCAGATAAAAATAATTGATTTGGTTGTACCCTTTGTAAATTTTTTGTTAATTAGTTTATCTTTTCAAGTTTTATTGCCATAATTGGCTATTTCAGCTGATAATAGTTAATATTATTAAAATGATAATAGCTTCTGTTTTGGTCTTAAATTTTGATGAGAGGCAACTGATGAGTATTTACTTAAATTAATTACAGTGTATTTGTATATTGTGGTATATTTAATTATTTATGTGTACATAACATAAATGTAATGTCATTCCAATTGTCTAGTGAGCAGAAATAGAACTTTTATCTTAATATATTAAATAGCACAATTGGATTATTTGTTATTTTATTAATTGGACTTCCCCGTTCTTATCTCTTTATCTACATATTCATAATCTATATTCCTTAATCTGAAATGATTTTTAAACTTATTTAAGCCTCATTATACATTTTTACCTACTTTGAAATGATTTTTTTCTATTACTAATGTATTTATTTATTTATTTATTTTATAGCAAAAAAGAAATTAGCAAGACTCACACAATATTGGCCTATTGTCATTGGCCATACTACCATATTCAATATGGCTAACACAGTGCCAGTATGTAAAAAAATATTTAATTATTTTTTTAAATAAATATTTAAGTTTTTTATTCATGATTACTCTTTAAACTTTATCAAAACCTGCAAGCTCTGTAAAGTTTAAAATGTTACTATTCAGGAAAATGTATTCCATAAAATATTGCATGCATTTGTTATATATATGTATGTATCAAATTACCTTTGTTTCTTTTCATTCTCACATGGCAAGTCTTGAAAATGAGCACCTATTTTTGAGTGCTTTAAACATGTCCTACCGTTATTTCTTATTTGTATATTTTTGAAGTGAATGAAGCTTTTAATCTAGTAATATCTTACTGCTTTAATTTCTTGAGATTATTTAATGGGTATGATTTATAAAGGTGTTATAAAATAAACCGTTTTGAGTTTATAAAAAAAATCTAGATTTTTTTTTCTCACGAAATTAAGATTCAGATAAATTGCTGTTTGACACTTTATTGCATCACAGTAATAAATTAAAATATGATTTATATTAGTTAAATTTTAAAATCCAACTTAATTTGTGTTGTGAAAAGATTATTACCCATATTGTGAAAAGATCATTACCATTATCAATATTATAAAAGAAGCAAAAATTAAGAAACATACTTCAAAATTCTTAGCATTTAATTATAAAGCATGATTAACACACATCAATTGAAATGTAAGATTGTGTATACATTAAGACTAGTACAAGGATGAAAAAGTACAGTGCAATATATTAGCTTGATTGGATTAAAAATGTGAATTGATATGTGTAAGTGTAAAGTATGTAAGAATGTTATTGAAATGTTTTTTCATTATTACAGTTATTAATTGAAGTGGTCAATGTTATATGTATGTAAAATTTTTACAAGTTTCTTTTTTTGTCGTTGGTTTTGGAATATCAATCACAGATTGTCAAATACCAAGTAGTTTTCTAGACTACCTAAAGAGAATCCTACAATTTGGAGGCAATTAAAACAATCTAAGATCACACATTTTACATTTAAAGTTAAAAATTGCAATTCCAGGATACAATTATATAATATGATCTGAGATAAAGCAAGTCTGTTCTTTTTGTGTTAAAGTAAAATAAATAAATAAATTTTTAAAAAAAACTAACTACTCTTGTCTTCTAAAAATACCTTAGTGTGAATTAAATTGTTTTCCATACCCAATAGAGTATTTCGTTATCTTTATTATAAAAAACTCCTTCAAATTATGGTTTATAATGTTCCTTTATTTCCAGCAAATATCACCTTTACTGGAATTAATAACCAAAGAAACTCTTGATCAAAATGAGGTCACAAACTGTAAAAAAGTAATTTATTATCTTGTGGACTATGAAAATAGGGGACTTCCACTGCCTGTACCAACTGTTGGAACAAGGGGAAAAGGGCCTAAAAAGTATGCCTTAAGCTTTTTTTCTGATGTTTCTTAAATATTTTAAAAATAATATGACACAACATTGGTAAAGACATAATTTTTATTGTTAACTGTGATTAAAAAAACTCTTCTTGAATGATTTTAGCCCTGGAAAATCTCTTAGGACAATGCATTTCTTTTGTATTCTACATGATACTTGTGTCAATATAAAAAAAATAATGCTTAATTTATTTATAAAATAAATTGCCAACTATTATTGATGAAAGTTCATAAGAATCTCAATCAAAATCATGTGCTGGTAGTTAAACTTACGAATTTTCAGCACAGAAGGATTTATGGGAACCTTTTTTTTTATTCACATTTTCCTATTATATATTTATATATTGCACAAAAATGGAAACTTAGCGTATACTCTCGATTATTCGTGTGCAGGTTATCCGGTTTATGGTTTATCCGGGCTATCCGAGCCCGGATAAACCACAAACCGGATAATCCGCGCTCCTTTCGAAGTCACAAAAAATGTTTTTAAAGAGAAACATTTTCAAGATTATCATGCATGTAAAATATATGTTGATATGAATAGAAATCTTGTCAAATCAGTCTCGCCATTTATTAACAGAATATGAATCTAATATTTTTTATTGATAATAATCGCTGCAATAGTAGGTTATGAAGTTATAACACTTTTTGAAAGCAATATTCATTATTGGATGCAGTATATTAGCAGCATGGTCAAAGGTAAAATCGTCTACGTCATCACGATCATAGAGAAAGATCATACCCCTTGATCTTCTTATATTGAACAATATGATAACAGTATTTTTGAACAAAGAAAAGAAATTGTAGTTTAGAAATTCTTGAGGAAAATTTAGATGATTCGTTCCAAAGTGATGTATGTGAGCTTGACTTCCAGTATTTAACAGATGAGGAAATTGTTACTAACTGTGTTGTTAAATCAAATAGTGATGATAGTACTGATGCAGAAGATGTAATAAATGATGGAAATACAATTCCTGATTCTACTGCTCTACAATCTGTGGAAACTTTATTAGATTGATTATGTGGGAGAACGAGGATTTGATTACGGTGACGTTACTACGGTATGTAAAATCTGTGTCAATATACGGCAAGAGATGAACAAGCAGCAGAAGCAAAGACGCATTACACATTTTTTTAAGCAGTAAATGTTAAATTCCTAATTTGATGTTATACAGCATGCAAATGTAAGTAATTTTTATATTTTTTGTACTAATGTTAATTTTTTCTTTAATAAAAAGGAGTTTTCAGATTATCCGTGTTTTTCAATTGTCTGTGCGACCTGTCCCGGTGATTAACCCGGATAATTGGGAGTGCACTATATATATATATATATATATATATAACGTCGTTACTGAGTGGAGGGATTAAAACAGTCTTAGGCAGGGAAGGAGGGTACAAAATTTATTTATTAATTATTAGACAGAGAGCAGTCATAAAAGTGGCCACAAAAAGTTGTGCTTCTTATTTTAAGTTAGGGAAAATCTTGAAAAATAAATCCGTAAAATGTTTCATTTTAGGGCATAGGAGAAATCTTAGTAATTGTAATTGGTTTATTAAATAGGTCGCGCGAATCCCACAAAAAGCAAATGGGAAAATATCTTGCTTTTAATTAATGCATACTTGAGCCAAAAAAGATTTAAAAGACAGGATGTGATTTAAAAGTGTGAGAAAGTGTTCCGATTAGCATAATAAAATAAAATAAAAGGATTTTATATATATATGGTCTTTATTTTGTAAGTAGACATTTTTATGATTTTACAATTTCAGCAGTTTTTACAAATTCATTATTTTTATTTATAGGGAAGAATTGTATCGACTTATGTGGAATGAATTAGAAGCATATGTCAGGTGTCATTGTTTGACAGCTGAGCACCAAAGTGTACTGGAATGCTTATTGGAATGCCGAAAGCCTAACATAGAAGGTGAAGGCTCAGCTTCAATAGCGAGTGTAAAAGCGCAACTTGGAGCTCAGAGTCCTTCTCACTCTCCAATTAAAAAATTGGACAAAATTAAAGAGGAAAAGGATATGGATATTGACGAACATAAAGATACTGATAGGTATAATTAAAGATAACTAATAGTTGATTAAAAAATTGTTTTTATGTTTTTAAGATTGGAATAACTTTAAAATGTGTGTGACATTTAAGTGGTAACTAAAAATTTTGAGTCTAATTTACAGAAATTATTAGTGTTATATAATCATATAAAATTTAGATATAATTTCACTAAAATATGTAATGTTTTGTCGATCGATGATCTCAAATGTGTCAATCTACACATTAGAATTAGTTACACCCTACTTGAGAGATTTAAGGTGGTTCATCTTGATTGTCAGATAGAGTTCTGACTAAGAATCGATATATGATCTGGCTAGGAATAATCTAGATGGCCAGATAGATTTGTGACTCTATCCAATGCTTAACTCTCTTTTGATAAAACAATTATATTAAGTAAAAAGAATTTAGTCATGTATTTAAAAAAATTTTATCTCAATTACAAATACTCTCATACTCTTGTTTGCTACTCATAATTTATGCATATTAGGTTACAAGAATTAAAAAGTAGCACAATAGGCTAAGCAAATACCATTGTGTATGAAAAAAATGTTAACTAGTTAAAACTTAATGTTTGCACTCGTTTTTTATGCTCACACAACTTTTGTTCTTTTTTCGTGAAAGTAAATTTAAAAAAAATTGTTACTTATGCTTCTGCAACTTTGTTTTTTTTTTTTCTTTTTTATGAACCTTGCACTTTGAATTAGCAGATAATTTCACAATTCAAGTTGGTAAAGGCAATAATTTTTATTTGTGTCTTATTTTATTTTTGTTGAACTAAAAAATCAATTATAAAAATTTCAAAATGAATATTAGTACCATCACACTTGCATCTTTTCTTAATTACACATACTTTGGTCTTATGTATTTGATTGGTTGTAGCTTGAAGTAGTGGATTACAATTCTTACCAAATATTTTGTCATTTTTTTCCATTACCAACTGGACCTAAAGGCAACAGAAACTGACTTTTAGGCTTATCTTCATCACCTGATCTTTGAACTTCATTTGTTGGATCATTGCGATATGACATTTTATTTTCATTTTATGGGTTATTTAACTTTTTTAATGTAATTATATTATTACCATTGCTATCAGCAGAAAAAAAAATTCAGCTTTTTTCTCCAAGATTAAATTGGAGATTTATAGGTTTAAATAATGTTAATATGAAGTGTTCAATTAGTAATCAAATATTACACTTAATTTTTTTATGTAACACTCATAAAATTTTTAAACTGTTATAAAATAAATTTTCACTTCTATTTCAGGTCTAGGGCTTATGAAAATTTAAGTGATTCTTTTAATAAAGTGCCACCTATAAAAAAGATTAAACTTAATCTTGAGGCTATGAAAACACCCGCTACAAAATCTTTATTATCGCTCTGGACTGAAAGACTGACTGTTGAACATGAAAAACGTTTTGTTGAATTTGTTGGTCGGGTTAATGGTAATGGACCTGCTAAATTGTACCCCAATATGAAATCTGATGGGTAAGTATATAAAGTGGAAGTTAAAGAATTTTTTGACTTACTTACAAAAGATTTTCATTATTATGGGCAGTCTTTAAAAAATTATTTTGTCAAAATATTTAGTGTTCTTTCTTCTTTATGTTGCTAGAAAATTTTGAATATTCCCTGTATGAATTCTCAAATTCTGTTTTGTTCAAGTGGCTGGATACTGTTTATTATGTATAAAGATATTTAATGATAAATTTGAAAAGAAACTTAAATTACAGGGAAGAAATTGTTTTTCTAAAAAAAGAAACATTTATTGAATGTTTTGTTATAACAAAGATTTCTGTTTTGACATAAAAGATGCCAAAGTTGAATTGATGAAAAAAAACCATTTTGTAAGTGAAAGGTTTTTTTTTAACTTTTGTGTTAACACAGTATTTTGTATGTCCTTGTCATGAAATTTAATTCGGAATATCTTATAACTCCAGAACCATTAGTGCTAGGGTTCTGAAATTTAGACATCAAGTACAAGGAGTCATTTTAGCCTGATCCTGAGAGTCGTTTAAAAATTATTAATTCGTTTGAAAAATATGTTCGGAAAAAGATTTTTTTCAAATTAGTTGTTGCTAGGGTATCTAAAACTGTAATTCCTTTACGTTTAAGATTCTGCATATTCTTTATGTTTAATACTTTTTAGATGCTGAATAATCAACTTGGATAGCATCACTTTGTCACTGAATTAGTATTTGTAAAGTTATCTGAAACTCAAGTGTTTATTTTGCTTATAGATGTGACTTTCAGACATGTTCTTATAAAATTAATTTGCAATTGCAATTGAAATAACAAAAAAAGTTATGTACTAAAAAGCGCAGTTAATATTAAAAAAGTTAGTGATTGGTTCAAAGGAAGTGTAAAAAATCATCATACTATTATTGATGCTTAGTTAATTTTGATAATTAGTTCTGCTAGTATTAGGATAATAGAGGTTGTTTTTGATAGATAAAAAATATTCTATTATAAGTACTGCTACAAACACTGTGATAATAGTTTTTTTTAAATTTATTTTACTCTACACTGAAATTAGACTGACTAGCATAAGTTATTCTCAAGCAACAGCGTTATGCTAATAGATTCTGATTAAACTTAACCTTTACTTGGATGGGAGGAAATTCTTAAAAAGTGTTTTGTTTAATCTAATAACGTTAGGTAAATAAATTATAAATAAAAAAATTCATTTTAGCTTCATTAATTTTGCCAGTATATGTCTCAAATCTTTGTGACTTGAATATCAGAATATCATGTTCTGAGCTGTGAAAATAGTTATTGATATATTGGAATCTAATTCCAATTCCGAATTCTCCTAAGAGCTTGATTCTGACTTACATTCAATTAGAATTTCCATTGAATCCCTGGAAAGTATTATTAATTGCTATGTTATCATTCTTAATCAACTTTCTTGTAGCATTCCTTATTTAGTCTTTTAATTTAATATATAATTTCATTTTTAGTCTAATACTAAAAAACTATCTTCAGTTTTTTGCTCTATCTGCCAACAGTAATTGCAAAATGGTTCTCACTAGTTATACACAATACAAATACATCTGACCATAAATCAAGGTTTACTATCAGTTTCAAATTTGCAAACATGGGAAAATATCAACAACAAAAAAGGAGCAAATCACAGTTTATTTAAAGACTTTACAAATCGTTACACACAGCATGAAATAAAATGATTTTGTGTGTAACTAATGAGAATCAAGTTGATATAGTTTCAGTTAATTTTTCAGATGTTATGTTCATTTTATATCAAGTTTGTCTTAAAATGTGTTTCAAGACTATCTTATAAAATTTTTAATGAGAGCAGAGAAAAAGTCAGTATTTCTTAAATAACAATAAAAACATAAGTAAACTGCTGAAACTAATCCTGAGAAACTAAATAAAACATTACAGAGAAAGACAAATTCATAAATTCATAAGGCGTTTGTAGCCACCACCACAAGCTACAATGCACTTTTGAAATCAGTCAGTGGCTCTTTATCAGTTGCAATTGGCACCAATTATTAATTGGTAATATGAAATATTTCCATTGTTATGTGAAGCAAATTCATGTATAATTTTCTAAATGACAGTAAAGAGTAACTTGTTTTTTTATTATGTTTATTAAAGAAAAAGCTGATAATCCTTTTAGTCAGTCATCCAAGTACAATTCTTCATTGGTGTTACATTCAGAAGGAAATGCACAAAATTCTCAGACAAAATAACAAAACTCTACAGTGTAAATTTTTATTTATTTATTTATTTTTGCATTTTGATTAATATACCACAGGAATAAGAACTAGCATTTATCAACTATAATTTTTTATGCATGTAATATTTGTCTTTGTAAGGATAATCAAGAGTTTAATGTAATGGGTTTTTGAAAATTATTTGCACTACATATATATAAGTCTTTTTCAACTGATAAATGGCGTAACATGAATAAAATCTGTTGTTAGATTTACTATTTTTAAATTTGTAATAAATTAAATAACTTTTTCTAAAGTAAGAAATATTTCTTAGGAAGATTAAAGAAAAAAAATCTCGCACTCAATGTTTGCAACTCAAAGATGTTCTCCTCACCATGTCTATGTTTGAAAGGGCCTTGTTAAAATTAATTGTTTTAAGCTTGGCAAAAAATAAAAATTGTGAAATATCTTATTTTCTTAGTATGGATGTCTACATAATTTACTTTATTTCTTTTTTCATTCTTATGTATTTTAACATCTCTTTCCTTACATTCATCTTTCTTTTGTACCTTAGGAATGGTGATGGGTCTTAACATCTAGAAATAAAGTCTATATTTGTCAGGTAACTTAGTTCTGACATTAAATGTGTGCATGACTCTATTAACATGGATAAAAGTTATTCAGTTTTTAAAATAAAATTCATGAGGGCGTAATTGATTTTTGTAATTTTTTATAAAATTATTAGAAACTCTCAATGTGAAATATTTTAAGAATTTATTAGAAATTATTAAATTTTTCAAAATAGTTATCTTCCAAAAAGAAAGAAAATAACTGTTTGAAAATTGAATTGTATTGGGAAAAGATTCCTAGCAGCCCTCCCACAACTTTCTAACTTCTTCTGTTATCTTCTTTTGCTTCATTTTCTAGTTGTTTGGTATTTCAAACAATTTTCTATAAAATCTGCAAACTGTTAAAATTTTCTAATGGTAATTAAAACATTTGTGTGCAAATACATTACCATATTTATGTAAACTTAATAGTTAATGTATTTTATGTTAACTACAATTATTTTCGTAAAAAATGTAAAAAGAATTTTTTTCTCTCGCATTTTTGTAAAATAGGCATAACAAAAAATATCGTTATTAAGTAAATGCTAGAGCAAATTAATTGCATTGCGACTTTTTTATTTTTATGAAAACATATCAACTTCTCATAGTAACTTAAATGTTTTTGAATTTTTTTAAATTGTTATTTGTTGTTGTTAATTGTTGTTTGAAATTTTATTAACAGTAAAATAATTTTGTAAAAGCTATTTTATTTGACCCAGTTATGAAGAAAACCTGAAAAATATAACGCTGTTTCTCAATATTATTAAAAAGTTTTTGCTAATAAACAAAGTCCTTTAAATAATTTTAATAACAATAAATGTCTTTGGTGTTCTTCCACCTTTAAAATTATGAACTAGAAGCACCATTATTTAGAATGAAGCAAACTAAACGATGTAATAGTTTAATGTAAGCCAATAATTTTAACAATGAAGATATATTTATTTGACACCCACTTTATGTCTTTATACAACTAACTTTTTTTTTACAGGGGTAAATAGTATCACAGATTGTAGAGCATGAATTATACCATAAAAGTACTCTGCTTTTCAGCTGCCACGAGCTTCATCTGTCATTATGTTCATTATTTTATTTGTACAGTTTAAATTTGTAAAAAAATGTTTTGAATAAAATTTATCATTGTTTTAGCTTCATAGTTTTATTTTTTTACAATTTTTTTTTTAAAAAACTGTTACATATTACATGTTACATATTTCAAAATTATGTTGTTTTAATATCAGGTAAAACATAAACTATCAGTTTACTAAAGAATTTTTCTGGGTTGAAATGTGACATATATTTCGAGATTCTGAATCTAAAGTATGGTTTTAAGTTTATTTCTGAAATGTAATAGTGTTAATCTATTTATTTGGTTTACTTACTTTATTTTAGACAGTTTCACTTTTATTATGGTAAATCCTATTTCTTCAATTTTTTATTGCATTAATTTCTGTTCTTGAAAATGCCTTGGCACTTATGTAAAGGACTATGTGAATAACTTCCAACATTATTTGTTGAGATTGACCTTAAAGAAGAAAATATGAATCCAATATTTTGATGTCTAGCAAATAATGATAGATTTTTTTAGAATTATTGCTTTTTATTTTAATTTATTTGAGTTTGAAATAAATATTAACTTTTCTACACTTATCTTTAATCAATTATTGACTTTATTACACTTAACTTTATCTTGATCTTGGCTAGGACTGGGCGATATAAGAAATTTTATATCATGATGCATCGTCAGTTTTCCATCGCGATATAGCGATGTATCGCGATATAGTATTTTTGAAATTCATTTACTTGTATGGCGCAGAAAGTCAGATTTCTATCAAAACTTCATACTCACATTGATTTAAATCAATTTATGAATTTGATGTACATGTTTTGCTTAAGAAAGATATTAATGTTATATTTTCTAAAAATGATCGCGCAAATAACGAAAGATTTCTTAGTTTAAAGATAAATAATAAAAAAATAAACAAAATTGAAATTTATCAATATATTTACCTAACAATATAGAAAGAAAATTTAAAAAATAAGTTCGTTAAAAATTATTCCTATGCTTAAAACAAAGTGCTAAATAAATTAAACAAAAAAAACCACTTTTAAAGCACTATTTTTTATCATTATTATTTAACATAAGTAATAAAGTTAAATTGAATAATTACCGAATCATGAACGAAAAAACAAAGTAAGGTTTAATTTCTTAAATTATGATATTCGATAATATGTTCAACAGACAATATTGAAAGAAAATTAAAAAAACATGATTATACTCTTTAATAAAACGAAGTGCTAAATGATTTTTTAAAAAAAAATTCGCAATCGCAAACATAACTAATTTTTTTGAATAAACAAAGTTGATTGACTTATGTCCAAAACCAAAAGAGGAAAAATAAGTTTTGTTATAATTTTATTTATAAAAATGAAAACAACTAAAGATTTATAAATTTAAAATAGGTAATAAAAACCCATTAAATTATTATTTTGTCCAAAAAGTTTTTAATAAATTAAAATAAAGTAAAAAATAGCCTAACAAATTTAATTACTTTTTAATTTAATTCTTTATGGGCACTTTAAATTAGATTTCCGTTTGTAATAAATTCAATAATGTAAAATAATACTTAAACATATAATATCAAAATTAATCTTCACATTTAAAAATAAAAAAGAAAGTTTTGTTTCAAAAAAAATTTACCTAATTAATTAAGAAACAAACGATCACAAAGTCAGTCCCACTGAAAATAATCTGCAAGAAACGATATCAAGTCGCGACAAAGAAGAAAAAAAAAACTAAGAGGTGTGGAAACGAACATGCGAGATCACGATATATGTTCTCAAAACTGATTCTGATTCTACCGCTCATCAATCAAGGCCGTTTCAATATAACGAACGATACGTACATCGTCTTCCCCAGCGCGAGTTGGCATCCTTGCGTGTCTACGTGTCTTGTATCGCTATATCGTTCGTCTTCGTTACTCGACGGCTTAAATCAGATTTCTCAAGCATCGTCTGGAACGAAAGTCGCTGTATCGGCCTGCCGATACAGGCGTTAAATCGATATGTCGCGATATATCGATTTATAGCCCAGTCCTAATCTTGGCACATAGAACCATAGTAAACTAAATTTGATTATTTTTACTTTATTCATATTGACAGTTTTAAAAATTTTGAAGAAAAATTATGTAATTAAAAGTTATAACAATAGTAATCAAATTTCTTTTATTTACTTTTTAAATTACAAATTTTTTTGGTTATGAGGATTTTACATATTTTTGACACTTTTTTTCTAAACTGATAAATGCTGATTTTGACCCCTTTTTTAATTCTTTAAAAAATATTTTTTACTGATTATCAAGCTAAAAAAAAAGTGTTTGTAATAATAATGACAATATCAATAGTTAGAGTTCAAATGATTCCTAAAATATCAATTATGAAATCACCAAAAAATGCAACTTTATTAGAAAATTAGTATATTTTTAAAGTAAACCATTCATTGAAAATTAATCAATCAACCATTGACCAACTATTCTTATTGTTATGTGACTTTCAAAATTTTTCCTAGTCCATAGTTTAGTTCAAGTTTTGTTTTTCGTCAAATAATATAATGTCTCTTCAACATGCGTGTCCTATGGGCCACTTATGTCTCACTGAGAATAATTTTTTAGTCATGCTTATTTAAGTCAGTTTAAAGCATTATTTTCAGAAAAAGAAAATGAAGAGGGCCATAAAATTACTGAAATTTCAGATGATAGATAATAGTTTAAAGTTGTCTAATCTGTAACTGACTGTTAAGCCGTTTATTAAAACCAGAATAGTAATCACTGTAAAGACTAATTTGTCATAGTACTCAAAATAGATAGAAAGAAGATGTATGACTAATGAGCATTTGGAGATTAAATCGAAAAATGTGGCTACGTACATTTTAATGTTTTAACTAAGCAAAAATAGTGTCTTACTTCCATTAAAGTTGAAATGGCATTCACCCCTTTTATTAATCTAATTTTCAATGTTACGTAATATATGAGTATAATCATATTTTGTCTGTTTAGGGTAGTAATAAAAATGTATTAAATGGATTGATTATACTTTAATTGTATTTCTCAATTTTTTTAAAAAAAATACCAATATTAAAAAAAAATACAAAAATTATGGTTTAGCCTGTGTCAAAAATAACTCTGGTTACCCTCTAGCTATTCACACTTGTAATCTATATTATCTAGCAGATGTGTGGCTAGTGGGATTTACCAAATTTATTGATGTGTCTCTTCTGTGCAAAAGGTCGAAAACAACTAGACAAAAGACTACAAAGGAATTAGAAGGATTAATGATTCGCGATCGCAACGAACTATAGGGGGCGTTGTTGTATGAGACGCTTACCTGCGATTTCCATATGAACCGTCATTCAGTTACTCTGGAGACGTCGTTAATGTAGCGTGTAGCATTGCAACGTTCCTTCTTTAATGTGGCTTATTAAATTTAAAAAAGAAAAATGCTTGATCTTCTTTCTTGTACAACCGAAAACAAAATGGTATCTCTTTTTATTAGAGAAGGAATATCCAAAACACATCGGAAAAATATTTGTACATTAACAGAAAAAAATATGTATATTCTAATAAGAGTTAAAACCTAATGCCCGAGAAATAGTATTACTAAATGTAATGATATAACATGAAAGGCCCATTTAAACTTTACATTCCATAGTTTTAAGAATCATATTAGTTCCAAAATTAAAATGAACAAAAAGTATACATAAGCCTCATAATTTTATGAAATTTAATTTTGTAAACAACGTTTTTTGACAACAATTTTTATCAAAAAATTTCAAGTTTCAATAAAAATCATTATTTAGAAACTAAGAAACGTAAAATAAAGAATGCTGACGAAACAAAAACTAAAAAAAAAAAAAAACAATTCTTTTTTGTCGCCATTTTTAGTGCTACGAATATTCGTCTTTGGGATTTGCCAAAAACAAAACAAGATGCAATTTTATTTTTTCAGGAGGGAAATATTTTACCGAAAAAACGAAAATGTACCAATTCCCACAACATAAAACTTTATCTTGGCAAACGTACGTTTTGGAAATGTTATTTCATTTGGAATCTTATTCATCAGAGTTCATATGGCGATATGATTGTTTTGAATCTATGCTAAACTCTATATCGGCTCATTTTCCACCGAAATCCAATTAACTATTTTGATTTTAAATAAAGTGTTTTATTTTATGAACTGTTGCAAAAAATTTAAGTGTAGATTGGCGGGACTTAAAAACCGCCAAATCTGTAGCGGCGGTGGCGTTAATACGTCGTAAGTACCGAATTTTTATTCCATACTTTTCTGAATCATATTATTTCAAACATTGGAATATACAAGAAGTATACATAAACACATAATGTTATACCATTTAATTTTTCAAAAGTATTTTGAGAACAATTTTTATCAAAAAATTATAAACTAAAAAACGGAAAATAAAGAATTCTTAGGATAAAAAAAACGATTTTAAGAATTATTAACATTGAAATAAAAACTTTCATATTGTTTCTTTTTTTATTATTCTTATAGTTCTTAATCAGACGTAAAAAACCATTCTGTAGAGAACCATCATCAAATGAAAAAAAAATATTTACAAGCAAATTTTTTACTGTAAAAATCATTGCACTTACCTGATTTATGATTCCCGGAGAATTCCAAAATGATAAGTTCCTTGTTTGAAAACTTTATTCTCAAATAATAGATACATAGTTTATACCTTCATTACTTTTAGATAACATACTACACAGCAAAATTTTATAATTGATATGAATTTGAATATGTAGCTAAAAACAGAATAGCTGAATTCTAGTTGAACTTATTCTTTCAAAATTAAAAAAAAACTTACCAAGAAAACGATTTAAATTAATTAAGAATCAGCACAAATGGCACTATTTCAAGTAACTTGGATAATTTTTTATTGTTGTTTTCCGAATTATATGGATACAGAAATATATACTATTCTATAACGAAGAAGAATATTCAAAGCTCAACCCCGTCCCGCCCCCTAGCGGGGGCATCCGGGGTGAAAATTTATTGATCAACAAAAAGATACAATACAATTTCCAGTTTGAAAACAAAAGAAGATGAGAATTTACAATGATAAACATGAATAATAAAACAAAATAAATGAATAATAAATAAATATAATAATATTTAATGCTTATCCTAAATTTTAGTTGACATCCTATAATTTTAGTTGACAATGACTTGAATGCCTAAGTATTGAATAGAGACGAATTTGATATAGCATTACATGATTTCTTAAGTATCTTTGAATATTACTAACAACAACAATCTGAAAAAGAATACAGTATATAACATTGGATCCAAGAGGGTAAACAGGTAAGTGAAAGATTGTAAACATTAAAAACATTGGATCAAAAGGTAAATTAGACAAGCAAAAGCAATTTAAACGTAATAAAACATTGAAAACATAGAAATTGAACCAACAGGCTTCCAGAATATAAATATAAAAACGAAGAAGAATATGCTATAACTATTATAATTCTGTATGTTCTGAATTCATATTTATTCACTGGAATGACAAAAGCAATGTTGACTTCACTTTAATTCGTAATGAATTGAAGACAGAAGAAATGCATTTTACCTTAATACACACATCTGTAACAGTATCCGAAATCGGAAGTCATCAGTTGCAAGTTTGTTGATAATAGAAATTAAAAATTATTGAGGAATTTTTCTTCAAATGTTTGGCGTGTTCTGTTCCTGAAAGATTTACTAATATTCTGGAGATTTTTTTCAAGTTCTTCGGCCTTTTCCTTAGGGAAATTTTGTTTCTTATTTGCTGCTAAAAAATGGCGTCTGATTCAGTCAATGACTTTGATGGAACTAAATGAAAACGTGATAAATTAATGTCCGATATTTACAGGCTCCCGCTAGACGGCGTACTCGAGCGTTGCGATCGCGAATTGAAACCTTCAGTTATCTAAATTGTTACCAATTGTTAAAAAGCATTCAATAGTTAATACTTATTTCATTATAAAAGTGTTTTTAAAATTTGAAATGATTGTCAAGTTATATTATAGCTTCATAATAAGAGTAAGGATTGATGATTGTTGTTGTTGTGGTTCATTTACGTCGCACTAGAGCTGCACAATGGGCTATTGGCGATGGTCTGGGAAACATCCCTGAGGAAGATCGGAAAGCATGCTATCACAATTTCGATCCTCTGCAGAGGGGATGGCACCCCGCTTTGGTAGCTCGACGACCTGCAAGCGAAGTCGAGCACTTTACGGTAGAGCAGTTTAACGAGGACCAATACCGCACATCCTCGGTCCCTACGCAGACTGATCCATGTGGTCGCCCACCCGCACACCGACTGCAGCCAGTGATGCCTGACTTCGGTGATCTGTTGGGAACCGTGCCTTAACAATCAGTCCACTGCGGGACGGATTTGATGATTGAAACCCTCCAGTACCTTAAATTATTATCAATTGTTAAAAAGCATTCAATAGTTAATATTTATTCATGTATTATTATAAAATTGTTTTTAAAACTTGAAAAGATGGTCAAGCAATAATTATCTACCAATAGTTATGTATAGTAAAAAAACTGTTTTTTACTTCTGAAAATAAATTTCATTCTTTTAAGTACTTCTTCCTCATTTTTAAAAAGACTTTTCCGATGGAATTTTTCTTTTTAAAATTAAATAGGGCAATAAAAGTTATTTTCTCTGTATATTTATTATGTAACTATCGGGTAGCATTCATTTTAGCAACAATCGATTGTTGAAGTCTGTCGATGAAGTGATCACTTCATCGACAGACCATTTCATTGCCTAGGTCATTTCGTCGACTTGGTCATATCGTCGACAGGATCATTTCGTCGACAGGGTCATTTCGTTGACAGGTTTATTTTCTTCGACAATTTGTAGAAAAGGTTATTTCGTAGGCAAAGTCATTTTAGTAATTTTGTAATGTAAAAGTAATTTTGAAACTAGTTTCATGATTTTTTACATTAGATGTTATGCCCCTTGCACTTCTTTGTAATTTAGTATATTTGTGTTGAAATTTTTTAAACCTAGCCTGATACAAAATACCTAAATTCCTAGACCACTGACTCCCGCAGTGGACTGATCGTTAAGACACGGTTCCCAGCAAATCACCGAAGTCAAGCATCACTGACTGTGGTCAGTGTGCGGGTGGGTGACCACTTGGATCAGTCTGCGTAGGGACCGAGGGTGTGCGGTATTGATCCTCGTTAAACTGTGCTACCGTAAAGTGCTCGACTTCGCGCAGGTCGTCGGGCTACCGAAGCGGGGGTGCCATCCCCTCCGCAGAGGATCAAAATTGTGTGGGCATGTCTTCGGATCATCTTCAGGGATGTTTCCCAGACCGTCGCCAATAGCCCATTGTGCAGCTCTAGTGCGATGTAAATGAACAACAACAACAATAGAGAATAGACCGATAACTTTTTTGTGATAGTGAAGTTTAAAAAATGAGTGATAGGAATAAAGCAAAAAGTTTATGTAAGAAAATGGAATTTTCGACCCTTCCGTATCATAGAAAATTAAAATCGGTATGTAACTTTTATGTTTACTTCTTTTGTCTAATATATGAGTGTATTTTTGAAAAATTGTGGTTTATATTAGTGGTGATATAAGTGTTTTGAAAAGTTTTTATTGACGCATTTTTTTACTTTTAACTTGTAAAATTTTGAATTAAAACTTACATTATTTGCTGAAAATTTTGTTGAATGCAACATAAAAAAGTTTACAAAAAGCACAGTTTAACGGTAGCACAGTTTAACGAGGACTAATACCGCACAACCTCGGTCCCTACGCAGGCTGATCCAAGTGGTCACCCACCCGCACACTGACCGTAGCCAGTGATGCTTGACTTCTGTGATCTGCTGGGAACCATGTCTTAACGATCAGTCCACTCCGGGACTGTTAAATATGAAAAGGCGAGGGTCAAGACATTGAACCAGTCTTCTCTCCAGATGGCGCATTCAAACGGTGCTATCATTAGATCTAAAAGAGCAATTTATTTCTAAATTATTGCGCAATAATAAATTTCTATATTATTGTATTCATCACAAATTATCACTGTTATAAATATTAATTTAAGAGCTTAAACATGTCTTGAATTAAAAATTGATTGCTGTAATGGCGATATCACGTGAAATTTTTACTCTCGACATTAAATTATTTAAATAATTTAGTTAAAGTAGAAGTTCTTGTTTTTTTTAATATTCATTCAATCCTTTGTAATTTTCTCAACTAATTGACCGTAGCTGTGACCATGGATTAGGTCTAGTTTTGTTTTGCAAGAGTTCAATTTTGTCTGCTACATTTCAAATTTCGCTAAGTTGAGATTAATTATGAATACCGCTGTTACTTCATTTATTATTTATTTTTACACTTGTGGACTTTGCATTCAATTTTCATTAGAAACTGATGAAATTGAATCTTCTGAAAAAGATTGTGGTTGTGGAGCACTTAAGCGCGATGAAAATTTAAGGGATTCAAATTCTGAATGCTCATCAGGTACTGGTAAACAATTGCATGACAATGAAGATTCCGTGACTAAGTACATGGAATCAAATCAAAATATTCATGAAGCCAATGAAGAACCTTTTGAAAGTGCCGTGTTTATTAAAGGTGGCGAATTTCAGATGGGAACTGACAAACCAGTTTTTGTTGCCGACGGAGAAGGACCAGTTCGTAAAATAATTATCGAAGACTTTTATTTAGATGTTCTTGAAGTTAGCAATAGAAAATTTGAAGACTTTGTGAAAAACACAGGACACATTACTGAAGTTTGTCTTTTAAAAATTTCTTTCCCTTTTAATTGCTTCTACTTTAACTATTGCCTTTTTAATTCGGAAATCGCTGGTCATAATATTATACGGCCTTTTCTATTTAATTTAAGTGCACTATTTTTCTTCTTCAAATAATTTAGTATTCTTTTGTTTTAATATTGAAACAATTTTTTTAATCAAACGTTATTTAATTGAAAGTTGTAATATCTTTTTACTCTGCTGCTCGTGCTAAATGTATATATGTTTTACGTTTCATTGTCTCCACAGAAACTTAGTATATTTTCGTATTGTTATCTGTCGCTCCAACAGCAATCGCCTTGGCGCGTAATGGATTTTAAACTTGAGTGAGAAAAAAAATTATTGCCAACTGAGTATTTTATGTATAAGTTTAAGAAATGTATGTGTTTATTTATATCAAAAATTATTCATAATAATAATAATATAAAGAAATGTAAATTGTTAGCAAAGTAGGCAGAATTTAAAAATTTATGCTAAAAATCAATTACTGTTAGAATTTGTTTACTTTGTCAAAATTTTAAATGTTTGCAAAATATTTAATATACAGTTCATAAAATATTTCAACTTATTCACTTGTTTTAAGGATTTATTATAGGTTTACTATGATTATAACAATGTATCACGCAACTTAATTTTGATTTAACTGGCTAAATTATTGTTTATCTAAAAAATGTAAAAAAAAAAAAAAATCCTATTTGAAATGAATAAGGAATTTTCTTATAATCAGTATGCATAAAATAACTAAAGTTACGCAATAAAATAAGAATTACAGACCCTACTTTTATTTATTACCTTTTTGTTTTTGTTGAAATTATCTTTTTTTTCTCTTAATTAAATTTTTGACCATTTATAATTTTTTTATAACTGTTAATTTTTAATTTTGCAGGCTGAAAAGTTTGGTGATTCCTTTGTTTTAGAAGCTTTATTAAGTGAGAATGTCAAGTCTACTATTACCCAAGCAGTAAGTTTTTTTTTCTCATTATGATTGTATTTTAAACTTACATCTTGAAATATTAATATATTGTAATGCATTTGTAAAAAAATTTTTGTAGGTTGCTGCTGCACCTTGGTGGTTACCTGTAAAAGGTGCAAGTTGGAAGAATCCAGAAGGAGTTGATTCTAATATTTCTGACAGGTATTTGTCTTTTTAATTGTTTACTCATTTAATAAAAAAAAAAAAAAAAAAAAAAAAGCAAACAAACAAAACAACATAATTTAGAAACTTATTACTTAAAGACTAAGTTTTTTTGAAAAGAGAAAAAATTGCATTGTGTTGGGAAATCATCCTTAAATACACTAATCGTCTTGCAGCTATAAATTTTTTCCCTCTTGCAATGAAAGTAAGGTTGTACTGTAGAAAGTAGATTTATTGGACCACATTTTAAAAACTTCTTATTAGTTTATAATATTTTTTAAAAAAAGGAGAAGTTGCGAAAGGAATATTGCTTTTTATTTTAAACACAAAATGTCATTATAATATTTAATAAATAAAATAAGTAAGTGTAATAGATAAGATTTTTTGATAATTTTATCTTAAAGATGTACTTGTATTTTGCCTTTTCAAATCTCTTTTTCCTAATTTGATATGAATATGACATTAAATTTTACTCTAGGATTGAAGTTGTATACATTTTTAAACAAATTATCAGATTCTAATTTTATTTAGGTCTTGCCTTTCAAAACACTTTGCTCTTCTTCATAGGCCACCACTACTTAACAAGCACTCCAATATCAGAATCTGCAAAGATTATTATTTTAATACCTCATTGTATTTTATACAAGTTTTGTCTATTTATAAATAATCTTAAATTGCCTTAAAAAAATTTTAATAAGTCCTTTTTTATTTGATTACATTTAAATAATTAATATTTTAATTATACTTGGTCAGGAATCATATAACTAAATTTATTTAGTTATTGTGAATATATACTTTCCTTTAAGATTGGAATATATATTTTAATTTAAGACTGGATCATCCTGTCATACATGTTTCATGGAATGATGCTGTTGCTTACTGTAAATGGAAAGGAATGCGACTTCCAACTGAGGCTGAATGGGAGTATGCATGTCGATCTGGACTGCATAACAGGTAATTTTGAATTGATTTATTTGTGACACGACACCTGATTTGTAAATATATATTAATTTTCAATTAATGTACAAATACTGATAGTTGGTTGAAAATTTTGTAATATATTTAATATTTGTAAGGTCTTCAGAGCCCATTCATCTGCAGAAGCCCATTCATCTGCCATTTGACCCATTCATCTACAAAAAATTGCACCTGTGGCAGTTCTTAAATGGTTCCTTTTGAAAAATACAATATTTGTTTTCATGCTTTTTCTGATATTTAAAAGAAGGGAAAAAAAACAAGCAAAATGAAAATGTAATTTGAGTTTATATATTTTAATTATCAATGTACAATAATCAGGGCCCGATTTAGACTAATTGGGGCTCGGGGCAAAAACTTCTTTGGGGGCCTTCTGCTACACTACTTCAGCAATGAAGAATCGAACTTAATGGGGGTGACAAAATATCGTTCGCCCATTTTATTGATTGACAATTCCATGTCCATCATGCCAATTGCAGTTTTTGGTTGTCATCTAGCTGCGAAAAATTCATATCCTCTAATTAGGATGGAATTCAGCAAAATGTTCGCAATTACAATGCCCCAATTAACCCAATCAAAAGCCCATATTTTTGTAAACACATCACATTTTGCGATATGTAAAAATACAAGCTTTTGATTGACCAGATTTAGCTGAATTACGCCCTAGAAAGTGACAGATTTACAAAATATAGATTTTTTGTGTTCTTATGATGGATTAATGAAGAAGCTAACATAAAACTGACAAATTTTACACTGTACCGATATTTTGTTTAGAGAAAAATTCATTAAAGAAGGAAACATAAAATAAACTTTCTATTCAATTTGGCCACCCCCTTTGATGTGGCCCTGCCTTAGTCAGGCTCTGGCATTAATATACAGTACAGAACCCGTTTTCCGGAAATCAGAAAACCGGAAAACCAAAAAACCGGAACGAAATTCAATAAATTTTCCGCCATTAAAAAAAAAAAAAATTTCCCTCATAAGATTTTAGGATTTTTCTTTCTTTTTTGAAAGATGTTTACCTTACCATCATTTTGGAAATAATCATTAGTGTATTACTTCATCGTTTTTTCTTCTTTTTAAGTTTATTTCCAAAATTTTTTTTTTTTTTAGTTAGGTTTAACAATTAAAAAAACGGCTTTTTGTAGTGATTCAGAAAGCCGGAAAAATCAGTTATCCGGAAAAATCAGTTATCCGGAATAGCGATGGTCCCGATCGTTCCGGATAATCGGTTCCCTACTGTATTAACTTAAAATATTTTTTTAATATCATTTTTGACAAAGATTCTAAAATTATCAAGAGTCATGACTACACAACTGGTATATGCCAGGAAAAAGGCTGTTGCTTTTTGATCTGTGTTGAATAAATAAGTAAATTATCAAACTGTAAAAATGTACAGTCATTCATATATTTTATTTTAAATTCAAAATTCTGATGCAATTTATATTAGAAATTTTAAGCTTTTATATTAATTCCTTTATTCATAGTTCCTTAATTAATTTATTGAGATTAATTGGAGAGAGTTTTGACCCATTCATCTATTTCGAGGGTTTGATTGGACCTCCTGTAACTCAGTTCCTCATCATCAATTTCAGTTATCAAAAAAATAAATAAATAAGAGCAAAAGTCATTCAGGAAAAATTGCTTGAAGATTTTTTCAAGGAAAAGTTAATAGAATCAGCTAAAAAAGACAAATTATTAAGCATAGAACCAGGTTTTTCTTTCACCCCTAAATCCTTATCTCTTTTACCCTGATCCTTGTGAATTTATTGACCTTGAAAAAAACTGCGGGAAAAAAATAATATCTTTGACTCTTCGACATAGTCTGAAAATGTGTCAGTTGGGCAAATTATCTCTCTTTAAAAATAAAAAAAATCTTCACAAAGAAAATAATAGTAGGAAAGTCTACACCTTGTTGTACCCTTCAAAAAAAGTTTTCGAAATAATTTTAAATATCTAACTAATGATTTTGTGCCCTTTTTTAATTTTGCGTCCATGGCTGTTGCCTCAGTCACCATATTCTAGATACACCACTGAAGGTCTTTATAAACAAAAACTGATTTGATTGTGATTGATATCTAAGGTGTAAAATCAGTAACTATGATCTTTCTTATAGTAGATGAGACTTTTCACTACATTCACTACGTACAGTTGCATATAAAATCAACTTTAAAGTTCTAAAATTGATAATTAAATGGTCTTCGTGTATTTTAGACATTATGAGCATTATAAAATAGTGTAATATAATAATGTAATGATAAAGTTCTTGCTGTTGTATACTGTAATAAATATTGAAATATATTTGTTACAAGGTCATTATGAAGTTGAAATTTTGAAAATTATACTGCTGATAATGCAAGAAAAAAAAAACTGACACCTAAGAATTTAACTTCTATTTGTGTTTGCTTATGAGAAATAGTGTATTAGAAACGATTGTAGGACATAGGTAAAAGTTATTTGATGAGAAAACTAAAGTATTTGGTTTTATTTAGTGACAGACAAAGGCATGTCGAGAAATTTTCATAGGTGATGGGGCTATCCCAACTTACTAATCTTGGGGTATATGTATCATTAATGACACTTTGCTAACTCAATTATTTTATTAACTGTTCATTTTGAAGCTAAACCACTGCATTAATACAATTATTTTACTGAAATTTTTTTCATCATTTTCTTTACCCAATTTTTTATCAGTATTCTATTAGGTTTGCTATTACAACTCTTTTGTTAACTTGATTTTTTCCATTTTGATGAAACATTAAAAGAAAAATAAACAACAGATTAATAAGCTTCAAAATAGTAAAAAAAATTTTAGAATTTGGATTAAAGTCAGCATTTGAAATTTTTTTTCGTAAGAGATTTTGAACTGCGTTTATCATTATTTGTTAAAACTTACTAATTACAAAAGAAATGCCTCTTAATTAAAACTATTACTATTATGGTTGTTGATGATTCTATGTGTCTTAATCTTTAATGCATATTTATTAAGGCTATTTCCATGGGGTAATAAGCTTATGCCACATGATGACCACTACATGAATATCTGGCAAGGCACTTTCCCAGATAACAATACAAAAGAAGATGGCTTTATCAGTACAGCACCAGTATGTATTCCTTTTGTTTTAATAATAAAAAAAAAAACTATTCGGCGATTAGAACTTTTCATTATATATTTAAATTGATTGAAAGCTTCATGTATTTTTTGTTAACAATATTAACAAGTCTTACAGTTTTGATAATTAATATTGTATGACGAAAACCATGGCTTCAGACAATTATGGTCTAAATATTCAATTACACTAGGGGTGCACAACCTTTTTGAGTGAAGGGCCACTTGCACAGCCGCCTTGCTAACGAAGGGCCGCAGATCTATTTAGACATGTTAATGACAAATGTAATAATGTTTATTTAAACCAGGGGTTGACAAACTTTTTGATCATCGACCCCCATAAAAGTAATTTTCTGTTAATTAAGATAAAACTCTATAAGATACTGTGTTTGTACAGTTATTTTATGATTTTGAATATTTATTAAAGTAATAGTACATAGTGTAACAATAGTTTTATGAAAAATATTTTAATGTTGAAATATAAATACCTTAATATTTATGAAATAATAAGTAATTATAAGTAGAAATAATAAGTAAAGTAACTACGGATTTATTGCTTCTTAATCAATGACATGGGTGTGCCTGTTTTTTTTTATTTTTTATTGCTAGGTTCGTTATATCGGGTTCAAAATTGGTCAATTTTAATTTTAAATCCGCTCGAAACTGCATATTTAATTTATTTCTGTTCTTAGTTAAGATTGAATTTACGTGACTGAAACCGGCTTCAACCATATAGGAACTTTGAAATGCTATCATAAATGGCTGAGCTATTTCGTAAAGTCTTACATATTTTTGCATTATATTTATATTTGTCCAAAATTTGCTTATTGCTAAATTTTTAAAAAGCGTCTTTGCTTCAAATCCCCATAATAATTCAGCAAGCTCATCTTGCAGATTGATGTCCACGTTTTCAATTTGAGCAGAAAATGGCACAATAATCCAATCAGGGATGTCAATGTTTTCCAAATCAACAAAACGCAGTTTAAAATCGTCGCTCAATTTTTGAAGATTACCTGTATATATTTCCAAGTCTTCTTTTATTTTTAATTGTCACATATCTAAAAAACACTGATAATCCTTCGACCAATCGACCCTTCCGGTTCGAATCGACCTCCATTCTACCGCCTGGCTCAGATCGACCCCCGCTTATGTTAAATAGACCCCTGGGGGTCTATATAGACCACTTTGGCGACTTCTGATTTAAACATTAGCGTTCCATTTTTTTTATCAATAAACTTAGTAATATCAATAACTTAGTAGTGTTCCACTGTTAGAATTCATTCAAAAATAAAAAAACTTATACTTTTTTTTTTACAGAAAAAAAACTTGCTATTTTTGTCATATGAACAATAGATTTATCAAAATAAATAAACATTGAAGAAAAGAAATGTTTTTTTTTTATCATATCGTGCAATACGAAAATTCATTTTAGAATTAAATTCTAATGAATAAAAAAAAAACTGCAATGCCCACAGAATGAAGGTCGGAAAAAGTTTAGTCATAATTAAGTAATATAAATTCAAATTAAATATTTTAATTGAGGAAAATTTATAGGTTTTAAACAAAAGCCTAAAATAAAAAAAAACTGTGATAGTTCAAAATAAAATTCAGTGCTTATTTTGTAATGTGCTTTATGATTTTATTTTATTAATTATTAGATTTTTTTATATCGTTAGCAGTTTCCTTTTTTTTATCGAAAAAGATCACTTAAGCAACAAAAAATTGAAATCTAAACTACAAACAGTGAGCAGTTCAAAAATTCACGTTTTCCGACATTTTATGAATTTTTTAAGTTGTAATAACATTGCATTTAATTTAGGGAGAGATGTAACGAGTATTTGGCCCTTCTGTGAAAAATTCAGTTGGTTGAATGATCAGTCAAATATTCGGCAGAAAATTTTTTGAAAATGTATTTTTAAAAGTTTTTTTAATTTTTGAATTTTTATGGATATTACTTTTTTTTTAAAAAAAATTATAATCAGACAAGTCAATTTTGTCATTTTTTCAATACTTTGAGAATTGAGTTTATTATCACTCTTTCCCTGAACTGTAATATAAATAACCAGTAACATAGAAAAGTTTGATTTTCAGTATTAAAGTTTTGTTTCAGGAACTAAGAAAAATTTGTTTTTTCTGTTTTTCTTTTTTAAGGCATTTTTATTATGACTCAGCATTTTTTTAAAAAATAAAGTTACTAATAAAATTTATTTTATAGCAATTTTTTTTTCTGCTAAAATTATGGCAATAAGAAAAATTTGAATTGAGATTTTCGGCATAAGATTTTCATTTAAAAATTAAGAACGCTTTTTTTCTATCTTTTTATTTTCTTTAAATTAAAAAAAACTTTTTTTAGACGTTTTCATTATAACGCAGTAATTTTTAGTAGCATTTCTTTCTTAATTCTTTTTTCTTGGCTTTTTCTGGTAATTGAAAAACTGAGATGTTCAGCTTTAAAAATTTTTTCAAAAATTAAGATTGATTTTTATGTTCTCTGTTTCGCTTTTCGACATTTTCAAAAACGTTCTTTATTGGCCTTATTTTTTAGAGTTAATTTATGAATACGTTTTTCCAGGAAATATTATTCTGAGCATTGAAATTTTAGTTTCAGTGTTTAGTAGCAGTAAAAGATTTTGCTATTTGGCCCCAAGTGTACGGCGTTCAGTCGATTTTTTCTTCTTTTTTTTTAACCGAATATTTGATTTTTCATCAAATCACAATTCATTACCACATTCGACCAAATCATATTCGTTGCGGAAATAAAACCGGAAGAAAAATAACTAGGATTTAAGATAAAACTGTACCGAAATTCCGTATCAAAAATGTATCATTTAATTGCGCGATTAACAATCACGTGTCGTAATAACATCATAGTTAAATAACCGGATCGTCAAAATAATGTGGAAAAGCATAGAAATAAAAAATATATTTATGCTGCACTCAGCACGAATAAAGCGTTTCAAATGCATGATTTAAAATTTGTATGTCGTAATAGAACAATTGGAATTTTTTATAATACGTGGGAACGCTTAGCAATAACTGCCGAAAAAAACTGTTGAAAAAAAAGAAAGAATTGCAAAAAAAAGATAAAAAATCACTTAGATTTAAGATGAAATCGTCACAAATAAAGTGCACAAAAAGTGATTATTTAAATTTGCGATCTGAAACTCGCGTCGTAATAAAAATTCGGGATTTTCGAAATCACGTAGAAAAGCGGAAATAACTGTTTAAAAAAATCATTTATTTTTACGATAAAATCGGCTTAAAGAAAGTGCGTTAAACGTACATTTACTAAAGAATCTGTTAAAATTGATTGTGTCAAAACGTGATGACTTAAAAATTGCCATTTTTTAAAATTTTTTTATTGTGTTTAGAAGCTCTCGCGGGCCGCACTTTAGTAGTCGAAGGGCCGCATTTGGCCCGCGGGCCGCAGGTTGTGCACCCCTAAATTACACAGTCAAATGGTTTATTGCTTGAAATAATAATTTCTCATGCCCTGATGGGTGATTTAATTAAATATAAAGCTGCTAATATGTTTTTGTTGTAGTATATGTTTACACTGCTTTAACTCTTTTATTTTTAGTAATTAAAAGTTCCATTCTCTGACAAGAATAAATAAATTTTCGATGGTAATAAGTTGTATCAGAACCTCATCACATCTATAATTGCGTTAGCAGCATAATTAAATCATCTATTTAAAATGGTTCACCTTTTTTTTGTATATTTTAGTTATTTAGCCTATTTATTTATAAATTTTGAAAATTCTTCTAAGTGTTGTTGCGTAGCTTTGTTTTGTCAAAGACCAAAGATTTAATCACTTTTAAATTGTAGGATTATGTTTTACTTCAATTAAACTGATTTTCTATCAATTTAACCAAACTTTTTCTTTCTAAATGCCAGTTTTTATTCATTTCTTATAGTTCTTTTCTTTATGGTTCTCAATTATTTTTTCTGGAAAATTAAATTATATATTTGCATTATTTCCATTTTAATGTCACTGTAAAATATATTTCTCTCTCTTTATAACAGGTTACCTCTTTTCCCAGCTCAAGTTATGGTTTAAAGAACATGGTAGGCAATGTATGGGAGTGGACTAATGATTGGTGGACAGTGCATCATTCACCTGAGCCTCAACACAACCCTGTAAGAAATCTATCGAAAAAACTAACGATTATTAATGAAGATTGTTTAACCAATTAATTAAATTAAATTTCTGAAAAAAATCTGATGGTTTAAATTGATTGATGGATTTTTTCTCTCCATAAAATATATAAACTTTACAAGCATTTTATGACTTTGTTTTTAAAAAACATTTTTCACAATGAAAGCAAAGGTATGGAGAGCATTGAATATAAAGAGCACTTGAACTAAATTATTTTTTTCCTTGCTAGTAATTTCAACCTACGTAGGATATAGTTATTTTTTACACTATTTTATGATTTAATCAAAATTTTATTTACGTTTTTTTTAGTAACGTATAGGCTTGTTTTGTGAACATAACTTTGGTTACAAGTACACATTATCCTTTTCGGATTTGTTATTGACAAAAGAAATCTATATTAATCCTAATAATAAACCATATATATTTTCTATAATTAGGATTTAAAGATTTATAATGTCAATGTCGTCTCCCATTTAAAATTAATTTCATCAAAAGAAAAAAAAATTTAATTTTGCTCATTCTGATGATGATTTATAAATGAATTAGTTGTTATATATTGTTGTTGCTTGCTAATTTTGCAGAAGAAAAATATTTTGATTTAGTGCATCAGTGATGTACTAAATAATTATTTTGTTTTAATAAACAAATACGTTGATGTTCTTAAACGGAAATATTTTAATCTACTAATTTAAAGTAGATAATAATAATAAAAAAGAAATTATAAATTCCCTAACTCTTAATTTTTTCTGCCTTTGCCATTCCAATTTTGTATTTTTTCTAAATTTAAATTTTACATTAAATTGCATTTAAAATTCAACTATTTGTTTGCAATCATTAAACTTTCTTCAATTGCAAATGTATGCATAAGATTGAATAGTGAAAACAATTAAGTTTTTATGATTAAATTTGCATACAGTAAAAAATAATAACAATATAAATATTCTTTCAGATCTAAGAAGAAAAAGTGCTTTTCTTTTTCTTAGTTTTATAAAATAGGTTAGATGTTTTTTATTTGCAATAACATAATTATATATTATTTTAGACGGGTCCAGAATCAGGAAGTGATAAAGTAAAAAAAGGAGGATCATATATGTGTCATAAAGTAAGTATGATTTCTAGTAAAAAGTGTTTCCCTTCCCTTATTTCATTGTAATTTTAGAAGAAACTAATATGCTGGAACTTTTGCGATTCTGTTTAAAGGCCTATTGCTACAGATATAGATGTGCTGCTCGAAGTCAAAATACGCCTGACACTACTGCTGGTAATTTGGGATTTAGATGTGCTGCCTCTGCTCCAAAAACAACTACCAATCCATAAAGAACATTAAAGTTGATAATTTTATTATAATTGCACATAATTCTGTACAAGTGTCAACAAAATCAAATTGTGTGGAATATCGGTTTTTATATTTCATTTCATTGTTGAACTTCAATCAATATAAGTCACATTTTCAAGTTTTTCAGGAGAGCATTTCTTTTTTACCAAAAAGGCTATTTCCATGTAGGCAATATGTTTACCTTTATTGTGTTATTTATAAGAAATTCCAGAAATCTGTTAGGTTTTTATTTAAAAAAAAGTTCTAACAATTTGATGTAAAAATCTCATCTTGAAAAAGTCCTTCAAGTTTTGGAGAAAATATGTCTAGTCACATTTCATCAACTTTGATTAAGGATGAGATAACCTTAGGCTTAAACAGCCAATATTATTGGCTGAGTAATAAATCAGTTACTTTTATTAGGTTTAAAAGCAACCAAGAGGTAACTAAGATCAGATTGTAAGTATCTCTCATTGTTTACAACTACCCTAAAAATATAAAATATGCACTGTAATGCAAGGTAGTTTTTCACATTCATTAAATGTTTTACTCCTTTTGTGACGATTTTAAGATTAAATTAAATAAAGTTCATATATTTTTAAGTTTTAAAACTTGAAATATTAAATTTATAATGAAGTGTTCCAACAGTATGAAAGTGGCAAAATTATTGTATCATATTGTTAGCTGAGTAACTACAACAATGTGTTTTTTATCGCTTGCATTTTAAATTCCATTTTTTTAAAAGGATTTTCTGTTTATATGAAAAAAAAAGCATAAGACTTGTTGGCTTAACATAAGGGACAATTATTTTAATTCTACCACTGAATGACAAAGACTGACATATGGAGCTGTCTCAAGAGTGAGGTAAGCAGGGCATTTTCTTGGGAACCCATGCCGGTGATGTTTAAATTTTTTTACAAATATAAAAATATTAGTTTTATAATTTACACTTGCAAATCTTGTTTTATTACATGGAAGAAATATATAAGATTTTATTTTTCTAGAAGTCCAGTACAAAAAAAGTTTTATACAAAACAAAATTAAAAAAATAAGATTTATTTAAACATCTTTAACTTACAAGTAAATCTGAGTAAGTTCATGTATAAATCTGTAAATTCATGAAGCATTAATTTAGTAAATAGAATCCATTTTTGTATAAAGAAAGACAATGAAGCTTGACTTTTATAACAAATTTTACAATGGATCTAGGAAATTGTTTTTTAAATCACACTGTATTGATATAGAGCGAAACTTTTTACTTCTCATTCCAGATATATTTTAGTACTTTTGTAATTCACGATTGCTAGTAAATATTATATAAAAATTTTATAATCAAGAACATGTTATGTTTTAAGTATTTATTTTTGTCAATAAAACAATAAATTTTTTAGCCTCTGTCTTTTTTTTTCTTAAAGTTATTACAAGGCTAACACCTTAACATTGTATTATCAACCTAAAAAATTTACAAAATATATGTGAGAATAATAAAATGTAAAATATTGGTAATTTATTTTATTCATAGGCTGTGTCACTCTTTTCGTGAATAAATTCATAACTATTGTTAGTTAAATTACATTTAAAATCTTAAATGAAACTTAATGCTAATAGTAAGCTTTTATTGCAGATTACTATTGTTATTAAGTTTTAGTAAAGTCTTCACGTAAACGATCACAAAATGCATTACAATTATTAAAATAAAAAAAATTCTATGATGAATAGAAAATAACCATAAATCTTTTACCATTGCTTTTTTGATACATTATTGCAGCAAAAAAACAAGGATTTGTATCCAAATTTATATTTTTTACTGAGAAATTGACTAATAAGAGGTGTGTCCAATTTCTTAAGATAAAATCAGCAATCAATATTAGCAAATTTATTTTAAAACCAAAGTAAGAATTTTTTGTAATACAAAATGTTTTGAAATTACCACTTAATGTATATATTTAAAAAAAAAAATGTACACAATATCTCCTATTGTGTACATTTTCTTTAATGTAAATAAATAAATATTTCAGGTCAGAGGGGAAAAAAAAATCTAAATTCAGTAAATCTAGGCCTATTTTTTTTTAGTAAAGATTGACATCAAAACCTGTATGATTGCTAGATTATTTGAATTACACAAAGTTACATCAGACAATCAAACTGGTTTTGAACCTTTCTTCTTACTTTCATCGTCACTAGTGAGATTGATTTTGATGGTGTTTTTATTTTCCACTGCTTAAATATTGAGGCATGTGATGTGTTAATTCTTTTGACTTATTCTTTGTCCAGGATTCGAAAAATATAGACAGTAATTATGGAATATCATGCATTATATTTTCTTTAGTAAATTGCAACAAAAATTTGGTTTTTCAAAATGAGCAAACCCTATGAATGAAAATATCTTAAGTATACAGTTACCTATAAAATACCATTACATTTACGACAGAAATTATCTACAATAATAGGATTTGTAAACTGCATTTATATTTTCCTTATTTATTGTGCAATCGTGAAAAATAATGTTCAAAATTGAAAATAATTTTCATTTTCCGTAAAAGCTCTAGTGACTCATTTCAGAAGGCACTGCTATTTTATTTTTCACAAGTCTGATAAAACTAGATTATTTGTTATCCCAAATCAGAAAATAATGCAATCAATTATGCTTAAGTGAAAAACTAAAAGAAATTCAAATTTTTTTTGTGTGGAAAGACTTATTTTTTTGCAAGCTCATATCATACAGGCTGGAAGATTAATGCTTTATAAAACTAATAATTATGAAATAGGAAAGTAGAAAAATTTAGAACTGATTGTGAAACAATAATTGGCATATTTTATTCACGATGTTTTCTATTTCTTGAATTAAAAATAATTTCATACTGTTAGTTTATAGCAAAATATATAGTTAAGTCTATTAGATATTTATGAGTTTTTTCTCCCATGTAAATTCACCAAGTCATGGCCCATAGATTGGGAATTGCTAGTAATCTATATTGTTTTGACTGGAGTTGAATGAGTGTTTATCACTGAGGCTGGGAGTTTCATTCCCAAAATGGAATATTTAATACTTTAAGATTAGTCCTGTCTAGGGCTGGAGTGTTTTGCTCTCAAGTCTAAATCCATGAAATCCCCAAAATATGAATGTGTCCTTTAACATATATTTTCTTGTTCCCTTTTATTTTAATACAATTTCTGATATTTCAAGTTCAGTTAAATATTTTGACTAACAGTAAAAACCGAAAAATTTGAAACCTATAAGATCTAATAATTGAAAGCTGAACTTTAAACCCAAAAAATACAACACTAGTGAAAATAAAACTCTCCCACTTATGCTAACAAATATCCCTTACTCATTTTAAAGCGTACTTTTCAGCATGCAATTTGGAAACATTTTCTCCTCATGTTTACATAATAAAAAACCTTGTGTATGTGAGTCATATTTCTTATTTCAAGTAGACGGTCAAATCTACATGCATCTCAAATCCTATATACATTACCATTCTGATCGTAAAGTTAGTTTTTAAAATGTTGCTAAACACTGTCACAAACGTGATGGCCGGGAATGAACTAGAAATTACTCTGGCATGCTGGGTGGAAGATTAGTGTCTTATGCTGGCATGTATGTGACAGCCGCCATGAAAGGATTAAATTAAACAGGATCATAATCATTTTAAAGTAATTAGACACTTTAACTATCATTAATTATTTGAAAAACTATTAATAAACAAAACAAAAGATGGTATTGTGTACCCAGTTTTTTTTTTATAATAACAGTAACTAATACAATAAAGAACTATGCTAAATATTAATGTTAGTGAAGGACATAAAAACAGTAAATAGTTAGGTTTAATTGCTCAAAAAGTTCCTCCTAGAAAAAGTTCTTTATCTGTGCTTCGTTCATGAATAGAGGCTTTATGCCAATTTCTTTTTATGTTTTTCTCCTAAAAAACTACAACTTAAAAGAATAAATTTTCGAAATTGTAAATTCTTTCATAATGTGGTTATCGATAACGTTTGAGGCGATTTATATACAGCATTATGCTGCAAATTAAAAATTTCATACGAAAATTACGTCTTTAGCTGATAGGTGTTATAATTAAACCTTTGCCATCATAAATAGTACAACTTTCCAGTGACATTTTTAACAGTTTCTTATCATTTACTTTGAATAAGTCATAAAAGTTTAAGTGTTTTTATTTTCAAATTAAAGTTAAGCTATGAAATAACCTAGTTACCATGCCATTATTTTCAAGTTCTTTCTACCTTTTAATATTATTCAACAATCTTTTTATCGCACAAAAGTAAACTACAAATATTTCATAATTTATTATAATTCAAAACACACAATATAGATTCGTCTAAGATTCTGTACAATTAGATTTTAAGTTAAAATATATACATTAGATAAAATGACAAAAAAATTTACACATTAAAATACAATTGTTTGATAAAAATTTTACATTTATAAGTCATATCAAGTGCTTGTCAATTCATAAATTGAAATAGTCCATCATTACAAATACCAGGAAAAGAAATATGATTAACAGCATGATAAAAGTTAAGTATCCAATCGATGCTGAAAAAAGAAAAAAAATTATATGTTTGAAAAGAAAATTTAAAAATAATTCTAAATCTTTTACTAGAATTTAATAATTATAGATCACAGTATGCATAATAAAATTTTTTACGAAAAAAAAAAGATAAGCTCTAATACCAATACAAATTGCTTAACCAGTTTTTGTAAGTTCTGATTTTTGCATCTTTCACCGATATAATTCACGTTAAAATTCTCTGGTCCTTTTAACAGTGTCAAACTTCTAATTGTAAAAAGTTAACATTAAGTAAAATTAATTAAACACAATGGAAAAACCTTATTCACCTTAGTCATTTATTATAAAAAATTCATTTCTAAAATTCACAACTTTAAGTATGCATTTTATTTAGATAGTGACTTCCATTGACTGAAAAAATTTTTCACCTTCTAAATCAGCTAACTCCTTTTTCTAAATATTTGAAAGTTCCTTGAATGATTCATAACCCATTCAAAAATATCTCTAATAATAAGTATTAAAACCAAAAGACAACTTTTTTTCTTTCTTTTTTTAACCATTGAATAAATAAATTATTCCAGAATTATTTATTCAGATTATTTATATTTGTTTCATTGGATTAATCAATTTGGCAAAAGGCATTCAAATATAAACAAAAATTTTGCAATAATTCAATACCAGAGTAGGTCTTTTTCTTTAAAAAGAAAAAAATGTTAGTAATGAAATTCAACAGCAAAGATTTTTGATCTTAGTAACCAAATTTGTATTATTATACAGTCAAACCCCGCTATAGTGAACCTTCAAGGGACCGACATTTTGGTTCACTATAACCGGGAGTTCACTATATCCGTTTCGCAGACAATTAACTAAAGGTTCCCAAACTCCTTCCTTTTATTACACATTATTCAAATAAATGACTAAAATATATTATGCAGTAGCAAAAAATGTATTATTTTTCAGTACTCTTCGTTTTGCGCGTAAAAAAAAATTAGTAATTTTTAGCTGATAAGCAATCCTCAACATCAGATATGGAAACACTTCCTGACTCTCAGATAATTTTTCCTGAATTTCTGTTATTTCGCTTTTTATACCTGTCTAACCTGCCATTCGAGCACATAAAAGTACATAGCTTATATTCCTTGTAAATATCAACTTGATTGCATCCATTTTCAATTTTTCCGATTATGCCCATTTTATCATCAATGGAGAACGTTTTACGTTTACTGGTCGCCAAAGTTAAATTTGAGACACTTGTTTGCAGACTTTTTTTAACTGAACTGAGAGCAAAAAGGAGTTGAAATGAAGGCCTTATCAACGCATATTAGTGTTTAACCCTTTGACCAATAATGAATAATTACTCATTTCCTCTGACAGAAAATGCATTTTGATCCCACTGACACCTTACAGGTACATCATCTGCCTGGGATGGAAACATCTGCTTGGTTTGTTTAGGGATGGGAAAGTGAGGTAAAAGAAGCAAACAAGAAAAAAATGTTTATCACTACATTCCCCTCTGTAGATGGTTTTAAACAGTGGTATATATATTTATTTTGAAGTAGAAATTTCAAAATTATTAAAAAAAAATGAACAAAGAAATCGGCCGAAGACAGAAAAAAGTTCACTATATCCAACTTCCTCACCTTTTTGGTTCACTATATCCACAGAAAATAACATTATACATGTATAGCAAGGCACGGGACCGAACATTTCGTTCACTATATCTGGGAGTTCACTATAAACCGTGTTCACTATACCGGAGTTTGACTGCAGTTTGTAAATTTACATATAAAGAGAAAGTTTTATGTTAGTTTAAAAATAAACTATTCTTATCTGCTTTATTTAAAGAAAGATAAAAGCCCGGAGTTGTATTTTGTAGCATAGTGAAATTTACATTTAGTTATAAAATAAATTGTAATTCTAATAAATATATTTAAGTTGGAAGCAAAGACCTCTTTCAGTGCAATAAATCATTTTCTGCATGATCAATTCTGTATACTTCCACTATATTAAAAAAGATTTTATTTATAAGATCTAAAAAATAGATGATTTTATAATATCTAATAGCAGGATGAAGCGTTTGCATTTCAATGACAAACGACTGAATATTATGCGTATCATAAATATTTTAGTATGATTAATATCAAAAGAAATTTTTTAAAGTTACCTTTCATTGGAATGTGATGAATAACAATATGATTATCTACAGATATGCTTATTAGGGAGGCTTCTTGTCCACCAGTAATGCGACGTGTTTCTTCACGTGTAGGTAAAAATTCTAAACCAGTCACAAAGATTCCATGAACATGGTTTACATTATAAAGTTTCTGTAACAAAATTATATCATGTTTGATAAATAAAGAAATATTTACTTTTGTCTAACATGGTTTCTAAATTCACATTTTTCGAAAAATATATTAATTAAAAGACATTTTTAAAAAAATTATATTAGCAGTATAACTGTCAAAAGCCTATTACAAGTTCATAAAATTAACAATTTAAATACAAAAAATAAAATAGGGGTTGTTTGATTACAGATGTTGATTTATTAAAGAAAACGCTTACTTGTAAACTAAAAGCTATATAGATCTTGACACTTCCTTCTAGTGTACCTAATCCAATAAAATGACCATTGTCGCTAAAATAAAAAATATATAAATTTGTTTAAGATGTTAAATGTTCAAATGTTTGTTCAACAATCATATGAAGCAATAGCTATTTACTATAAAGTCAAAGTGGAACTGATTTTTTCTATTATATTTACATTGCCCAATAATTTGTTTGAAGCAAAATTTAAAAACAAGTTCGTAAAAATGATCTGAACAATAAAATATTGTTAGACAAATTTCATAAAATTTTTGTAATAATATTTAATTGGGACATTATGAAGAATAATTTTATTTGCTTTCTCATAAAATGGTGTATAAATCTTGGTGTAAAGTACTTTATCTCTCTTCTTTAACTATGAAGAGTTGTTAAAGATTTTGTAATTCTAACAACATACCCCTTTTTTATAATTAACATAAAATTTGCTACATTTCAATTTAATTGCTTTTGATTTTGTACATCATTTTAACAAGTTGAATTTAATTTTTTATTCGATTTTATTTTATATGTTTGATTTATAATGAGTTTTTTTCCTCCTCCCATTATCTTATCTCCCAAGCATATTTCTTTTTCATTCATAAAAACATATTAAAATGCAAACCAGAAATAGGTATTGGCAATTATAAAAACAAAACTAACTTTTATTGAAAAGCTTGTATTTTTTATAAAGGTTATCTAAAAGAAATTTTTTTATTTCTGTATTACTTAAGTATGTGTTAGTTTTTACATCCAAGTAAAATTCAAAGTAGCAATATTTTAAACTTTAGTATCCACAATTGCAGAAATATATTGAACAAAATCTAATTATCATAAATTACAATCTTAAACTTATTTTTAATAATGCTAGTTTTCACTTATAATTAATAAAAAGTAAAAATATAATTAAAACATACTTAAATCATAATTTTTTTTTATATAAAACTTTAACTGATGCTAAAATTACAATAAACATATAATTCAAACAAAACAAAAAAAATTAATTCAAATCAGAGTAAAAAACTGTATTAAGCTTTTCTTTAAATAAAACTTCCATTCATTTAACTTCTGCTAAAAAATCTGTAAGTCATTTCAATTATTAATAATATAAGGCCGATAAAGAAAACAGCTTTCCATGTAAATAAGATGTCATAGAACAAACTACTTGCAGATATTTTTAATTTTTCTTTTTTAAAAAAAAAAAAAAAAAGAGCTGAAAGCTTTAAAGAAGATAAAATATATCAAAAATAATTCACACAATATAACGAAACATGAAAAAATTATATATTTTTAATTCAAATGCAGTTAAAGCTTAGTAAAATAAATCAGGAATTTCTAACCTATGGGTCAAAAGCTTCCAGGATGTAAAAAAAGAAAAGAAAAATTATTGAAATTATTGTTGAAATTACTAAATTATTGAAATTACTAAATAAGTAATTTCAATGTAGATTTCCAACTTCTGAAGCTAACTTAGGCAATTATTCTGTGTCATGGCTAAAAGAGGTTGAGAACTTTTGGAATTTAATTATGTCTACTTTAAAGGATAAAGAAAAAAATGTATCAAAATAAGTAACTTATTTTTATGATACCTTATAGCCATTGTAGTTAACATGTCCTTTCCAGCCGAAACGATTTTTTGCAATAAGAATTCTTTTGTATCCCACTTGCAAATATACGAACACATTGGAGGTTTCGATCGCTCACGTGGATTTAGAGTTGCAAATAAAGCCAAGTCATTTTTGTCTTCTACTATACCAAATCTGAAACAAATTCCAATAAAAGAGCATAAGTCATATGAACGCAAAAACAGTGATTCTAAGGTAAACATGTGCTTTAAACAACAACTTATATTATTAAGAATAAATATATATTTTATTGGTTGATTATAATGATATTTAAGTATTGCAGAACAAGATATGTAAAAAAAAAATTGAAACTATTTTTATTTATTACCTGGGCTTGTAAGCATCCAAAAAGTAATTGAGATAGTTTGTTATGCAGTACTTTACTTTACTTACTTATATATTTTAGTAAAAAGTATATATGTCATTAATTGATTAAAACTATCTATTCTTAACTTGATTTTTTTTCAAGCAAAATTTTTGGACTCATTTTAAATAACATAAAGGTAACTTTTTCCTCCATTTGAAATAAAATTATTTCTTAAATATGCCATGCAATTTATTATACACTTAAAAACAGAGATATGGATTTCTTAAAATTTTTTTCAAAATTATTACTTATAAGAAAAACTTATACTTTAATTTATACTACTGTATTAGTTTTATATAAAAATTATCAGTCAGCATTAAATTGTTATCATAGAAATTTAAATAGAGGTTGAAATAAAATTTTCTGATGAACAGATATATATTACTAGCATTTCTCTGAAATATTAAAAATCAATTACAAAGGATTAAAAATAATCACTGTGATAAAGATTTTTTTTATGTGATCTTAAAATATAAATTTTGCTCGAATAAACATACCTACAACTTCTAAATATATACTTTGCAGTAGATTTGGAAGGTAGAACGTAATTAAGTTCTGTGACAAGAGAACCATTTTCAGCATTCCAAATTTTACCATGCCCATCTCTTGAAATGCTAACTATCTAAAAATAATATTATATATATATATATATATATATATATATATATATATATATATATATATATATATATATATATATATATATATATATATATAAACAGCAGTACACAAAGAAAAGACAACTTTAAAGTAGAATGATAATACAGCGAAACCTCAAGGAAAGACCACCTCTTTGAAGCGACATCTGTTTATGACCACTTTTAGAAGGAACAGAATTTTTTTCATAGACTTTGTGTTGAAGAAGACCTTTAGGAGAGATCATCAAAACCTCTCCAATCAACTCGGCAAGCCTCTGCACCCCATGCGGAAAAGGTCAAATAAGGAAACAACAAAAAAATATTGTAATAAAAAATACTAACAAAACAAATAAGAAATTTAGATTTATTTAAAATATTTGTGTGAGGCTCGTATTTAGAGGCTCTTTTTGGCACTCTCTGAAAAAGATATTCAATCTCACACTGTGCATTAAAGACATTGCTATTAATTATTTAGGTTTAAAGTTAAAAGTTAAATTAGGAAAAAAATTATTTCAGAAAAAACTAAGCATCTCAAACAAACCTCTTATATTTTAAAGCTAACAAATGTTTATGATATAAAATTAAATGCAAACATAAAAATTAAATGCAAAAAACATAATTGTTTATCTATTTAAAATAGTTCTATCGTTCATAATTGGTAAGTTTGTTTTTAAATATAATTATGTGAGTAGGGATAATTTTTATTGACCATAAATTTTATTCATCGAACCGATTTTCACAATGCATACACAAGTGGCATTTCCATACCAAGAAAATTAAACGGACAGAAATTTAAATAGTTTCCGAAAAATCATGTACCTTCGTAACATTTTGAAGATGATGACGGTAACCCCTAAGAGTGAAAAACCTCCATTAACAACCAATTTAGTATGGAACAGAGAGTGATCACTCCTGAGAGGATTCACTGTTCACAATGTACTCTAATGATCTTTGAAAAAAAATTTCATGAATCCATATTATATTAAAATTTATAGCAATAAAGCATTGCTTATAAGAAAAAGCAATGTTTTTTTTTATAATATACATAAATTGTTCCCTAAATTCTCTGATGATTTAAATTTTTTTACCATTTATGATGTAAAATGTTGCAAAAGGAAAAGAAAGTTAAAAAGTTCAGAGTTATCAAAAATTGGAGGGCTCCTCAAACGACTAACACTTTTATTTTTAAATATTTCGCGCATCACTGCAGGGTTTCCTCGCCATGTAACTTTATGGTTTTATTATCAGAAAACTAGCTACTCAGATAATGCAATTCAGTGCTGTTGGACTTTTACTTTGGAGATTTTTTTGAAGTCTATGGTTGGTATCAACAAACCTAAAATCCCTCATGCTTTAATAGATGAAACTGGAATGTCTATCAGGCACCAAAGCCATCTTCTCCTTTTCACAACATGCTGTTCTATATTTTACTCTATACCTACATAGAATAATTGCAAAATGTCAAGGCAGAGCCAATCTTTGCCTCTACCCATTTGCATTTAAAATATTTTTTGCACTTATATGCCACTGTGATGTAATTATCATAATAGATTCAAGTACCAAAATTACAGGAACCTGTAAACTATTATGCATAACGAGCTGCCAGGCCTGAAGTGCAACGAACTGAACTGAAATCAAATGTATGATAAGTATATATCCCATTGCAAAGGTTTGTTATAATTCTGGATACTTATGCTTTTGTTGTTTGAATTTTATTAAAGTTACATTTAAATTTGTCACTTTTTCCTTTCTATCCTTGACGATTGATCTATTTAAAATGTTGGGCAAAATACGCTCAACTTATTTTGCTAAACCACTATTAGTTATATTATCATTAAAAAAAGTTACATAAGAGAAATCAAGAGAGGGCTTTAACTTGTTAACTGGGCAAAATATTCCATACATATACACTTTACACGAACTACTACACAAATGGGAATGACATTTTTCGGCAGAGATTAATAGAAATGTCTTGATATTACTTATTAACTATATAGAAGACAAAAAAGTACTATATAGAAAGAGTTGAACAAAAGTTTATATCCGGGTAAACAGGTTAAAGATTCAAAGCAGTGTAGGCAAAGAGCAGTGAAGAAACATTGAGATTGTGAAAATTAATAACAAAATAACAGCTAAATTTGATAATTATGACAATAACTTAGATTCAGTAAAAGAATATTGCATGTAATTTTCTCACAAGCTACAATTTGAAGAAAGAGTTTTAAAAACTAGTCAAATAATAAAGTGATCAAAATAAATAGTTTTAAAAATACAGTATAAAAACAGAATTTTTGACAGAATATACTAAATTCATATTTACTTTTTTACCAAGTGGACAAATGTCAAGATCATCTACCTCGTCGGAATGTGCTTCAATGTCATGAATTTTCTTTAATTCAGGAAACTGGTTTAAAAAGATTCAAAATAAATTTTAATATTAAAAAATTAATAAATATAATTTTATAAATATTATTTTAAATGGGATAACATTGAACGAATATTAAACTAAAATTTTAGAGAATGTTTCAAGAAAATATAAAAGACAACTAATTTAAAATAACAAACAAAACTACAAATTTAAAATAAGAAAACGAAAAATTAATTATTTACACTAGAAAAAGTAATCAGAAAGTACCAACATTTCAGTTTTTGAAATATATGCAAAAATTATTGTTTAAATAAAATATTGGTACTTGCATAATTCTACCATTTATTGTAAAATATACTAGGGTGTGTATCCATATTTTTCAACAAAAATTAAGCAGCTTTAAAGCACCTAAGGAATTATTTTAAACATAAGAAAAAAATTGTAATTAGGCTACATGCACAAAAAAAAAAAAAAACTTTTTTTCAGCATTATTTGTATAAAATATTTTTATACTTACACATATATAAAATTAATAAATTACAAAAATATTTTCAATGATATTTTCACAATATGGGTAATTTTTTATTTTACTTACTACAACCAAAAATAACCAACTTTTAAAAATGCTACCGACCTTGCCATTGATTTAATAAAAACTGTTTTGTTTCTTTTTAATAATATCCTTTCTGATAAAACATTTAACATGCAGCTTAAATAAACACTAGTCAGTTTGAAAAAAAAAAAAAATCAGATTACATTAATAGAAAACCTTATTTTAAATAATGAGTGTAAAATAACTTAAAGATTCTTAAATAATCATCAATTTTACAAAAAATTTGTCTTAGAAATAAAAGGTGAAATAAAGATATTTATGTATGGTTTACTTCAATACACTCATTAAACCAGAACTATTTCCAAAAATTACTGCTAAAACCCAGAAAGAGAAGTTCTGATGTTTTGAAATCTAATTTTTTATTCAATTATATGACAGACATTGAGCTTAGATTTTGTTACAATAAATTGTACACATATCTAAGTAAACAAAGTATCAAGTCTTTAAAAAATATAAAATATGACAAATATAAAAAATATGACAAAACTAACTTCTGCAATAAATGTTAAAATTAGCATTAAAATAACGATTATAAATAAAACCATATACATTTCAAGGCTCAATACTAAAACTGTCCAGGATCACTAAAATTTGACTTTAGCTACCCAAAATAATAATTAATGAATCCATGTACTAAGAATTAGAATAAAGGAATAAAATATATATATTTATTTTCAGCTTTTTGTTTTGGTTCCTGTTACTGTCCCTAAGTAGCATATTTCATCATAATTGTGATGATTTCCCATTCTTTGTGTAGTAATTTTTCACCTAAATTTTCATTTAAATTTTCAAAAAAAAAAAAAAAATATTAATACATTTTAAACAAATCAAAATGGTAAAGATCTTTTAAGTATTGGTCCTGTGAACAATTGACCAAAGTTTTTTTTTTAAATTTCCCCCCACAAATTGCTTCTGAGAAAGCTAAATGCGAAAATTACCAAAATTACATGATAGAGAGATTTTTAATAGCTTAATACCCTCATCAGACCAGAAATGGAACATAATGCAGAGCAATTATTTACAATGAACGAACTTACTTTTTAGCTGCTATAACAAATTTCTTTTTTATGCTATTTAATATGAGAACAATGATCTACTGATTGTTTTGTAAAATTTACTAAAATAACCAGAAAATTCAAGTGTTAGTGTTGCTTAATAAGACTGGATTAAATGTGGAGTTTAATGACTATATTGCATCAAACTCAAATGATAAATGTAATCAAGAACACATATGTTTGTGATTTAGTTAAAAGGAAATAAATAACGTAATTAATGAAAAATATAAATCTTATTAATAACTATCCAGAATAAGAATATTTCTACAACATGCATTAAAACTTTTCAATTAATAAGAGCTTTCAACATTAAATAATGTAACTTTAATTCATTTAAAACTTTAGAGATGAAATTTTAAAACAAACATTATAGTACTAACTTTCCAAATTCTAATGTGACCATCAGCCCCAGCTGTGGTAAGTAAACTGGAGGACCTTGAAAAACGAACAACCTTCTGAAAAGGTTCTTCACTAAAATCAGTTTGGAATGAATCCAAATTATGAATACAAAATTGAAGCTTTGATGAGGAATGTATCACATTTGCATTTGCATCTTCTTTTTCATACTTTTTTGGGTCTACCTGATTTTCTTCAACTGACTCTGTTTCTACTATTCTTTTTCTAACTGTAGATTTAGCATGCTTATCTAATTAAAAAGAAGTAATCATAAGAAAATAGAAACAATATTACATTTAAATATATTTCAGTAAAAAAATAATGATAATAAATGAATATTACAATGGTATCCAAAAATGAGTTAACTCGAAGAATTAAAATAAGAGTCATTAACCTGTTATGGGATATCGAGTATTAACTTAGTAACAGAGAAAGAGTTTGTGATGCAGGAGAGGACATTTTTATGAAAAATAAGTTCCTGTTTTGTAATATAAATTTAAATAAAAACAATAAAGGAGATTTTTTATTCCTTAATAAATGGAATAAAAACTTATGCGATATTGTTCCATATATTTACATACTATATTGAAGTCTAGATTTAAAATCATAATTACCGAGATAGAAAAAACTTAAATTGTATACTCAAAAGATTGAGTCTTCTGAAATTTTGTAAAATTAATAATGTGAAATGATCTAGATAACACAAAATTCTATTTAACGCAAAGCCTTACACTTGAGTCTATTTTAAGCACAATTTTTATGTTACATTCAACAAAATTTTCAGCAAATAGTCTAAGTTTTAATTCAAAATTTTACCAGTTAAAAGTAAAAAAATGTGTGAATAAAAACTTCTCAAAACACTTATATCACCCCTAATATAAACCACAATTTTTCAAAAATACACTCATATATTAGAATTAGACAAAAGAAGTAAAGATAAAAAGTTACATACCGTCTTCAATTTTCTATGATACAGAAGGGTTGAAAATTTAATTTTCTTATATAAACTTTTTGCTATATTCCTATCACTCATTTTTTAAACTTCACTATCACGGAAAAGTTTTCGGTCTATTCCCTATTGCTGTTGTTGTTCATTTACGTCGCACTAGAGCTGCACAATGGTCCATTGGCTACGGTCTGGGAAACATCCCAGAAGATGGTCCGAAGACATGCCATCACAATTTTTATCCTCTGCAGAGGGGATGGCACCCCAGCTTCGGTAGCCCAACGACCTGCATGTGAAGTCGAGCACTTTACGGTAGAACGGTTTAACGAGGACCAATACCGCACACCCTTGGTGCCTACGCAGGCTGATCCAAGTGGTCACCCACCTGCACACTGACAGTAGCCAGTGATGCTCGACTTCGGTGATCTGCTGGGAACCCTGTCTTAACGATCAGTCCACTCAGGAACCGGTCTATTTTCTAACAACTTAACTCAATTGTTAAGAGGGTGTGTACGGAAAAGGAATAACAAATTTTTTTATATATTAATTTTCTCAAATAAATTTATAATTGTTATTTATTTTAGTTGGCAGTACCTTTTGTAATAAATAAATGCAAGGTTGCCATCCGATCAGAATCTGAGAAATTTAAAAATTTTTAATCTGAGAAATTTGATTTTAGAATTTCAATAGATCTTTTCAGCTAAAAATACTCAAATATAAAGTAAGTTTTAAATTATCCATTTAAAATTAATATATACATATTTTTATTAATTAAGAAAAATGAACTAAATAGAAGCCATTATTTCAATTTTTTTTTTTTCAGGCATTGCTATGAAATGATACAATTTTGGCAAACATTTGTAATCAATAAAATACATCTCAAAAATTAAAACCAAAAATTTAACCTAAATTCTAACAACTGCATGTTTTTTAAATGTGCTAAGTTAAAGAGCACTCTATTCTACAAACATAAAATTTTACATTATTTTTGTTTATTGACTATATTTGCAATCTTAATATCAGACATAGTGTAAATAAAGTAGCTGTTAATGAAGAATTTAACGCAACGTTTGTGGATACCAACAACAAAGATGCAATTTAGGTTAATTAAAATAGATTGAACTGATTATTCATGAATAGGATATACAAGAGATTCATAATTAGATTGTACGGAATCAGTAAGTTTAAAAATCAGGTAAGTCTAATTTGGATTGTTTTAGTTGCATCTTTTTTGTTCTATATTTTCAATAATAAATTCTTTGACGTATAAGCACGGTTAACAGACAAACTGATTAGTAAGACACACATTAATTTATTATAACAGAAAAAAATTAATCTTGATCAAATAGTCAGATAAGGATACCATGAAAACTTATTTTATAATAAATATATCTTTAATATAGGTAACAAAACAACCAAACAATTATCATTTAATGAATTAATGGTTTTAAAGGTATAGACATTAAAATTTTTATAAATAAGCCTTTTTTTCCCATTTTCCAATATAGTGCTCACAAAATTTTGACAAAAAAACCCAATCATGGCTAAGCACTAAGCCTGCAGGAACAGAAATATTCACTATACATTTCTATTAACTTTGTGATGTTTAGTTCAAATTATATATGTTTTAATAGTCTATCTCAAAAAAAACTATTCTGTTCTATTTTTTTTTAAAGATAGAAAAAGTGTGAAAGGTTAAAAAATTAGATCACTAGCAATTTAAGCCAAAACTAAAAATTTTCCAGATAAATTTAATAAGATATAAAAGAGCTTATCAGTAAGTTTAAAAATCAGGTAAGTCTAATTTGGATTGTTTTAGTTGCATCTTTTTTGTTCTATATTTTCAATAATAAATTCTTTGACGTATAAGCACGGTTAACAGACAAACTGATTAGTAAGACACACATTAATTTATTATAACAGAAAAAAATTAATCTTGATCAAATAGTCAGATAAGGATACCATGAAAACTTATTTTATAATAAATATATCTTTAATATAGGTAACAAAACAACCAAACAATTATCATTTAATGAATTAATGGTTTTAAAGGTATAGACATTAAAATTTTTATAAATAAGCCTTTTTTTCCCATTTTCCAATATAGTGCTCACAAAATTTTGACAAAAAAACCCAATCATGGCTAAGCACTAAGCCTGCAGGAACAGAAATATTCACTATACATTTCTATTAACTTTGTGATGTTTAGTTCAAATTATATATGTTTTAATAGTCTATCTCAAAAAAAACTATTCTGTTCTATTTTTTTTTAAAGATAGTAAAAGTGTGAAAGGTTAAAAAATTAGATCACTAGCAATTTAAGCCAAAATTAAAAATTTTCAAGATAAATTTAATAAGATATAAAAGAACTATGTATACAAATTGAATATAAAATTAATAAATCAAAATAAAATTCATTAAAAACATTGATTGCATTAACTAATAAAGTATAAATTGCTATTTTTAAATATTAGATTAAAAAAAGTATCAGTAACACAAAATAGACTTACCTTTTGATTCTTTTATAATTGTTTCTTTTTCTACAATCATTTCATGTTTGATTTTATAAGTATGACAATTTCCTTCCATTCCTGCAAACAATATTTTATACTTGCCGGCATCGTGAATAGCACAGTTTCTTGTGGCTTCACTTCCAGTTTCATAATGAGTTATAGATTCAGCTCTGCAAGTTACACCGTCATGAATTAGTTCATAGATTTGCTATAAAAATAATTAAAAACTAATTAATGAAATAACTTACAAAATATAGACCTATACAATTTAGATCAAGAAGCAAATCAATATCTCACAAACATTTTATAATGCAGCAAATCTAAACCATTCAAAATTAAATTAATCAAAAAGCTCTGAAAGTAACAAGAATTTACAGAAACTACTACAGTAGACTATAATTCCCAGTCTAAAATCTGCACTAATTTTATAATGCAGCAAACTGGTAGTTAAATTTGAAGGAAAAAAAACAAACAATTATAGTGTCTATAAAATAAATTTTGTTAAAAAATTAATAAATCAGAAATGTTTCAAAGTAACAAGAATTTACAGAAATTACTACAGTAATCTTAAAATCAACCATCTAATCATCAATCAACCATCAAAATCATTCAATGTTAAAAAATAAATTAATAATTCAGAAAGCTCTTAAAGTAACAATAATTTATAGTAATTAGAATAGTAGACAATTCACAGCCTTAAAATCAAACATTGCATAAAACAGGGATGTGATTGACAAAAACACAAAAAAGAGGAAGTTTATAACTGTAGCATTAAACGTGCAAAAGAAAAAATTATATGAATTCAATAGCCAATCTGATAATGATTACATTATTATCTATTCAAATAAATATAAATAAATGGTAATTATGTTCTTAAATAAAATCTTGATTAAAAAAATTTTTTTTTAATAATTTAGATAACTTTGAGTAATTATGCATAAGCAGGATTTTATGTATCACATCATTTTAAAAAACATTTCTTTAATGATCAAAGGACCTTTATGGACATTCTCATCAGTTCTTTGTTTTTTCGATGGTCTTTTATTAACATGACTGATCTGTAGACTGCGTTTTGCAGACTTTTGATCATCAGTGTTGATAGGACAAGAAAGTTCATTTCTCACACAATTTTTAGAGGCCTTAGATTAAGAATCGCGATGTTGGATTTCAAAATCACGTGAATAAGAATCGCGTGAAAAAGAATCGCGATGCCGTATTTTAAAATCGCGTGAATAAGGCGATATCGGATTTTAAAATCGCGATGTTGGATTTTAAGATTGCGTGACTAAGAATCGCGATGTTCGATTTTAAAATAGGGTGAATAAGAATCGCGATGTTGGATTTTAAAATCGCTTGAATAAGAATCGCGATGTTGGATTTTAAAATCGCTTGAATAAGAATCGCGATGTTTGACTTTAAAATCGCGTGAAAAAGAATCGCGATGCCGGATTTTAAAATCGCGTGAATAAGGGGATATCGGATTTTAAAATCGCGATGTTGGATTTTAAGATTGCGTGAATAAGAATCGCGATGTTCGATTTTAAAATAGGGTGAATAAGAATCGCGATGTTGGATTTTAAGAGTGCGTGAATAAGAATCGCGATGTTCGATTTTAAAATAGGTTGAATAAGAATCGCAATGTTAGATTTTAAAATCGCTTGAATAAGAATCGCGATGTTGGATTTTAAAATCGCTTGAATAAGAATCACGATATTGAATTTTAAAAGCACGAAAATACAAATCGCGGTATTGAATTTTTAAATCGTGTAAATAAGAATCACGATGCATAATTTTTTAGAGTCCGTGAATACTTATCACAACGAGTAATGATTAAACCGCGTATAAATTCGAATATCGATGTTTGATATTACAACCGCGTGATAACGAATCGCAATATTGAAATTTAAAAATATATATGAATACGAATCGCGACATTGGATTTTAAACTAGCGGGAATATGAATCGCGATATTGGGTTTTAAAAACGTTTAAATACAAATCGCGATATTGGATTTTAAAAACGCTTAAATACAAATCGCGATATTGAACTTTTAAATTGCGTGAATGGGAATTGATTTTCAACAAAAGAAAAAAATTTTCAACGAAATATCATTTACTGCATAAAAAAAATTTCCGCGCGGAAATTTATGAAAAAAGAGCAGAAGATATGGAAAAATCTGAAAAAAGCGGAAATCAGCGGATCCGCGGAAGAATCACATCCCTGATAAAATCTGCACACATTTTAAAATTCAAATAGCCAACAGATGGTTAAATTTCCAAAAGACAATTATAGTGCCAATGAAATAATCTTTGTTAAAAAATAAATTATGCAATATATTTTCAAACATCACTGAGCTTGTAACTATTTAAAATGAAATTTTAATAAATTTTAACTTAAGTGAATTATCCTGTCTTACTCTATCTGAGATATAATTAAATAAAATATTTATAATGATGCATAAAATATTAGTAATTTTACTTAAATTTATAAAATAAAAATTGAGTTATGAAAAAGTAAACAAATGATTTGTAGCCTGAAAAATTCTAAAATTAACAAAGGCTCTTACACAAAGCTATGCAGTTTTTACAGAGTTTACTATGTATATTTTTGTATGTGCATATTTACTATGTAAAATTTTGATTTTTATGAAGCATTGATCAGAGCTTTCAAAAAACAATATTTTAAAAGCTAAAGAGTCCATAATTCATATAATTAGAAAAATCTCATTGTAGGAGCTATAATTTTTAAAAAAAAATTTATTTCTCTAAAAAATTAATTAACTAAAATTTTATTAGATTAAGTTTTTCTCAACTTAATATTCCTTGCGCAATGCAGTTTGCTCAATCTGGAATTGATTCTAATAAGTGAGAAAGAAAATTATACTAAACTAAAAATTACCCCTACTCAGTATAAGTTGAACATTAAATAAAACAAAAATCAATCTTGTTATTTATTAATCACTCTTCACACTATTCTTTTTAGACAATCATAATTGAATAAAAAATTTAAATGAAAAAAAAAAACTTATTTGATAAACATATCAAAAACTGCATCCTCTTTCCGCAATGGAAAAAAAAAAAAAACTACAGTTTTCAAAGACTAAATATTTAATTATTAACTCTGAAGCAAATTCTGTTATATCAAAAGTTTAGAAATTATATTAAAGTACATAGATTTTTAAGAGCACGATTTTAAAATGATTTTGTAACTAAGAAGCATTTGCACTGTAGAAAAAAAAATTTTTTTTTTAGCTCATAGCATACATTGAAAAAACTCAATTTTAGTTTTAATGATTGATCTTATTGTTAATTTAAGTATAAATAAAAATTCGATTAGAGGGTAGAATTGGGTGCATTGTTGATCGAGCACTTTTCTTCAGAACTTTTACTGTATATAAAATCCTCTATAATGTGATTATTACTATCTCAATTACTTATTAGAAAATCGGGGAGATTTCCTTATCCTGATCTTTGGCAGAATAATCATCAAGCCCTAGCAACTTCCGGGCAGCGGCCAGCGAGAAACTAAAAAAAACATCACAGAAAGGAACAAACTCGAAATGTATAACTCAGAGCCACCCCGGGCAAATATCTACATGTTTTTTCAAAAAAATTTGCAAGTTTAAAATCTATTTGGCACCATGGCGATTGTAGTTGGTGCAACAGATCACAATATGGAAATATCCCAAAAAAATTTTGAGTTTAAGCCATAAAGTCCTTGTCTTCAGAAAAAACATAAAAAAATAGCAAAAAGAAAAGAAAAAGACCCAGTTGTCGATTTTTACCAAAAATTTCAGTAGTTAAAACATTAACAGAACTGCAAAATATTTTGAACTAGAAAGACAAAACTATTAATAAGTAGTTTGGGTATCAGTTATTTCTTTAATCAAAGATACAAAACTGTAGAACCATGTTTCTTGGAAGATCATAATTTATAAAAACTTCATTATTTTCATATTTGAATGCTATATTTTGTCTTTAATTATTTTGATTCATTTTTTAAGTTAAAAAAAAATGAAACTTACGATAACATTAGGTACGCCGGTCTTAGCACCTCCACCACCACCAGCAACTAGGACATGCCTTTCAGATAAACACTGAACAGTGTAAAGCGGAAAATTCACCCGAGCCAACAACTGACTTTGTTTTTTCAATGTCATCTTAAATATGTTGCCTATATTAAAAACAATTAATTAATACCAGAAAAGATATAATTATGAGAATTTCTTTTGTAACATAACAAAATAAACCAAACCTGTCCTGTATGTTGCTAGTTTTTTTATGATATAAAAGATAGAATTTAATAAAACTTTTATTTTAAAATATATAAGTCATAATAAGTCCAAATTTACACTTATTCTCAATTTGTTTCGTTTTATTTTTTCTGCTGAATGGGAAAAACAATACAATTAAAATAGTTGACGTGTCCCACCGCGAGAGGGTTGGAAAAATAAAATGAAAAAAAATTTCGTCATTGTTGCCATAGCAACTTAGCTCAAACACGTTGCCTAATTTTTTCTTTATAATTAAAACTCCTAGTTAAAATATAAAAGTAAAAATTTTCCAAACCATTTACTTTTTCCATTTAAAACAAAAGATTTCTATATCTGATACTATTCAATGATTAGTATCAAATGTAATTTTTTTAATAGAAGCATTAGTGACAGTACAACAAAATGACTGTTGTTAACTGCAGTCAGTTCGAAGTTCGGCATTTAAACCGAAAATTGAATTTTTGTCGTAGTTTATTTATCTTTCGACATGAAAATTGGAGAAAGTGACCCATCTTACGAAATTATTGATTTTGAAAAAGCACTTAAATTGAAAGAATACACTCATGCAGCTCATTGTTGTATTTTTTCTCGGAATCCAACAGTACTCTTTGATTATGATCAGCAATACAAATCATCAGCTTTGATCTCCGTAAATATAAAAACACGTAAAATTTAATATGTTTCTTATCAAATTTGCAGAGTCTAATTACAATAGAATTTTCGTCATGGTAGTATTGAGCTCAAAACTAAAATTTCCATAAAAGATTTAATATTTAAACTTTTAAAAATTATCCGCTGTGATACCTTGAAGTCCATATATACTCCAATTTTACACTAGCCTCTGTGAACCATTTTTTTTTTTTTTTTTACATTTATTTTCTATGGTATATGATGCATAAGTGTTCCAGAAATAGTTGTAACAATCAAGCTGTTTCTTTTGTGTAGCTTTTTAATGAGAGAAATTAAAGTATTTATTCATGGTTTGTTTATTTTAATTCTGAACTTCTATTTTGCCCCTTAGTGGACTAATCTCAAAAACACGGTTCCCAGTAGAACACTGGTCAAGCATCACTGACTGTGGTCAGTAAGCGGGTAGGTGACCACTTTAATCAGCAGGGTGCGTAGCGTTTGTGAAAAGTACTTAAAGGTGCTTTTTTGGGATTTCGTTTTTAAAAGCTTTTAAAGGTGCTTTTTTCAGCTGGCGTTTTTAAAAAGTGCTTTTTTTTCCAAAATTTTTTTTCTTCTCCCTTCAGTGATATCTGGTGGATCCCATGCATTTCACGAAAAATGGGGAGTTTGCTTACGAAATCATTCATCCGGACTTTATGTCGTACCCACGTTATGACTTGTGCATGCGCACACACTTTAAACCGAAACCCGAGTGCTCCAATTCGGATAAAGAATATCAGATCCTTATGAAATGTTTTTCTTTTTAATTTATTTTAATTTTGTTCTTGTTTATTTTTTTTTACTTCTAACACTTTTTTTTGACGTAGGGGGTAAGGGTACTTTTGTTCTGAGTTCAGGGTCAAGTTGAATTCACTCGGTGATGTGGGAAAGTACTGATTGTTTCGATTTACGGCCGTTTTTTTTTTAACGCTAAAACTGTTTATAAAAAGTTTTTGTTTTATCAATAATATCATTGATTGAATATGAATTTTTTGAGTGCTTAAAAATTTTTGTAAAGTGCTTGAAAAGTTTTTAAAAAGTGCTTATTTCTGATTCAAAGATTTGACTACGCACCCTGCGTTGGAATCGAGGGTGCACGGTATCGACCCTCATTAAACTGTTCTACTGTAAAGTGCTCAACTTAGCGCGCAGGCCGTTGGATCAAACCAAAATTACGATTCTTCGGATCATCCTCAGGGATGTTTCCCAGACCATCGCCAATACCCCATTGGGCAGCTCTGGTGTGGCGTAAATAAAGTACATACATGAAATGTGCTACTTATTCTCAGGGGTGTCTCCTATAATTTTTTTTTTAATACAATAATTTCACTTAGAAAATTCTCTCATTAAGCTTTCTCAATTTTAATGACTTATCTTTCTTCAAGATATTCGTAATAATTGAATTAATATCTTAAGTGTTACTAAAGTAATTTTTGTTTGTTTTAATTTATATTTTTGACTTTTTAATATAATTAGGACTAATGATTTCCGTTTTTGAAGAATGATTTTGTTTATTGAAAGTGATACTAAAATTGTTATTGTATGAGTTATAAAGGTATTACAATTATTATAGTTTCTGTAGATAATTTTAGGCATTATTCATTTATTACGATGGTTTCATTAAGTGTATAACTATTGACTTTTAATCCTCAGACTTCACCATGATTTAGATATGAAGCTCAGCACGTGAAATCGCTTCTATACCTAACACCTAGGAAACAACTTGAACAAATTTATTTCCATAATAATAAATCATGATCAATAAAATTTTATTTTTTGTGGTAAACTTTGCTTAACATGCATTAAACTTTCGAAAGAAATTTACAGTAATTGAATAATTTTACATTTTAGATGCAAATGCGTTTTGATGGCACGCTTGGGTTTCATGGGGGCATAATTGACGAAGGAACAGATATACTTACAGGGCTGAATCGTGAACTTAAAGAAGAAATAAATTTGAAATCAACATTTCACGTAACTCATGAAGATCATATGTTTACCCATGTGGCCAACTCAAAGAAGTTCTGCTATCATTTTTATGCAAAAGAAGTATCTAAAGAAGAATTTCAGAGTATAGAATATGACACTTTGTGTGCTGATGAGTATGGAATTGAGGTAAATAGTGAAGTTATGATTAAGTAAAAATGTTTTGAAAATCTCCAATTAAATTATATGGAATTGAGTTAAATCATGTAGTATTGAAGTAAGTAGATTGTAGAACTATCCCATTATACTGCTAAAGATAAAAAGCTGAATTTAAATTCAAAAGTTTGTCCTATCTTAACTTTTTTTGACCAACATATTTAGGCCTTTTTTTTAGTTTTTCCAAAATATTTGCCAACTTTAGGATTATGGAGTTCCCTGAAAATCTCACTCATTCTTATGCCTTGAAACATGCAAGTACCTTATGGTTTTCAGAACAATGCTAGAGTTTTTCACTTTATTATTATTGACTTTTTATGTTTTAGAAGCAAAATTTGTGCAAAAAAAATTTTTTTTAGCAAAATGTTCAAATTAATAAAAAAATAGTTTATGTACAAAGAAACTTACGTAATTCTATCTAAAAGTTAAACATTTTTGCATTCAAATCTGCTTAAAAGTATTTTTGTCTCTACTGTTTTCCTATCTCTTATTTTATTTTTAATTGATTTATATTTTATAATTAACAGTCCTGCTAAGAGCTGGTTATAAATATATATTATGAGGTCATTAGTCATAACTATGTTTAGGTGCTATACAGTTTTTTTAAGATTTTGTTATTTCTGTTTATGTCACTATTGCCACTTTTAATCCACTGACGGTTCTGCACGAAAAAGGTCTTATTTTAACCTGCTGTCTTCTCCCCACAGCAAAACCGGTTTTTCCATGTTATTACATAGAAAAGTGATGTATTGGGGCGAAATATTTTCCCAATTTTGCCCATTTGCTAAACCACCAGTGGGTTAAAATGTGTTTAAATATTTTTTCTTTCCTTTAATTAGCACAATAATGAATTGTTTCATTAAATGTATTTGTAAGTTGCGTCAAATTATGTTTTTTGATTATCAATCAATACTCTGTCGATCAGCTTAGTTGCTTGTACAATTTTTTTAATAACTTCTTTAGTCATGTTTTTTTTTTACTTTTGAATATCGCACTTTTTAAAGAATTATAATACATATTCTAAAAATATTTTATTCAAAATTTTAATTATTTGCATGCAAGGAATCAAAAACAAAATAACAATTTAGTTATTTTGCTTTTTTCTTCGTCTAAAGACTGAAAATGAGGAAAAAAATCAAATTCTAAATAGTAATATATCATTTACGGTGCCTATAGCTAAAATACATAACTGGTTAATGAATTTCAAACTTAGGAGATTTTCATTTGCCTTTATTTGAGTATCATGATGTGAGATAAGTTAAACTGACTGATATGGAAATGGTGTCCTGATGTTTCTCATGGGTAAACAAAAATCACACATCACATGGACACATTAGCATATCAAATTTAGCCTAGAATATCACACTATTATTACAAAGGGGACCGATACTTCATTGACGATAATGCAACTGCCCATAGTGTTAGAAACATACAAAATTAGACTATCAACCTTTTTCTTAGTTACTACAAAATTTGGATCTTAACCAATTAAAAATGTTTAGAGATATGTTGGAAAGGCTCATCCGACAACAGTCTTCTCTTTCATCTAATATACAGCATCTTGAAGTCTATGTAGCCAATTCATGATACTCTTTGGACAAATATGTACTTCCGAAACTTGTGAAATTGATAAACTCACAAAAACAGGTTCTAATTTATGTAAAAAAGAGATCCAATGAAATATTTAACTAAGATTCCTGATTAGTTGGCCAGTGTGTATAAATCTAATGATAGATGTAAATGAAATTTTTAACAATTGAGTCAGTATGTCATATATTAATGAGATTATTTGAGAATGAGATTACAAATGGAATTGTCAGGCAAGTTTCTTATTTACCCTAAAAATAATCAAGAGATATGTTGTAAATGTTAATCATTTTATATCAATTTGTGCTCATAATATAATTAAAAGGTTTTCAGTATTGGTACAAGTCAATAGTTTGTTTTATTTTGAGAAAGTAAACTACTTATTGATGGTTTTATTTTAAAATTGAGACTTTTTTTAAAATTATTATCATCTTTAGGTTTGTTACAATTTGGTATTTTTCATATTTTAGCAGTATAGAATTTTTTTCCTTCAATTAAATGTTTTTTTTTTCTATAAAAAAAAATTAAAGAAAATTTTATTTTAAGTTCTAAATATACATAGGCATTTAATTCCTTCCTTCCTTTTTCGCCCTGTATTTTAGACCTTTGGTTTGGTGAGAGTGCCAATGTTTGTTATGCATGATCATATTCGAGGATTGCCAACATTTCTGAAGAACCAATTTGCTGGATGTGCTAAAATTCAATTGCTGAACTTTTTAGTACTAAAAGAACTATGTTCTTGTGATGAATTAAATGTATATTTGAATAAATCTTAGTACGATAATGTTGTAGTATAGTGGTCACAAATAATAAAATTATTGGGTTATATTATCAATCGCTTTTTAAACTATATATATATGTTTTAAAAATAAACACTATCACTTTTCTTAGAATTTTTTTGTTCTCAAGGTTTAAAACATATGTAACACATTGTTATGTGCTATGCAAAAAGAAAAAAACACTATTTTATTTACAAGGATACTGTGTAGAAAAATTTGGCAAGTAATTTGAAGCGTTACTTACAGATCTGAAATCAATATCGGATAGCTTTTAAAGTTATAAAATAACGTCTAGTAGTGTGTGGTTACCTTTTTTGGAATATTTATAGGTTGTTTAACTCTCTATTCTAAATATAAAGCCAATTATTCAGGCAAATAATTTTTTATATGTATATAAATAAATCTACTAAAATTATTTTAAGGGATTCTTTTAAAATTTGCTTATCAAAACATGTTTTAAGAAATTGATATTTCTGTAACAGAAAAGGTAAACAGATAACCGCGTGGACATTCAATTAGGGTAAGAAGTACTGAAATAGCAAAGCCATGCAAATTTAATGGTACACTTTTAATTATTGATTACTTTGCACCCAAATATTTATCTCTGTGGCGGATTTTTTTATGTAAAAATTGTCCCCTCCAAAATAAAAGCTTTTTTTTTCACATCTTTTTTAATTGCAAAGTTTAATTGTGTAAAAAAATTCAATTTTATTGATGAGTGAAGGGTCTAACCTACCTTAATATTAAAGTTTCCATTGGTGGCAACTAATAACTAAAGGAAACAGCTCATAAACAATAACAGCTTTTATTGTAAACGAAAACAGTTAATCTATTAAATGATTTTGAATGAATCATAATATTCCAAAATATGGTTGCAATTAACCATAAATAGTTGTCAAATAACAGTTAAATTAGGAAAAACGATAAGCACGAGAGCTTAAACGGAAGGTTAAGTGTAAGCTGTGCAGGGGAACAGGGTTGCCGCTACTGGCGAAACTCAAATTCGCCCACAATGAGAACTTTTCTTTTTAAATTATAGTTGTTTCATCCTTAAAAATTAGTATTAGTGATTTATTTTACAGTCATTCAAGATTCTTAATTTTAATTTGGTTTACAGACATGTGATTACTGGAATGAGAAATTCTCTATTTTCTGAAGTTTTTTATCAAGCAATTTTTTTAGTACTTTTCTTTTGTACATAGAAGATAAAAATCTGCAATTTTTATGCACAAAAATAACATTAAAGAGAAACATTTTTTTTATCGCATAAATTTTTGCTACAAAATATATAGAATATATATTGAACAAAATAACATGTTCTTCCTCTTTTGCACTTTGCAAGTTATCATCGCATCAAAAAATAGAAGAAAAAAAAGATTTTAAAAATTGTAAAAATTTGCAGCAATAAGTGAAAAAAGATTAATAAAAATACCATGTGTATTTACGACGAAAGCACGTGAATATGAGAGTTGGGCAAAACGAATCATAAAAGCGATTTCAATCGCTTTGGTGATTCAAATCGCTTATTGATTCCAATAATTGATGATGAAATTGATAAAAATGATTTATCTATTAAAATTTACTTAATTTTTTTAAAAACATTTTTCAGGAGTGTTTATATGCCTTAACATCATTTTATTGTCTTCTAAAACAATTATTCCTCACAATAGGGTCCCCTTCATCACCAATGATTCGAATCATGCGGTTCGGATAACTATTTGAATTAGGTGATTCAGATCAGTGATTTGAATCACACGATCCCTGATTTGAATTAAGTATTTCAAGTCATGTGTTTTGGAGCACTTCTCGAATCAAAAAATTCAGATCAGTAATTTGGATCAATGATTTTAAATAATTTCAGTCACTATTCAAATCAAATGATTCAGATCTCAATTAGAATCGAGTAATTTGGAAAAATCAGATACCTGATTCAGTGATACATGTAAGCTGACAAATGTAAGTAATTATTTTAGATATAGAAATGTTAGTAAATATTTAGTGAATTCTCTTCTCCATATATTTTTTTTACATGATCACATGAATATGTTGACTTGAAGTAGAAGCTTCTCAAATAGTTGCTCACAAATAATACTATTTTTTTACATTTAATTTCTAAAAAAAGCGTCAACGAAACGTTATATCCAATTCGAAATTTAATTACATTAAATTTATTTTGTATGCAAAATGTTGAATGTATTTAATTTTTAAAGCAGGTTGCACACTGTAAAATTACTTCCTCCAGTTCAAGTATTTGATGATGCTCATGGTTAACTTAAAAATGGGTTTATTTAATTGTCTCTAATAAGTTTATCTAGGTTATGAAATTATATATTTGTGTTTTAGAAACTTTCGATTGCAGTTATCACATTGTTAGCAACTTCTTCGACAAAAATACTTGATTAGGCTTCAGTTGCAATGTACATTATTTCATAAGAAAGAAAAACAACTTCAATAATCTCAACTGTGAACAAGCAGATAAAGAATATTGTGCTCAATTATGTAAGAAAATAAATTAATGTGAAAAGAAAAATTGAGCTAAAAACTCTTATTTTTATCTGCTATACAAGCAAAAGCTCTTTAGATAAGTGAAATTAAATATATTTAACTTCATATAAAATAGTTATGAAATGATACAAAAGTTGAAGTTATGAAACATTTATTAAAAGGGCAAATGATATAAGTCAAGATATAGTAAAAATTTATATAAAGTTATAATTATTTAAATTAATGCATTCATTGCATTATTCATTTTGAAGTAAATAGCAATAAATATGAAATAAATTATTGAATCTGTATTAATACATAAAAATTTAAACAAGTTCAAAATATTTTTAAATAAATGAATAGTGAGTGACAATTTTAAATAGACATAACAAAATAAAGTAATTTAAACCAGATTTCCTAAGTATTAATAACTAGCATCGACTAATTATCATTACAATGTACAAAATAATTAAATGAATAAATAAACTCAGATGATAAAAATAAATACAGATGTTGAACAAATAGGATGTTCTAAAGCAAATTTAGAAAATTACAATTAGAGTTACAAAGAGAAATTTTTTTTTTGCCAAAATTATCACTTTTGATAGATTTTATCTGAAGAACATTTTCTCAACAACTTTATTAGACCTTACGTTTTTCAAAAATAAAAATAGTTTCTTTAAATGTAACAAAAAGTTGATTTCGAAATGTTTTTTATATTACATAAAATACAATCAATTCTGATTATAATTCATAGAAAAAGTTCATTGTAGAAATACATTATGTCAGGGTTCTATATAGTTCTAAAATAAATGATAGTTTGCCATTTAATCAAATTTCAATTAGTACAATAAATTATAAATAATAGCTGTATTGTGTTTATATATACTTATATATAAGTCGAAAAAAATAAAAAGTCAGTGCAAGAGATTTAGTTTGCATCAGTTGAAGTGAGAAGGGAAAAGATAATAAGCAAACTCAAAGTTAAAAAGCAATGCAAATTTATATTATTAACCTTTTGCTTAAGGCATTCGAAACATCTATTATTTTGGACCATCAGTCGTACCAGCTGTAAGCAAAGTGTTAAATATGCAAGCTGCAAAATATTTTTTTCCAATACCAGACATACAATTAATGGCTAAAATTACATATGCACGAAACCATGTCAATTTACAAAGGCAGTAACAATCACATATTTAGATTTTAGAGATAAATAAATATAGCAGTGTTGCCACAGGAAAAAAATGGACGAAATAGTTGCTTTTAGTAACCTAAAGCATGAAAATAGTTGCCTAAATAAGAACAAAGATTCATCAAAACTATGACTAAAATTTTGTTAATGACTTAATTGTCGAATACCATGATCCATTTAGTCAAGTTGGTGGCAAATGATAATTTTTTTATAAACGTTAATCTTCTAGCACAATTTTCCCTTTTATTAATAATTTATCTAGGAAATATATATACACTCACATATATATTGTGAAAAGTGATTACTCAAATTTGAAATTCACATATCATAATGTATTAAAATTTGTTTTTTTAAAAATCGTGCAGAATTTCAAAGCAATAACCATGGAAAAGGAGACCGGGAAACGAAATATTTGCAATGGAATCTGCAGATTAAACGAATTAAAAAGTGAAGGCTGAAATTGGCAATTTAAAATTGTTTACTTTTTAAGAAAAAAAAGTTGTGTGTTCAAAAGCTATCGTGGGCTGCAGACTTTGAACCCAATTTATGCTGAAAAAACATTGCTAGGAGCACAGAAAAGTCTTCCAATAGTCTCCTTTTCCTAAAATAGTCGCTTTTTTTTTATAGCCTTTTCAGGCAAAAAAAAGTTGCCATAGTCGTCTCATGCCAAAAATAGTTGCATTTTAGTGGCCTGTGGCAACCCTGATATAGGTTTATTTTCTCTGTGAGCCCTCAAACTAAACCAAATATTTTATGCTCAATCAGTTCTGCTACCAGACATACAAAAGATAACTAAAATTATATTTGGGTAAAATCATGTTAATTTACAAAAGCAAAAATTATATATATAAGATAGATAGAGAAACTTTAAATAACTGATAATTTAATTTTGTAAATAATATATTAAGGTCTAATAATATAAGAGTGCAACACAACAGATATAACATCAGGGGTCTGTCTAGGTTTTTCTTAGAGGTACCTATTTTGTGAAAATTTAGACATAATTTGTGAAAAATTAAAAATCATATTTAAAAATCTACACAAAAATATGGTAAAAATATGGATTTATCGTTTCTTAAGGGATACAAAAATAAAATTTTAAGAAAAAGTATTTTGTGAAACTACCGTTTTTCCTAAAATTGAATTTGTGAAGCTACCGTTTTTCCTAAAGTTGAATTTGTGAAACTACCGCTAAACGGTAGTAAATTCGGCCTGGACAGACCCCTGAACATACACACATATATAGTTGTAAGTGTTATATTCCATTAATAAAACACAATTAAAATAGTATATATATATTTTTTTACAGAGAAACCGCGCATTTTAAAAGTATAGATAGAGTAACAAATTTTTATACTTTTTTAACTTAAATTTAATACAAATAAAAGAGCTTAATGATAGCACTTGTTTTCCACAAGTTTTATGAAAAAAGAAAAAATTTTGTAACTAAAAATTCACATTACTTTTTTGCTTTTTAACAGGAAATGCTATAAAAAATCTTTTAAGTGAAATACATTTTCACAATCTGTTTCCAAAACTTAATTTAACACCAGCTAAAGCTTGTTGTGCAAAGAAGGGTGATACTGGAGAATTCGTCCGGCTACGCAGGTTATACCTTTTTTGTCCAGAATTTCCCTAGAATATAAATATTTATTTATGTAATAGGTATTTATACTACGACTCTGATTCAAAATATAAGAGTAATCCATTTTTTTTCATCCGGTGAAAAGAAAACACTTTATTTTTTAAATATTATATAAGGCATATATGCGGGTGATATTTTTTTAGGAACTAATTTTCTATCATACTGCGACACAAGCTTAAAATTTGCTCCTTTCTAAAAAAAAAAAATAATTATTTGAAATATTATTATTAAATCTCAAAATATAAGAATATTTGATTTAAATAATTGGAATATAATACCATATCTGTTTTTAATATTTTTATAGAAAAACTGCTAAAAAAAAAAAAAAAAAAAAAGCTCATTAAGTTTAGATTCATTGCAGACGATTATCTTAAAAAAGACTTTTTGTGTATTTTACGTTTAGAATTTGTTTAAAAATGGGGCGTTTACATGATATTCCAAAATCAATAAAACTTCGAGTTAATGACTTACAAGGAAATGGTAAAAATTAACAATATATAGCCAACTATTTGAATCAGTTTCAATCAAGTGTGTTAGCAGAATCTTACAACAGTATGGGAAGAATGGAAAATTTAGAAATAATCACTGAAATGAAGGATAAAAACCATAAACCTCAGCCCGAAACATTCTAACAAGTATTGTCATTTTTTTTAAGCCTGTACATGGCTCTTGCTCTGTTCCTTAATTTTCAAGGGAATTAAAAGCATTAGTGATAACGCATGCTTAATAGTTTAGCTTAGTTATTTAACTTTAAAAAAAGAGAGACTGAGCATTTAGTTTTAATAATATTCTCTAAAACTAATAAAAAAAAGAAAATGAGTTTCCTAAATAATTTATGAATAATTTTAGAATTTCTAAAATTTGAAATTTACAACTTCAAGTTAAAATTTTTAGAAATTTTGAGACATTACTAACTTTAAAAATGTTTATTTAGTTTTTTTTTCCAGTACATTTATGTGGTCATATATGTATTTGGAAGTGTTTTTATAATTATAATGACCAGACACTCTTAATGCCTTAGTTATTTATGAACTGTTTGGATAAAAAGACAGGTGATAAGGTTTATTTTTAATTCAGAAAAACTGTTTTATTTTATTTTTATTGTTACTGTATCAGAAAGAAATATTTATTCAATAAATAGGTCAAAAGGAAACACTTAATTGACATTGATATAGAAAAAAGTAAAAGGCTCACTTCTTCAAAACTGATGTTTTCCTGCAACTCTTGAAGAGCACTTATATTTGGAGAGGGAGTACTGTCTAAATAAATACATATTGTGTTAAGAATAATGTATAAAATTTTTTGCATAATTTAAAAAGACAATTGAAAGAAAAAATAGAAGGATAAAAACAAGAAATAACATAAAAGTGAGAGATATTTACACTCTGTAAAAACCAAAACAGATTTACTTAAATCTGATATGATTAAACTCATAATTATTTAATAAAATGGAAAACATTATTTTCAAAAATGATTCGATAGGACTATAGTTTTGTTTGTAAATTAAGTTTTATACAAATATAGCTATATACAAACATAGGTTGAAAATTAAAGCTTCCCAGTAACATTTTAGTGGTCCAAGACAACTAAATTTGATTGGGAAAAACATTAAATAACTATCTGTGCTTACTAAACCAGCAATTAATGTATGGTCAGCTGTTTGATTTCATATTTTGGTTTGTTTTTGTCACTAAATAGCATCCTCTGTATTTTAATTTAAATTTATTTTATTAAAATTTAAAAAAAAAAATCTAATAGGAGACATGTAAATGAACCAGTGAAAACATGTACACACTAGTAATACATATGTGAAGTATAAAACCCATTCAAACTTCCTTTAACAGTAAAATCTAAACCACAATAACTTCTAAAGCAAGTCTCATATTAAAGGAACTAAACAGCTCTAATAGAACTGGAATAAGAGCTAACTTCTACAAGATGGTAAATTTCTAATGCTGACAGTCTGTAGCCACAGTAAGCTTTATATTAATAATACATTTAAACAGGAGCTGAATAACTAATCACATATCCAAAATAAATGTACACCATTTTCCCACAAAATTATAATACTTGCATCTGACTCTTACAAGAAAAAATAATAGAATGCTCATTTTAAGTGTTAGTCAATAACATCATTAATTTAAAGTTTAAATATTCGGAGCATAAAATTGAAATTTTAAGTTAAGAGACAAAATTAAATTACATTTTTGACAATACAGAAATACAAACTTAAATAAATTTTTTTTTTTTTTTTATACATCTCCATCCAAAAGGAAATCAAAAAATAAACTTATTCAACCTGCTTTAAACTTTTTTGTAGCCTAACTTTCAGTCCATGATGATAAAGTTCTATTTGTTACTCTATAACAGTGGGAATATAAAAATTTCAATTTCTTCAAAAAATTTAAAATGTAAATAAAAATCGACCTGTCTTGAGCATTAAAAAATTCCAGTCACGAGTCATTAACGTCTAATGAGCCCTGGAGATTGCAACGTTCGAAGCAAATGTTTGGAGCACTCAATAATAGGCACCGGATTTAAAACTCGGCAGATGTGAATAAAGAAAACTAAATTATTAAAATTAAAAAAATTTGTAATTTGGGGAGAAAAAAAATTATGGTTGTCAACAAAAATGGTAAATTAAAGTGAAAAAAAAACTAGAGAAATAGTGGCAGCCGAGAGTGAAACAGAGAATCAATTCCTTTCCAGTGCAACCATGGCTATATTGTATAAACCAGACGGGTTTTAAAATTTAGATTAAAGGAACATGGTAGATAAGTCCCTTTTCAAGAATGTGATAAATCTATTGCTGCACATTCTTTGCATCTCGGGATAAATTTAATTTCAATCAGGGTTCTTAGCCAGATTTTAAAACAAAAAATAAGCACATTTCAAGCACTCAAAAAAATACATCTAGTAATCATTTTCGAAAAAAATAATTCATAATTAGGATCTGTGCAATAATAATTTTTTTACTATCGTTTAAAGTTCTTAATTTATAAACATAAAATCAATAAAATTCAAAAACTTTACATAATCATGATAAAATAACTGGCTTCTGATAAATATTGCAGAGAAAATATGCATTTCTTGTAATTTAGAACGATAATCGATATAGCAAAGAAAAAATTTCCTTTTAAAATATAGAAGATAAAGCACGTTTTGCAAACCCCGAATAAAAAAAAGCATCTTTTTTGCACCATCTTTCCATGGCATGTGGGAATGCATGCTGCCCTGATTTGCCTTTCCCGGCCATTGCGGGTTTTCTAGTTACCTTTTTTCTATTTCACTCTTGGGGTACTGTGGCTTTTCCACTTTTAACTATATTTTCTCCTTGGAAAATTCACATTTCCGTTCCATATCACCTTTTTTCTTCGTTTACGTCATGCAAGTTTTAAGAATGGGCGATTATTTTCTTCATATTTTTTGAAGTCAATTTAGTTTTTACCATTAAGTGTTACATTTGGATCGTTCTTGATTATCATTTTGATCAGAATCTTGTGCTGAAAGAAGCAAACGTCTGTAAATTATTATTTCAACAGGATTAATGCGGTCTTTAAATCAGTTAAAAAACCATGCTACCTATATTGAAATAAGGAAGTTATCTTTAACTTCAAAACTCAAGATTTTGTGACCAATTATCTGAAGTTACATTATTAATTATTTAATGCTGTGGAGAATGTAAACGTAATAAAATACATTTATCTTCTTAGTTTTGCTGCCACTATTGCAGTTTCTTAAGGACCTTACAAATTTTATTTAAAAGGAACCTGGAGACTATTATATTAGATATATCACTCATGGGCTGCAATAGTGGCATAACTAAAAAAACATGCGTTTTGGACTAAGAACAGGTATAAATATGAAAATAAACATTCTTTCAGCAGTAATACTAGCACAGTTCATAATTCAACTTGAAGTGTAAGTGTAAGCAAACTAAAGCATTTTCCTCAGCAATGAAAACTTTAAACCCACTTATCTCAAAACAAGATTTTTTGAGTTGTACCGCTGTTGCAGCCCACAAGCGATATGTATGTAATGATGGTAAGAATCACAAAATAAGTTTGTAATAAAAAGAATAAAGCAAAGAAATTACAGTAGCAATATTTGATGATCCTAACTGTTGAACAACATTTTATGGTGAATTTAGGAAAATCCATTTCAGATATTATAAAAATATCAAAATGCTATTTGCAAATTATCTTTATCTAAAGAAAACCGCAGAACTCATAGAATTGGTCTAGCACCCCAATTTTTTTGAAGTTAGTCTACATCCCCTATTTTGAAGGTCAGGAATCCAAATATGCAAATATATGTATATATGTTTATTCAGAGAAAGTTAGTTTTTGCGTCTGATGTCGTAACTTTAATAATTAACACGAATTAATTAGCATATTTGAAGTTACCACCTAAAAAACCATTAAGATTGACACTTAGTACATGGCAAGTCCCAATATTAGAACGAAAGTTATTCAGGGTGATATCTTTTTTTGCACACTGTACTTGTATTTTTTACTTGTTACTTTTTAAAACTAACATTCCCATGTATACAACCTATTCAAGAAATATGGCGATCTGATTTTTTAAAAATATTTCTTATACATAAAATTAGCTGTTACATTCACAGAAAAAAATATTATTTTGAGATTTTACTCAATAGTAAAAGTAGCAATATCAGCAGAATAAATTTATAGCATAATTTACTTTAATAAATTAATAAACACTTACTTTTCTTTATATACTTCAAGCTTTTCTTTGGCGTTCTTTCAAGCGAATTTTTGGCTGCTTTGCTAGACTCTTTGAGTAGGACATCATCTTATTAAAAATTTCAAAAAAATTAGTGTAAAGTGCAATTTTAAATTCGTAAATTATCAAAACATAAGTATGTATAAAGATGTTAATCTTAAAGCAGTTATACTTTTTCTAAGCGTTGTTAGAAAAACTCAAGGAGAAAAAAGTAAAAGAAATTAAAACTTTAGATCCATTTATTATTTTCAAATTATAAATTACAATTAAACAGAAATTAAATTTAAATAAAAATTACTATTCAAAAGAATCATTATAATAAGTAAAATATCTAATAAATTAAATTTTTTTAATAGAATAAGTATAGTCCGTAGTTGAAGGGATTTACTATAAGTTTTTACAAAATGTTGTTACATCAAGCGTGGTCATGAACTCTTGAATCACATTTAATTCAAGAGTTCTAAACTAACTTTATGATGATAATTTCTAAAATGATTTCATGACTAAAATAATTTTTAACTAAAAGCCAATATCAGGTTTAAATATTTTGCATAAACAAAACAAACATTAAACAAACAAAAAAATTAAAATACCTCTCATTCTTTAAATTGATTAAAATAATATAAGAATATTGATTTTAATCCCATTAACAAAACTGTTAGTTGGGTTAAAATCACTTTTAACAAACTGTACAAAAAAGATCGATTTAAATTTTTGAAATAACTAATTTTCATCGCATAAAATTTGATTTTATCTTATATTATTTCATTCACTTTTCAAAAACACAAATGCAAAACCTTCATTATTTCACTCGTTTTTTCAAAAAAAACCAAACGCTTGTAACAAAAAAAGAAAGAAAAAAAGTCACGGCTAGAATGAGAAGTCCTAACAAAATTTATTTCATAGCCATGCCTAGCAAGATTATTTTTTGTAAAAGTTTACAGTATTCATCGCCAAAAAGCTTTGATTTACATCCTGCTAAAATTCAAAACGCAAATAGCTTAAACAGCAAAATTTACGTTTATTAAATTTAATAAAGATTTTGTTGCATAGAAATTTCATACACCCTGTATCTTTTTTTACACTGCTGAGATTTTATGTACAAAAATTTTTTATGACTCAATATTAGTAATATAATTATAATATCATAATGTATATTTATAATATCTTAATACATATATATATATATTATCTTAATATATATACAGTAGGGAACCGATTATCCGGAACGATCGGGACCATCGCTATTCCGGATAGCTGATTTTTCCGGTTTTCTGAATCGCTACAAAAAGCCATTTGTTTATTGTTAAAGCCAACAAAAAAAATGTTTTTTTGGAGATAATCTTAAAAAGAAGAAAAAACGATGAAGGAATACACTAATGATTATTTCCAAAATGATAGCAAGGTAAACATCTTTCAAAAAAGAAAAAAAATCCCAAAATCTTATGAGGAAATTTTTATTTTTAAAAATGGTGCGAAAATTTATCGAATTTCGTTCCGGTTTTCTGATTTCCGGATAACGGGTTCTGTACTGTATTATAATATAATTACAATAACTTAATACATATAATTATAATATTAGATTACATTATATGACTTAAAACTGAATATTTCTGCTTTCCAACCATATACTTTAAATTTTATAATTGCATTTTTTTTTGTATATACCTTCATCTGTGTGTACTATTTATCATAATATATAAACTCAATTTTGAAGCTACTGACATGAAACTCGAGATCCAAAAGGGTCTAGTTTACTTAATTTGCTTTCTTTGTTTCATGCCTTTATTGTATTGCAATGTATTAATAAAAGAAATATAGTAAATAAATATCATTTCACGTTTTTAAAAAATAAATCATGGGAAAATTTAATTAATCAAGTTTTTCTCTTCTTTGTAATATTATACTAATTCCTAAAAATTCTGAAACAAATCGACAAGAACAGCAAAAGATCAATTATCTGGAACTCTAATAACTAGAAAACTCAAGTTACTGAAATTTTAAGAAAATGATTTTAAGTTACTTTTTCTAAACTTTTTTTTTTAAAAAAATTGTTATTTATTCACTGAAAAAATCAATTAGATATGAATTAAATTTGAAACTATAGACACACATATATACAAATTTTGAATATCTAAAAGATACAAAAATAAACAATTAAAAACCAAATTGCATTATCTTTTCAATCTAAAATCAACAATTACTTACTTTTCTTTACAAGTTTCAAACTCTGCTTAGGTGTTTTTTCAATAAAATTGTTTGCATTTTTCATAGAATCGTTGGAATTTGCATTGTCTAATGAATTGAAAGAAAAGAAATATTTGTTGAAAGCAGAAAAACAATTCCTTTATTTAATACTAGATTCTGTGCTACTGGCAGGGGTGATTGTGAGTCCAACTCAAAAATCCTGAAAATTTCTTGAGTAAAATCATTTATGACGCATTTCAAAAAACTAATGTCTTTATAAATTTAAATCATCGATGTTTTTACAACATAAAATCCTAAATAAATTATATCCAGCATAATTTAAATGAATAATTATGTATAAGTTTACTTTTATCTCTAATACCTTTTATTATTCTACCAGAAAAAATATTTACAAATGGAAGAGATGCCAAGTATAAATTCTAGTTCGAATATTTTTAAATAAAATATACAAGAATTTTTATACATAAATGTGATCGATGATTTAATGAAACTTCTGGATCACGGTCAGCGAAATATCCGGATATTTTCAGGAGCACAATCATCCCTGTACTAGTTATACATTCTCTTAATAGACAACAACTTATAAGACAACATAGGGATAATGCTAAAGATTACATCTGTTAATGCAACCAAACTGGCATGCCTATGCTCCCTTTGATTTAACTAACTACACTTTTTTTTTACACATTAGTTTGACCTGTTCCATAACATGAAATTGGTAAGCTGAGTGGTTTAATAATTTTAAATTAATATTGATTTTAGACTATAAACATAGGGATGAAAAATTTTTCTTTCTATATCAGCTTCAGATTCCTATCAGATTTTTCAAACCAACACTAAGAAGATCAGATGAGAGTATTGTAACAAACTCGATAACACAGATCCAATAACCTGGTTAAGCAAAATGGAGATTTTGTAGAAACTCAGACGAAATTAAAAGAATATTTATGAAAGTGTTTGATAATTGATTTTACAGAAGTATCTCAATGTAAACTTAATTTGGAATAAAATAGACATTGTTTAAAAACACCAAAAATAAATCACGAATTTTAAAACTCATAGTAAGCTTAGAAACAGCTAAAATTATAAGTATTTATATGTGTTTGATTGTTGATGTGGAATACAAATAATGATGCATTAAAGTCTTTTAATTAAAAATCAAATAACCTAGAATAATAAACTGTATGTATACTACACAAGTTAAAAAACACTACATCCCAAATAACTTTTGACATATAAGTAATATTATCCTTAATGTTCTTTACAATTTCCTCATGTCCTTGCATCTCTAAAACTGCTTCCATAAGTAAAAATATATTTTCACTTATTAAACCAACAATGATTTTAGATAAAATATTAATTATACTAATTACTAAAAAATTCATTTAATTATATATTATTGATTATAATAATCAAAAAAAAATATTTATATAACAAATTCTCAAACTTGCTGAGCTGAATTCATACAACAAGTACTAAATTTTGTCATAAATTATGGATCCTAAATAACAATTAATGACAACAAAATTAAGGATTCCATTTAAAACCAAAATATGAAAAATAACAAATGCAAACCATATTTCAATTTATAATATTTTATGTTTATGGCTTTATAACAGGACATGTTTTTATCAGTATGTATATTCAGCAAAACAATAGGAAATTTTCATAGATGAACTAAGTTAAAAAGTAGAATTCTATTTAAAAAAATATTAGAATTACAAACAAATATCACAAATTTAATTAATTAAAAAATCTAGAATATTTAAAATTAAAAGCACTTTTTCAATCTCAAAATTTTTATTGAATTTATAAATAATTCATCATAAAGAAAATTGGCAAAATTTATTAACCAGTAAGGAAATAAATACTGGGCCCTTCAAAATAATGTTGCCAAAGTAAAATGGCAAAGCAAGTATACAAAAAGATTAAAAAATATTATAGAGGAGAATCAATTCTAAATGCTATTGAGTGGGGGTATCAGAACTCTCAAAAGGGACATCTGTATGCTTAAGAAGATGTCCCATGCAGCCTTGATGTAAAGTGCCAAGCATTTTGAAAAGTTTTGAGCACCTCTTGCAGTAGATGCTAAAAAATTTGTCATAAACTCCCTTAATGTTTAAGAATATAAATAAAATTATTTAGAACGATTTTTGTTTACAGTATAAACATTATGCTTTTGTATATTCCACATGGATTTACGATCACATTTTTATCAGTTATTTAGTTAATATTATCTACAGATTTTTATAGTTTTTTAATGATACATTAACATATACTGGAAATTTTGAATTGTACATTTGTAGAATTATTTTTTGATGCACTGGACTTGTAATGGTTTTATTGTTTAATTGATTTTGTCATTCGCATTTTCAACAGATTTGAATTATCACATAGTTTTTTAAATTTTGGATTTAATTTTTTATATAATACTATTACGATCTGAAAATTAGAAATCACGCTTTAGAATAATTTAATATCCTGCTTTAGTCGTGACTATTTCATTTTGAATCTGCAACTTTTTCAAACCGCAAAGTTTTTGTACACTTTGAAATTGAGTGCGTGATTCATGGTGGCAATAATCTTTTTATGGGAGAAGTGAGAAAAAATACAGAATTTTTTTAATGCTGTAGTGAAATGCCGAAGTTCGTTTACGTGATATCCAATATTTTTTTTTAAAGATTATAGTGGAAATCAAATTAAAAGTGAAGAGAAAATGGAAGTGTTATAAAAATCATAAAGAAGCGGAGGATTATCTTCCCAGCAGACTATTTTTTAACAGGTCACAAATGCTAAAAAAAAAGGGGGGAATTAAAAAGGGAAATTGATTGAAAATGAAAAGACTTTTATTTATTTTAATTGGTAAAAAGTGGACAAAAAAAATGACCCTTCTGGTGAACAGGCATCTGGATATGGGACTTGGAGCTGTATTCATCTTCATATATTTTTCCCCCACATGTTTCAGCAGTTATTTTGATTTTCTTCTGTAAATCTGATAAAGCTTCCAGTTTTGAAGTATCTTGAGGAGAAGACTTTAACTTTCCTAACTTAACACCTAGAAAAAAATTTTTTTTTTGACTTTACTTTCATTTAATATGACTTAATTCATAAAGCAATCATATTAAAAGTTCCAAGTAATAAGTTAAAAGTTATAAGTTAAAGTTAAAAGTATAGGTTCCACTTAAATTGAAAAATTGACATAAAAAAAACAAACAGAAATAAAAAATTGTAGAAAACTACAAGTAGGACATGACAGTTTAATGAGAAGCCATGCCTTATTTTCATATTTTTTCCTTAATTATTGTTTCAGAAAGACAAAACTACTACTGAAGAGAACAAATAAAGACTAAAACTTCTTAACAATATGCTACTAAATTGAACCAAATTTTTGAAGTAATTAATAAATCAAAATTAAAATTAACAAATAAAGTTGAATAGTCTAAAATCATAAAGTAGTACAGATTATTGTAATATGGTTATGATAACAATTTTTATAAAATGAGAAAAACTTATTATTGAAAAAAAAGTAAAAGAGTCTTATTGAATTATTTATTCTTTTTAATTCTAAAATGCTTTATAAAATACATGTGTGCAATATTTCTTGAATTATTTTTACAAGTCAACTCACAGGTTTAGTTAACAAGCTTGGTTAATTTACACTGTTTTAAAGGATTTTTCAGACATATTTCTAGTTCAAAATAATTTTTTTTTACAAAATTATAAAGTTGCCACCTATATTAAATTTCATACTAATGTCATATAAATGAATGCAATTGAAATTGCACAAGATATAACAATAAATCTTTGCTAAAATTAAATTTTTCAATGTAATTTACACAAATTTAATTTTAATTAATTTAGTAGTATGATATGAATTTGTAAAACTGCATATACCTTTTCTCTTTCAGGGTACATAGCCAAATTTTTCAATGCAAAATAAGCACCTTTTTAACACTTTAAAAAAATATCATAAATGGGATGTAGGATGAGCACTATTAAAAAATTTTTCTTGCTATTGTTGTAAGTTCTTCATGAATACATTAACAAAATGCAAAATTATTTTCAAAGAGTTTACATGAGTAATAAAATAAATAATTTCTGACAAAGAACTTTTTTGTTGATTATATTAGCCACCATAAAAACAATTTATGCACAATTTTAAATATATTCAATACTGAGTGGCTCCTTCTATTTCTAAAATTAATAATTACTTTATTTTATTACCCAACAAGCACACGACTTTAGGGCTAGTGAAGGGACAATGTCGGCTCACCTAAAGTGCCATTACGGCGGGCTTTTCATTGCCGTATCGGTTCCGTTAATAAAGTGAAATCTGGGCCAGAATGAGGGCCAGTGCATGGCATTTCAGGCAAAGTGACGGCAATCGTTAAAGGACCGGAACTAGTTTGTTGCCTCTGGATTACTTTGCCATTTTTGCCTGTTAAATACCGGGAAATTTTTTTTTTTTCACAGAATAAAGAGAAAATTGCCGTAAAGGCTTTTATTGTACCTTTATGATGTCTTTTTTGCCTTTTTATCAAAAGCTGAATATGTTCACTGGCACACGTCGTTGCCTCGTTTGCCGTTAAGGCACCTTAACTGTTGGCTGATTAGAAAACGTCTATGCCGTTTTCGCCCGTATCGCACCTTTATTTCAGGTGCTTAGGCGAACTTCTTTGCCTTATTTGCCGGTGTACCACCCTTAACTCACCTCAAACTCAGTTCAATAGAAAGTTTTAATGCCGTCCTTGCCGGTATCACACCTTTATATCAGATGTTTAGGCGAACTTCTTTGCCTTATTTGCTGATATACCACCCTTAACTCACCTCAAACTTGGTTCAATAGAAAACTTTAATGCCGTCCTTGCCGGTATCACACCTTTATGTTAGGTGTATCGGCATTTTTTTTTTTTTTTTTGTCACTTACTTATTTATTAGAGCTCTCCTTAAATTTCAAAGACTTTTTGCTGCATGTTGTTGATAACAATTCTTATTTAAGGAACATAAATTGTTTTCTCTTACTCTGCTGATATCAGCTATAGTAATTTATTGCATTTTAACTTTTTATATTGTAATAAAGCAATAACTGCCATTACATGCAAAAAACTTTATGCTAATATAAAAAGCAAAATGGTGGAAAAAATTGCTCAATTTATGATAAATTATCATCCAATGAATCTTCTTACATAATATAATAGATTTCTTTTTTATTTCATTTTAATCAATTATAAATGCAATAAGTTAAAAGTAGAATCATATAAAAACATTGTGTGTTTAATTGAGTGTTCACATTTTTTTACACATTCTGAGGTAAAATAAAATAAAAATTTTATTCTAGGATAAAAACATATTGCGACTTAATGTATAAGTTATTTAAGTTATGAAAAAAAAATGAAAATTATTATATATATTAATATATAAGTTATTTAAGTTATAAAAAAAATGAAAATAATTATATATATTAAACCTACAATTAGCTTTTCTTGATAGAAACAAAGCCACAACCCAGTCATTATTTTTGTTTTCAATATTATTCATATTTAATATTGGATAACTTTCTTTCAATATTATTCATATTCAATAATAGATAAACAGACATATTATAAATATTTTTAAAAATATATATATACTGGGAACCTGTAAATAACACATCAGTTTCTGTGATTTTAAATAAATAAAGCTGGAATTTTAATAAAAATAAAATGCATAAAATTTAAAATAAAACATGACCTTAAGAAAAGAATATTATTTTATTTCAGTATAACAAATCAAAATACAAACAAGTACATAACTGTACAATAACTTCTTTATAAGCATTCTCTTTCACAATGAATCTAGTTTTCCTGCAAAAAAGTAACCAATTTATTTTACAACAGATTTATTAAATAATAGGTACAGAAACAAAATATCTAATGAATTTTTGACGCATTTTAATTCTGGGTTAAGTTTAATATCAATTAATTCTAACTATTCAAAATACTTTTATTGATCACAGGGAAATATTCGAAGAAAAATTCTATTCAATAATTTTCAAAAATTTTGTTTTTCTCTTATAAATATAGTACGCTATAGAATTTAATAAAGTTGCTCAAACCACCTGTTTTTTTTTTTATTATTTACTAGCGAGCATTGATTGTCACAAAAATAAATTTAAGCTGATTGTAACAAAAGGTAATAATAGCACAAAATGAATATTCCAGCTCGTAATAAAAAAAAATGTGTAAAATAGCGGATTCATTTGGATGGAAAAAAATTGCAGCATCAAATATTAAAACAACTATGAATAATATCCTATGAATTAACGAAACAACCTGGATAAAACTTCTCTTTACAGTATTATGAAACAATTAATTAGTTTAAAAATCGAGAGAACTATGATTGACTTTAAAAAAGTTAAAAGTGGTGACCAAACTTCATTACTTTAAACTCATGTGTTATAAACTGTTAACTTTTAAAATGCTTCCATAAGTTAGAAGACTAATTGAAGCGGTACATATCGCTTAACAATGCTTATATATTGCATTTTGTAACTACAGATCAATCTATTTAATAATTGAACATAAAAATGCATTTTAAATAAAGAATTTGATAGCAAAGCTTTAATATTTTTTAATTTAGAAAGAATACATTCTCACCAAATAGTTTGTAGCTATTAATATGTAATGTAATGTTAATATTTTTAATATTTAAACAAAATTTAACAACTATGAACGAATTTTTTACTTTAAATTAATATGTGAAAATATTTTAAGTTTATATAAAATTAAATTAGTTAATTAAAAGAAATTTTAACCTCAAGGAAATAAACAAACTAAAGGTTTTTAAAAATGCAAAAAATAATAATGTAAAATTTTTTAAAATAGTACTTTTAAAATCTGAAAATACGTTATTTGATTAAAATTTCTATCAATTAAAAGAATATATGATCGTTCAAAATTATACTCCATTAAGTATTAATTACTTAAAAATGATATACCAATTATTATAGAAGAAGTTATTAAAATATGCGATAAAGAGGAATGATTTTCTGAATTTGTAATGAATTTACAAACTAACTAAAGAATATAAATTTTATGCCATCAAGATAGGTTGGTTTAAACTAAACGGTTTTTTAAAATATTTAAATTTTTTTTATACATAAAAAATTTTAATTTGAAGAGAACCAGTTGAAAAAAAAAAGTTGAAAACCAGTGAAATATATATATATATATATATATGGGTCATTCTCACAAAAACAGTCATTTTCATGTCCCCAGTATATTTTATGTTTGTTTTACAACTTACGAAAAAAAAAAATTTCAGGGAAAGTGTCCTTCAGAATGCAAGCTAACAAAAGAATAAAAATAAAATTATTAATTTTTATTTTTTATTAATTTTAGGTAATAAAAATATACCAATATGTCATTCCCTCACTTGTCCCCACTGCTGATTTAAAAAAAGAAAAAAATTGTTTCTGAAATAAAAATTTTTTTTTTACAAATTTGTGTTTTTTATTTGAGAATATTGAAATATAGAATTCAGAAAATAAATTTTAAATTTAATTTCAGATAAAAATATTAACACAGCACTATTTTAAACTTTGTCCCCAGTATTTCGCGTCATTCCCTCACAACAATGTTCTTATCACCTGCAATCATCTTAGAATAAAAATATTTTAATAAAAACTTCAGAAGTTAACAACTGGCATCATAGAACAAAATTGCAGTATGTTTCCATCTTCAACTTAAAGAAGCTTTGCTGTGGAATAAATTTGAATGAATCAAACCAGGTAAAATTTTTTACATTTGTCATTCCCTCATGTCGTTTTTTAGAGTAAAATAAAATACAACTTCATCGAAAAAGTGGATAATTATATGTAGCTTTCTTGTATGAATATAATTGTATGTGATTGACTTCAGAAATTAATAAAGCCTAACTGTTATTTTTAAATTTTATTGAATTCGTCATTTCCTCACTAGTGTATAAAGTGAGGGAATGACGCTGAAGTGAGGGAATGATTCAAGATGAGTATATTATTAAATTTTTTTTTGTTCAATCGTGCCAGTCAATTTTATTTCCCAAACCTGTAAAAACTATTAAATATATAAGACTAAATTATAATAAATATTAGATATACTTAGTATGTTATCATTTTCAAACTTTAGGTAGATGTAACTTAGATAAAAACATGTATTAAAATAAAATATCATTCCCTCACTATTAGTGTCAGTCCCTCACTTTTTAAATAGTGAAAATAATTAATTTGCTTATTAATTAATTTGAAAAATAAATTAATAAATTGATTTATTAAACTAATTAATGTATTTATTAAATTAATTAATTAATTATTAATTATTATAAATTAATAATTATAAATTAATTATTTAAAAAATTAATTAATTTAAATATTAAGTATAATTTATAGGATATATACTTTCTTTATAATGCCATTACATATTTCTATTAATATAGAAAGTTTCAGAGCTTTTTATTCACTTTACTTTTTTGGGATTTTATGAACTGAAAAATTACAGTTTTCGTGAGAATGACCCATATATATATATATATATATTAAACATTATAACAGTACATAGCACTTAATAACAGCTATGCAATAATTTTAAGATTTATTTTATAATAAATTTTTACTTTAAAATTTTTAATATTTAAAAATTATGAAAGGAAATTTACTTTAAGATGACATGTAAGCTATGATAAAATCAAATCATTTGACTAAAAAAGAAATTTCTCTCAACAAATACAAGTAATTCTAGTATAGGCATAATTTTTAAAAAAACGAGCTGAAACTTTTTTAAAAAAGTAATAAATTTAGGCGGCTAAAAAGCTAAGAGTTTAGGAAAGTACCTTTGAAAATCAAAAACAGGTATTTTGATTAAAAAATTTCGATTTAAAAAAAAATATTTCCTTATAAAACTTTTCCTTTAAAATAATAAAAAATTATTTATTGATAGTCTGAAAATATTTTAATACAAATTACAGTCGAAGAAATTATTAAAATTGCAGTTCTACATATAGAATATAAAGTAGATTTTCTAATTTTGCTATGAATTTGTAAAATAGATTCCACAAATTATAGAATATAAAATCGGTGCTACTGAGTTAAAATGTAGTTTTATCATGTTCTTACCTTTTCTGTTGATTCTCGTGCATTCTAATTCTAGTACTCAACCATTCTATTTCATTCACATTCTCAGAATTTCTGGACTTTTCATGAAAGAAAGAAAAATAATTAGAATATGAACGTGGAAAAAACTGTTATAAATCAACAAAATAAAAACATTAAATTAAAAAAAAAAAACTGCTTAGAACTCATTTCTATACAATAAGTTTATGTTTACCAGCTATCTCGTACATGCACAATGCTTATCGGAAGTTATTATTAACTACTGAAGATATTTCTTATAAAATAATTACCATTGGCAATTACTATAGAATATAGTTCAAAATTAAAATGCGAAATTTAGATTATTTTTTTTTGAATTAGGTAAAATTAGATAAGTTATGATAAAATTAAATCATTTGACGAAAAAAATTTTTCCCACCTCAAAAAAAATTCTAGTATATTTAAAATTTTCAATTTTAGTCTAGCATGTGTATGGTATGTTTGTTAGTCTAGTATGTGGTCAACATTTACAAAAGTCAAAAATAAACTTGCAAATTTTTTAGGAAAGTACTTTTGCTAATCAGAAATAAGTATTTTGATTAAAAAATGTTAAGGATTCAAAAAAATATTTTCTTTAAAATTATAAACAATTATTTACTAATAATCATAAAATATTTCAATAATACAAAGAATGCCACAAATTATTGAATATAAAATGGATGCCACTAAGTTAAAATGTAGTTTTAACATGTTCTTACCTTCTTTTCTGTTGACTGCCATTTTCAGTCTCTCCAGACTTTTCATGAAAGAAAAAGAAAACAATAAGAATATAACCATAGAAAAAACAGCAAAAAATCAACAAAGTAAGAACAATGAATTGAGAAAAAAAATAAAAAACTGCTTCTAACTATTTTCTATACAATATATCTGACAATAAGTTTAATGTTTACCACCTATTTTTTATATGTTCAATGCTTATCGTAAACTAGTATTAACTACTGATGATCTTGCCTTTAAAATAATTACACTAGGCAAATGCTATAAAATATAGTTCAGAATTGAAAGGGTATATTTAGAGGACAAGTTTATATCTAAAATAAAAAATCGAATTTAAAGTCCTAACTTATTATGCATCTTTTTCTAAAATGGGGTAAAATGTGTGTTTAGATAAATTCTGCCTAATATTTATAATAAAATTACATTATCAAATCAATCAAATATTATAAATGACAATCATTAAGAAAATAGTAATTTATAGTTCTTTTATAACATGACGTAGTATTAAAGTGAAAAATTTTCTTTTTTAAATTTTGTTCTCTAATTCAAATTTAGAAAAGGAATAAGATATGAAAGGAAAAAAAATCCGGCATAACAGACATAGAAGTCTATTCAAATTATAGATACTAAAATAGTCCAATATATTACTTTTGTCCGGGTTACCCTTAATTTCAGAAATAAAATTCCTTGCCTCTTCCATCATAATTTCAAAAAATATTTAGATTAATTTTTTGCACTACATAGTAATCATCAGAAATATATATATATTCAACAGTCAATTAAAATCACTTTTTTTTACGGAAAATATGTCAAGCATAATGCTTTTTTAAAAATAAAATTTCAATAGGTGAAAGTTCAACAGGAAGAGATTTAAAATAAACAACCCTATAAATCTTAAGATAGAGAATGAATTAAGAAAAAGATAAATAAGATTAGATAAATAGTAAAATTTGCACAAGAACTGGAAAAAGAGCTAGAAACAGAAAACTTAATTCTATGAAGAAAGAAAAAATATTATGCTGCAAATATTTCTATACTTAAAAAGAACTTTGAATTCATTTCCACAAAAAAATATTCTTATTTTAAATAATTTTAAAAAATGCAAATATGTTGCAGTAGATTTCTTTTATGGGATAATAAAGTATATGTTTATCTTAATTACTTTTAACCTCATTGGCTACATAGTGTTAACGTGAATTTTAGAGTGAATTATATTTCACGCTTATTGCAAGATTTTTTTCATGTTTTGGCCGAAAATTACATCGTTCCTGACAGTTCCAGCATTTCTGTTTACTTAAAATCAAATTTCCTGTCCCTTTTGTACACAAAGATATGGGCCAAAACAATTTTTTTTACCATTCATTATAAATGTAACTTTCGTTATAAATATAAAGTTTTTCAAAAATATGAAAAAAATTTTAAAAGACATTTTAAGAAAATGCTTTTGCAGATTAAATTATGCGTTATTTATTTAAAAAATTTAAACATGTTTTAAAAAACATACTTCAATAACAGTAAAGTATGTAGTTTCCTAATATTATTAAAAATTTAATCCTAAATTTTACCCTTAATATAAAGATTTGAGATGTTCTTACCTTTTATCTTGACCTTTCTTCCAAAAGATTTTTTCTTCCAAAAGATTTTTCTTACAGTATTTCCATCCGTGCAAAAAAAAAAAAAAATAAATAAATAACATTAATAAAAAGCAATTACAAAGCAACAAAAGCAAACTTAGAAAGAGTTTTTCCAGTTAATTTATTCTGAAAAATATTAAGAGCTGAAAGCAAGTGTGAGACGAGTTTTAGATTGTTAAACGTTTCTAATTTAAAACTCTTATCAAAAAATTAATAAATTTAAATTATACGATAAACTAATAAAAAATTAGAAAATGTTAATACCATTTATTTTTTTTTTCTTAGTGGTCGGAAACATATTTGAAGAAAACCCTTTAGGTCTGATCAGAAGTTTTATTTGAAACAAAAGGTGAAACGCGCCGTCAATACATAGTCCTGGTAAAAAATGACTACCGATTTTTTTAATAAAATAAATAAGGTAATTAAACTAAGTAAGTAAATTAATTTAAATAATTATTAAATTAAAAACTTTTTAAAAAAATAAAGAAGCATTTGATTTAAATAGCTATGGAAAATCATTTTTCTATTGTTAGAATTAATGGAACTTATAATTCATTTTAAAACTAAAATGGTAACTTACATGCTAATCATAACGATTAAAAAATATAATTACTAAAAACTAAATAAAGAAAATAAAAACAAACTATTTGTGAAAAATTAATAAATAATAGTGTACTGAAAATATAACATGAGCTAAAGAATAAAAGTTTACTTACTTGTCCTTAGGCCATTCCTGTCCTTAGGTCGCATTCCTGCAATAAAGCAGAAAGGAGACCTCTTTTGAAGTTGACCATTTCCATTATTTATCTCCTTTTTTTTCAAATTTTTTGGCGACCATTGAATCTTTTGGCGTCTGGGGTAAGTGGACCACCTGGTTGAAGAGACTATTTCTTAGAATCGGGGAAGGGGGTTTAAAGTGCTTAGCGTTCGCTTTCCCCTCTCTCTTTTCCTTAACTTGAAGGATTGGAAGCAAGGTCACTTAAATGATTCTTTTTAAAAATACGTGTCCTGTGATTTCAAACAGTAAGATGTCCTCAAATTAAGATCAATATTTATTTTTAAATTATTAAAAACAATTTCTGGTGTTATGAAGGAAAAATAAATTAAATAACAAAAACATTTAGTTAATTACCAACGATAAATGAACTCTCGAAATTAAATAATTGCATTATGTCAAAACTTATTTTGTATGCTTTTTTTTTCAGAAAAACTTTTATACTTCTACACTTGGAAATAATGCTTATATAAATGTTTTGACTTCCTGTGCAGAAAAATAAAATCCTGTTTCTCTATAAGATTAATATGTATTATTAATAAATATTATTAACTCTTTCTGTTAAGGAATTGTTCCATGCGAAAATTAAAAAAAGAAAAAGAGGGAGTCTCTGACTCCCCCCGTTTCCGATCACCTATCCGCGTAATTGTTTCACTTAAATCCTTGTTTTATTGTCTTCCCTTAAAAACCAATATTTTAAACTGAAACGCTGAACATTTTGCTTTTAAAATGTACAAGTGAAGTAGCGTTATGTAAGAATGTTTTGTTAAAATGCTAATCGTAACGACTTCGAGGACTACCTCAACTTGAAAATTATCATATGCACTTTAAAGAAGATTTGACCTAAGGAATACAGATTGTGTATTACAATAATAAAACAAGAAAAATTGCTGAGAAATTATTTTATTTATTGACGAGAATTTTAACAGTTTAAACTGGGAATACTTTTTATTGTTAGGTTTATTTATTTATTTATTTTTAAAAAAGTCAATTTAACTGTTAAGATTTATATCTTGCAACATGCAAATCCCTCTCTCTCTCTTTCGCTACTCTTAATTCACAATTCAGTGCGAGCTTACAAAATTAAAAAAAAGACAAAGATCTCCTGACGAAAAAATAAATTTTCTGCAAAAATGAATAAACAGTCAATATTTAAAATATACCTGAAAAAAATCACGAATGAACACTTAAATTAGCAATGACTTGCAAATAAATTGGAATTCGAAGGAAAATTCGTTTTAGGTTTACATATAAAAATGATTTTTTAGCTCATCGAATTTTAACTGCATAATTACATTTAAGTGGAAAATACGAAGAAAACAATTCGGTAAAATTGCGGAACTGTATTGACATTTCTAGTTTTTTTTAAAAAAAAAAAAAAAAAAAAAAAAAAAAAAAAAAAAAAAAAACATTAACTTGGATAATAAAATTAAAATATATCCTGCATTTAAACTATTTATTTGATAAATTTTCTATTCAAATTGTAAGGGTTTAACAGAAATTCTGGTTTTCACAAATATAGTTCTTATTACCACACATTTAGTAGAAAATACAAAACAGAACAGTTAATTTTATTGAATAAAGGCTTATAAGAAGAAAATGCTCTTAGCTACCATGATTATTTACCATATTTTACCAAAATTTAACAAACATTATAAAATTTTATCTTATTGTCAACCTAAAACATTACCCAAACACTTTGGTAAAAATTATCGAGTTTTTTGGTGTTTCCATAGAGCTAGAATTATGGTAAACTTAGCAATATTTTGATAGTTTTGATCATACATTTTCTCATCTTACAGATCATCCATATATAGTAATTTTTTTACAAGTATAAGAGTTAATAATACTTATTATCGAATGTTAAATTTTCTCTGTATTTCTTTCTATAAACCATAGTAATTTCAAATTTTAAAATCTTGTTGTTTTTGCTCAGAAAAACAAAATTTCAATTCTGTAGAGGAATTTTTGTGTCCAGCAGAACGGCTCATACGATATTTTTTATCACTAAGTGTAGGAGTTAATAATTCTCAAACAAATTATCGATCATAAATTTTCTTCATTCCATCGTAATCCCTGTACACTTCTCTACAGTGCATTGTAATTTGATTGTTCTAAATCTTGCAGTTTTTGCTCTACAAAACAAAATACAGATAATAAAACGTAGATTGAAGTTATCAATGGCGCATACGGCAATAATTTAACTCCGCTGGCTACGCCCTAACGATTTTTTAATTCAGAAAGAAACGCATGGTATTGTAACGTATTATTATTTCTCTACTCAAAGAATTAAGGAGTTTTCCTCCCTAAACATTGCCCGTTCATAAATTTTTCTGTATTGGTTCAAAATTAAATAAAAACAGAGTACATTAATTATTTTTTCCTTCTGAACTTTTTTGCTAATTTAAGAAATGAAATACAGTTAGAAGTTTCTGAGTTAACTCATAAATATTAAGACACTAAAAAATTTAAATGCATGAATTACAAAAGATCTAACTTTAAATGCATTTGTGTCCAGATGAGAGAAGAATTGAATTTTAATAATTTATGAAGATGCGAAATAAGAAGATTTAACAATTTAATTACCGTTAATTTTTCTTTTAGAGTTTTCTTTTTATATTTTAGCTTTCTTCATTATTGCACGAACCACGAAATATAGTTAATTAAGTAAGTTACCGATTTATTATATCAATTGTTAGAATTATGGCAGGTTGAAACTGATTTCTCGCTTTATAATATTTTAATGTTAATTTTAATTTGAATAATGTTAATTTTAAAACATATGAATGAGAATGAATTTGATTTATTTGAATCATTTACAAGCTCTGGACTGTTCAGATACAAGGAGTTTAAAAATCCAAAAAAGTGCAAAGAATTATGATGCTTTGTTGTACTTATAAAGCATAAAAAGCGAGATCCTCTCCATTTTTAACAAGTTATATTACTAATCAAATAAGACCTTGATATTAAATCAAAAAATATTTTTTTTAAAAATTAGAGTTCATTTATATATTTATTTTTCATTTACTTTTCTAATTTCCCACAAATGGTTGAAAGATTTTTGTTAGATACATTTTAGAAACACAATTTTGATCTGTAAATGACTTTTACGGTGTATTGCTTTTCGCAATCTGCGAAATATGAGAATTTTGCGTTTTTCTGTTATATTTTTGCTTATTTATTTCTTTAGGAAAAAAAATAAACAGTTCAATGAAAAACTTATTACGAACAATTGAACATAATAGTGGTCTTATGAAAATGTTAAATAATAATAATCGTCAGCAATATAAGGAAAGAAATTAAAACTGAAATTGATGATAGGGGAGATCGATTCAAAACATAAAAAAATAACAAAATATTGGAAAAGTCTGAAGTTCCTCAAGAACTCTGACCCCCAACAGGGTGGGATGTGAGAAACGCATAACCGGACATCGTTAACTTCTCAAGTTACCATACACTAACAAAGAGAGGAAAAGGATCTTTTTTTGAAACAGCTACATTCCATCACCTTCTCGTCCCCCTCAAAGTAAACTTTAACTTCTTAATTCTAAAATAAAGGTCTTTACTTCTTTTACTAACAAATATTTTAATATCATGAAGGGCACACAAATACACTTACAAACTCCTTTTTATTCCTGAAATTCTATTGCATAAAATTGATCATTAAAATTCTTATGATTCTCTTTTTGATATTGACTTTACATTTAATATATGCAGTTAAAAAAAAAAGCGCTAGTTCTTACAACGTACAAAGGTGCTTGCATTACAAACTACTAATTTTAGTGCAATCATTACTAATAATAATTCAAATTATTATAATTTTATCGAAAACTATTTAAAACAGCACTAATTCGATAATTAATTATTATGATGGGTCGCTCCTGGGAGAGCAACCCCCCTGTGTAAGGAAGGGACAGTGAGTAAACTTTGTTTTTGTTTTTACGAAAATAATTCGAAACAATATTTTCATTTAAGGTTTGTTATAGTAGTGTAAAGATTAAGGTGTTAAAATTCTGAGTTGGAAACTTAAATCCTTTAATTTTCTATTAAGATATGTTTACTGGACTGCTCGAAATTGATTATATGGGGTTTATTTGATATAAACCCCATATAATCAATTTCGGGAGATATTATATTTATTTGAGCTAAGTCAAATAAAGAATGAATAAGTCAATACGGCAAAAAAATTACTCAGCGTAAATTACTAAACGTTGAATTACAAGTTCCTTAAAATAAATATTCTACAAAAAATATGAATATCAAAAAAAATTTTATTTTTTACAAAATAAAGAGTAAAAATTTAATTTAACTATGTCGTATTAGGTAAACTTCGTTATTCCTACTATAATTGCGAAATTTATTATATTTAACTGTAAATAAACTAAGAATAAGTTACTAGATATCAGATATTATTGATATAAAATTTTATTGAAAGATTGGTTTGAACTGTTTTCTAAAAACCGAATTAATCCAAATAAAAAAGATTATTAAAATAAAAAATTAAAAAAAGTATGTGTTATTAAGAGAGAAAAAATATACTTTACAATTACAATTTTGTTAATAAAATGATTAATGAAAGTCAAGGAATACTATTAGTTTAATAACATGAGAGAATTGTAAATGCACTATTCCAGTCACTGGATACCCATTGATCATTTTTTTTCTTGGATAGATCTTTTATAAGGTCGTCATAAATTACAAAAGGTGTCTAAGTTAATTTTTATCCTTTTGTCAGTCAATGGGCCAAATTGATAATTAATTCCAGCCAATATACGTTTCGTAGAACAATACAAAATTCTTTTCTTTTTTCAGTATTAATATTTATATAATAATTGCTGCCAAGAAGGAGAACAATAGTTGTGCATAAGTTAACTATAAAAAGATTATAAAATGCTTTAAAGTAATTTAATGTAACACTATTAAAAATACGCTCTGGTGAAAATAAAAAGAAAAAACTCAGTCTGTAAAACAATGAATCCTAAGAATTTCAAAAATTGTCTTCTTTATTTTTTATTATTTCATTTCGAGATGCTTTTTGATTTTCGAGACGCTATCATGATTTTTTTCATGACTCTTAGAATTCTTTACTTAAGATAATAGTGTTGAAGTTTTCGATTAAATTGGTCTAATCGAGGAGTGCGAACGCATGAGAACCTAGAATAATAACATTAACATTGATCATTCCTAAAACTTTCTTTTTATATGAAGTTGGAAAAATAGACCGCATTGCTAAATTAACGTGAAACGAGCAGATATTAATAAATTTCCTTCTCTGTCAGAAGACTGAAAAGGTCCCTGACACCGCCACTGTTTTGGGGTTTTCAACTTAACGTTACACTTTATCAAACACTGTTAGATTTAGAAACTTCACATTACGAAGATATGTAGGAGATTGAACGCAAATTGCAATGGAATTAAAAAATAATTCTAAAATTAAGTCAAGATTATTTTTATTCTTAAACTTGTTAGAAAAATAACACGTGGGCCGCTCTATGGCCGCAAGAATTCAGTTTCAGAAGTTAAATTTGGTATGCTGAAAGAGCCAAATTTAGTTTATAACCGTAACATAGAGTCTTTATTTCCTCTTAGAAACTCTTATTTGTTTGAAAGTTATTACAATTTAAAAGGTTCTTCTTAATTTTTTCTTTAACTAATAAATATTTATCGATTGTTGTGGAAAAATTTTTCATTTACGCGATTTTCATAATATCCCTCTTGACTTCATTAAAAATAATAAAAATAAAGAAAAAAAAAATATATAGAAAAAAATTAGATGTTGCCAAATATAAAACTTCGACATTTCATACCGACATTTGAAAATATATGTAGAATAAAGAGAAATAAGAATTGTTTCCTATATGATCTGTTAACAAGAAAAAATTACTTCTAATTTATTAATTCTTATTGTGTCGCGCATTCTGCCTTTCTAAATGGTATATTTTTAAGCACAGTTATTTATTATTCAAATCCAGCTATCCTTTTTATTCTGTTAAAATTAACAAGTTAATATAATGAACTTAAATAAAAGTATAATAATTTTATATTAAACAAATAATTTTTAATCGACTTTTCAGGAAGAAAAAAAAAACTTTTAAGAACATTCTGGAGAAAGGTTTGTACCCAATGCCTCTAGTTCTGAGAGAAAAAAAAACGATTTTGCGCGTGGGCATAAACTGCTTTTTCCATAGAACATCTTCAATGCGTAATAACTCTCGGCGAGACCGTTTTTCCTTATTTTTCATTTGTCAAAACTTAGTAATCCTTAAAATACAACTGCTGGCAATCCAATCGTAATTTTTATTTAAAAAAGTAGAAGAAAACGATTTGTACTTGATCTTCAATTGTTTCAAACTTGATGAACGAGAATCAACTACAGGGATTATCGAGCGTAGCGAACAGGTGACGGTGCCTCCATCTAGAAAACAAGGATACATAAAAATAAATTGTGTCGAATAACTATTATCAGTAAGCGTATGATTAATATTTAAAATCGCCTCTAAAAAGGGACTGTAGAAGCTGATAAATTGATAAAAATTTATCTGCTGCAGTCAAGGTATAAATTATCGTCACAATCTGAAAAACATTTAATATATTTAAATATTTGCATGTTTACGAACTATGGTCTGTTTTGATTTTTTTTTTTAAATTAACGTCAAACTTTAACCGGATTTTAATAAATTAATTCTAAAAGAACTGCACTCTTTAAAAAGTAGGTATGAAAATTGGATTCGTTTTGTACTATGAAAATTGCCAAGTCGATTCGGCAGCATGAAATACTATTTCATTTTTCGCCAGTTTATGGTTAAAAGTTAAAAGAGCTCCACTTAGTTCTAATTACATAATCATTCAATTTTGTCCAAATAGTTATGCCTTTTCTAAAATATTGATTTGCAAATTGACCGTTACCAACAGTTTAATTGTTTGTTAATTTAACAGTTTGCAAATTGACCTATATCAACAGTTTAATTGGGCAAACAGATAAAATTTCGGTTCTCTTACCGTTATTTTCATATTTCAGCCATATTTCTGCTATTGTTTCCTAAGATTTAAAACACAGCACAATTTTAAAATTTGTTAACCCCAAAACCCCTTGTGAGAAAAAACAATGTTTTTAATTCATGTATAGGAAACATTTTGCAAATGACGTTTGAAAATGGATAAATGTGTGTTTATTATTTTGTATTGTTATGTTTCTTTCATTTTTCTACAACTAGGGAACATTATTGGAGAATGAGTAATTTTTCACACAATGCATTTTTATTTAAATTTTATATCGACTTCATAGAAGAAAAAATCGTTAACTTTTTTTAAATCATGCTATAACTTTTGTATTTTTTCCAGCTTTAAATACGATGCTATTTTGATTAACACTTGAATTGAAGTATGTGATGAATGTAAGTGTAAAGAAAGATTGAAACAGAGAAATTTAATGTTTAATTTTGTCTAATTTGCTATTAAAAGAATTGAGTTTTAAAATAAAACTCAATAACGTAATTCTGGTTTTAAATAACTATTCCGCGATTTAATTGGTAAAGGTAATATGCAGTAGAACATTTTTTATTTATGTCACATTTTATGCTAGAATAAATAGTGCAGACCCTTGCCACACATGAATGATAGATTTGCTTTTTTTTAGTAAGCAGAAACTTTTGTTGGAGGGTTGTCCTTGGGTGGGGGAGGGATATGGTTTCCGCAGAGTCCGCGGGGGGTTATGCCTCGACTCATTCGCTGGACAGAAGCCGTACCGACAGTCATTCTGTGTAAATTGGCGAAATTCTATCAAAGTTAAAAGAAAGGCAACCCTACAAGACCCGACACTTTATATTTTCTGTCATCTATCGGCAGGAATCGAAAACACGTCTAAAGTAAAAAATAAAAAAACAGCGCCATCTATGTATTGCATTCAAAACAGTTATTTTTCCCTTAATGTATATAAACTATTTTAAAAATAAATATAATACTGCATGAAAAAATATTTTTGTTATGCGAATAAAAAATAAATATAATTAACATTTTGAAAGTATAATTTTTATTTTTATCTATATTCTGCATTATAAGCTTAGAGAAAAAAATTATTTGCTTAATATTTTGAAGTTTAATTAATAAAAATATCCAAATATATTTTTATTATTTAAAAACGTATATTGAAGAATAAAATTTCCTAAGCAATTATTACCTTCAAGTATTGCTTAAAAGTTTACGGAAAAAAAAGTTACTTACTTTATTGGACTAGACCTTTGCTATAACCAATCAGAAAATTTAAACACGATTTTTTTAAAATTCAAAATTCCTAAGACCATTTAAACTATTTTGAATTCAGTTTTTAAGAAGTAAGTGATTAAACTAAGATATTAAGTTTAAAATGAACATTAAAATAAAAAAAAATAAAAAACAGTTTATATAAATGAAAAGTTTATTATTTTAAATGGTATACATTCATTATTACAAAATACTTAAATTGTAATAAAAATTAGTAAATTAATGTAATAAAAAAGCATATTTCATTAAAAATCCTTGCTCTAAATTCAAGATATTTATAATTTCAAGGAGGATATAAGCAATTTACAATATTTTTTTCTATTTATTTTCTATAAATGGATTTTTTTATTTACATGAATTTTGAACTTACCAATTCATTTTTGTTTTAAAGAATGTTTAAAAAAAGAATCATAGTCTGGAAAAAATTCATGTTAATTTCATTTGATTAATTTCATTGTTCTAGTTAAAAGTATTAATATTTATTCGTATTTTTAAGGGAATATGTATTCAATTTTTCTTGAAAGTAACAAATATATTATATTTCAAGTTAAAAATTATACTTCAGAAAATGATTTCAAAAAGAAAAAATTAAAAAAAAAAAATTATATATATTTATTTAAAAATTGTAATCAAATTTAAAATGATTATTTTTTATTAAAATTACTTTTTTAAAAAATATAATAGGTAATGCCACAGAAAGTATATTTAGATTATAATAAAATAATAAAATTCTAGTTTTTAATATTCTATTTAAAAAATTAGCAGTTTTCAAAGAATAATAAAAACTGTTTTTTTCCTCTCAAAAAATACGGTCAAAAAATACTCATTAATGTTTTATGAATTTTTTTCCTTTCTCTCCTGATTTTTTTCAAAGTTTTGAGTTAAAAGCACATTTTTTACCAACTCTGCATCTATTCATTATTAATCAATTGTAACATTACATTTAATTAACGGTATACAATAAAGGTCCTGTAACTAATTAAGTGTAAGAGGCCAAACAGCGGTATACAATAAAGGTCCTGTAACTAATTTAGTGTAAGAGGCCAAACAACGGTTTTATTTTTCTGGGCCTGTATAAGTGAGGAGTTATTCCGCCTCTTCCTGAAATGCCTCAAAACAAACGATAAAGGACCCTATTGTACTTGCCTTTTGCCGTTATCCTACCTAGAATGCCAGCTTACGGCCTTACGTTTGCCGTGAGGTGTGTGCTTACTGGGTATATAAAAAAATTTAATTCAAAATTATTAATAATTTATCCATTTTTTCAAAGATTATGAAGTGAATTTTTTAGATTTAAAGAAAAACTATTTATAAAAGCAGATTCAACAAAACATTAACAAGATTATTATTATTGATCATACCAAACTTATAAAGGTATGTAAAGAATTAACCAAACTAAGAAAATTTTTGTAAATTCATATTACAAATGTAAATTAGTGAATTGCCCCTAATAAATTTAATTGGTTAAATAAAATTGGTTACATGGATCAGTATTTCTTTAATTATATGATAAAATTTTTTTAAAGAACTTTGAAATGTAAGTACAATGAGCATTGCAGTTAAGCACTTTTGTCAGAAGTAAATCTTTTTTAATCCCTACACCCATAATATTTAACAAATCTGAGATAATTGAATTTTTTTTCAATTGTTTTTAAATCATATTCAGAGATGAACTAAAGTTTTTTGGAATAACAAATCTGAATAGAATAAGATTTTTTGCCACATTTAAATTCGTGAAAGCCTCTCACTTCAAACTTCTTTAAAATCTTACATTTAAATATTATAAATTTTTTTCATAAAACAATTGAAAATTTTAAAAGTAAAAATACAATAATAAGAAGTAATACTTAAAAAGTAATAAAGTGTACTATGAAAATTTAAAAAAATATATTCAATTAGTGGATAGTACCTCGGGTAAAATTTCGTTTGATTAATATTCTTATCCTTATTAAATTAAATTATTATTCTTATCTTCATTAAATGAAATGAATAAAAGGGAGATGGAAATTTTGAGGTGATGAAGCTTTATAATTTTTTGCATGCTCTGGGGACCCTCATGGAAATACATAATAAATGAATGATCCCCAAGTCAGGGATTAAGATACTGATCTATAAATAGAAGAGTGCGAGAAGACCAGTAGCTTGCCAGTGACGAAAATGATGGGACTTCACCAACAATAAAATTAACAAGAGAAATAAAATTTTCTTTTGCTATAAGGGGAAAAAAATTGGAAATGTTAAGTTGATCCCCGAGATCAGTGAAAATTTGGCATTTTTCTGTTTGATTTCAGAAGGCATAACTGAAGCTTGAAATTGAAAATCTCTTGCAAAATGCAGCAGAGTTGCATATCAGTATGCAAGAATCCTTCCTACTGAAATCAGCTCAGTACGTGCACATGCGGAGACGCAAGTATTTCATCAAAGATGATCAGCGCTTTTATGCGATATGGAACCCAGGTACGCCGAAATGGAATTTGGTTGAATAAATACTGTAAACTTTGAATAGAACAGTGTAAAAACCACACTTTTTGCACAATCTGGGGCGAAAATCGACATGGTAAAGAAAAATATCTCATTTTAGAAAAGGAAAAATTCAGCACTTTTTAAAATCATCTAATGAAAAAAAGGACCTTTATATGTTTTTTAAAAGCCATTAAAATGGCTTTTAAAAAACATATATAAAAATATATGTACCTTTAAGCACTTTTTAAAAATACTACACACCCTATGATTTTCTCAATCTCAACTCACATTTTAGGTTTTGATAGTTTTTAATTTATGCCAGTTTTTGCTTTTCACCCTAAAGAAATCATCTCAGCTAGAAGTCTCTACACAGCATAAAAAATTGGCTAAATATATAAAACAAAGAAAGAAATGTTAGTTGACAGTTTTCAATTCATGCCATTATTTCTTTGTGCACTACCTCAAAAAAGGAGGAGATTTCAAACAGTACGCATACAAGTACAAGATAAATCTTTTAAAAGATAATACTGGCTAAAAATATGAAAACAAATTAGAAAGTTAGCAGAAATTTTCACCTGAAAATCCAGCATTAAAATAATTTAATAATAAAATAAATATGTGTGAACAGTGTAACATGTATAAAAATTACAATACATAAATTAGCTTAAAAATTAAAAGAAATGTCTGCTTACTTTGAAGAAGCACTTGTATATCTGCATTTTGTTGTTGAATCTCTTTCAATAATTTATTATTTATCATATTATAGTCTTCAAAAGTATAATAAAAATACAGCAAAACACCAAGTGCAATAACAGATGTGATCTTTCTGCAAACCCAAATTTTAACAAACACAGGGCCCTGTAAAATTAAAACATTAATTATGAATACCAAAAAGTAATGCAATTATTGAATTTAAAATATATACATGTAATTTTATCGTAGTTGTTTGATAACTGAAATAAAATTTAATTTTAGATTGAACTGATAATTCACAATTGTATTATAAACAATTCTAGCCCAGAGTACACTGGACAATTGAGTATCTAAATCATTTTTACAAGATTTAGCAACAAGAGATTTTATTTAAATTAATTATAAAAACAATTCTCTGAAATTTTTTTGTTGATAATTTTGTTTTAATTCATTGTACAAGATAATCAAATAATAATGAAGTAACATATTTGTCATGGTGATCTGACTTTTTATAAATTTCTATATTGTCTTTGATTGAGAAATTTGAATAAGAATTGAATTCGGATCTAGCCAAAATATGTCAATGAATGAAACATTTAAATTTCCTTCCCCCCCTCTAAAACGGCCCCCCCATTTAAAATAATACAGATCACTCATTACAATTCAATCAAGTCTGCAAAATGAAAAGTGATATTAAGCAAGCAATACATTCTTTACCTTTTTATCCATCTATTATCATGCACATTAGTAAAGATTTCCTTTAGTGATAAAGAAAGGAATCATATTTGAAATAAATTGTCTTAATTAGGTCTGATTTTGACAGTAATACAGTCAAACCCCGCTATAGTGAACTCCCGGATATAGTGAACGAAATGTTTGGTCCCGTGCCTTGCTATGCACGTATAATGTTATTTTTAGTGGATATAGTGAACCAAAAAAGTGAGGAAGTTGGATATAATGAACTTCTTTCTGTCTTCACCTGATTCCCCCCCCCATTTTCTTTGTAATAATTTTGAAATTTCTACTTCAAAAATACATATACCGATTTTTAAAACCATCTATAGGAACTACTTTTATGTGCTCGAATGGCAGGTTCAAAAAGCGGAATAACAGAAATTCAGGAAAAATTATCTGAGAGTCGGGAAGTGTTTCCAGATCTGATCCAGAGGATTCCCCCCCCCCCCATTTTCTTTGTAATAATTTTGAAATTTCTACTTCAAAATAAATACATATACCGATTTTTAAAACCATCTATAGGAACTACTTTTATGTGCTCGAATGGCAGGTTCAAAAAGCGGAATAACAGAAATTCAGGAAAAATTATCTGAGAGTCGGGAAGTGTTTCCAGATCTGATGTTGAGGATTGCTTATCTGCTAAAGATTACCAAAATTTTTTTGTATGCAAGACCATATTTTTTGCTACTACATAATATTTTTCAGTCATTTATATGAATATAAAATAATAAAAGGGAGGAGTTTGGGAACCATTAGTGAAATTGCCTGCGTAACGGATATAGTGAACTGAAATGTCGGTCCCTTGAAGGTTCACTATTATTAAAAAAAAGTAGCAAATTTGATACTCAAAATTATTTTCATTCTCTTCTTCCGTTATACCAGGAATGATTTTTCTTCTTTGCTTTAGAATAGAATTAATTTAGCCAAAGTGAAATTTTTTTTTTGCCATGGAGAATTACACATTTCAGTTTTTTTTTCTCCCCATATCAACTCTGCAATTTTTCTGCCATAACAAAGTAAGCGGAATCACTGTGTGTGTGATACAATATAAGATCAAGATGGCAGATTCAGTAAAGATTTCACAAAATTATCTAACCACAAGACTTTTTCAACCAAAAAAGTGCAAGTGCACCAGCAATTCCCATTTTATGAACCCCTGGATTTTTTAGTAATTTATCTTAAAATGTTAATAATGTTTTATTTTTTTAAAATTGCATTTATAGTTTTTCCATTTGGGATCTTTTTTTTCTTCAGTACTTTGAACATGCACTTAATAAAGAAAAAATCACTCTTTACAAAATATGAGCAATCAGCAATTAAATGGTATTTTTAAAAAAAATAGGCTTACATTTACATCTAAAGGCAATAATTTGGTTAATTCTTCATCTAAAGAATAAGAAGCTAATATCTTTTCAAACACTGCATTTGCTGATAAAATAATCAACAACCAAATTCTAGCGTTTGCTGTACGATGAACAGATGTTAAAATATAAATCATAATTATTCCAACAATATAATATGCAATTGTAAATACGTTAGTAAATTCTCCTAAAACAAAACTTTGTAAGGCTTTTATACGATCAAATATTTCGAAAATCAGATGACGATGTTCCTTAGTTGTTGACTTAAAATCTTCAAAAAGTTCTCTAGCATGACTTCTAGATATTTGAAGTTCAGAACTTAAAGTTTTACCATTTGTAATTAGCTTTTGCTGTTCTTGCAAAGAAATTTGCTGTAAATTAATTATCTTTGATTGGGACTCACTTGATGCATCTAACTTCTTGCTAACACTATCAGCACTTTCTGTTAATAATATCACAGTTTTCTCAGTCTGTTCTTGCCATTCCCTATGCTGCAAGTAATGACAAATACTTTGAGTATGAGTGAAAAATTCTCTGTACGTAGGAAAGACTTCTTTCGGACATTTTATCAAACAATCTGAAATGTGAGAATATTTAGGACAAAAACATTCTATAGTTAGAGAGTGTTTTAAAAAACAATTGGCGAATGATAGAGCTAAACGGCTTTGAACATCTTCTGTTAAATGCTTACACCCCAAATGTAGTTCTTGTAATGCTGCTTTCCAGCATTCACCGTAAGGCGCTACTTTACCAACTAAATTGTTGTAATGGTTCTCTCCTTCTTTAAACTTTTCCGAAAGACTTAAATCAATTTCAGTACAGTTAGCACAAAGTAAATAGCTCATAACAATTGCATGAAACAAATGCGATGCCTTCATTTTAAAGCATAAGAAAACTTTTCATACGTCACTATACCACTCTAACAAACAATAAAGTCGTACAAATAATTCTTTTAAAATAAATTCAACAAAACACAGATTACAAACTTCTTATTCCATAAGTTAAATAATCTTTGAAATAAGTATTAATACTAGTACAAAAAAAAAATAATCTGCAGTGGTAATATATAAATTATATATAATTTTTTCCTTAAAAAAATATTAGTTATAAAGAGAAAAAATAACGTAAAAACATGTTGCGACAGGTGACAGAAAACATTACTAAACAAGGAAAAAGAGAAACAAAAAACGAATTTAAAAGTGAAAATGCATTGCCAGATAAGTAACTTTATAAAAAAACAGCTTTTCACAGTTAGTTCTGAACCGCATTCTTCTTTTTAAACACATAGAAAGTTAAAAGCAAGAATACTCTATATATATAATGCTGAGTTATAATTATCTACACTCCAAATTAACAATTAAAAAATAAATAATGCGTCTGCTTTGATGAATTTGTCGTCCATATTCCAATTCAATTCAATGATTTAAAATTAACTGATGATTCTATTCAATCGTAGTTTTCTTAACTTCAGTGTCATAGAAAATCGTTTCCTTTGTCGTCTATTTACAAATTGTTAAATTTTTGCGAATATGACATGTGAATGAAAAACTTACGAATTCATAATACTTATAAAACAAGAAAGAATAAGATTTGAAAACAAAATTTTTTTTCCCTTCCTTTTTTAAAATGCAATAGATCGGTTTTCTTTACATTTGAAGTTATACTTTTATATTTGGTCTACTATAAAAAAAGCTGTTCCAGATTTATTTATAAAAGTGAAAATTGAGCTGTGAATTTGATTTAGAAAATTAATATAACTGATTTTGTACTGGAAAAAATGAAAGAATTAAAAACGTATACATGAAAAGCAAATGCTTATTTGATTTTAATTTTTTTCATTTCTACTATAATTAAGTTGAAATCAATTAAGATTCACAAAATAGCTAATTTCTTTTGATTTTATTATTTAGATGCTTAATTTTTTTTAAAAATGCATTCAATAATTGTGAGCTTTTGCTTCAGATGAATAGTTTTTTTAAAATTACATCTTTATTTGATTATATGCATCTTTTTTTTTTTTTTTTTTAAATAAAAAAATTGCGTACATTTGTTTGGGAAACATTATTTTAAACAAAGTGAAGATTGCCCACCATTGCTTATTATACTTTATAAAGAGTTTTACTCTTTTTTTTCTTTTCTTATCTAAATGATGATTCTTCTGATAATGCAGAAAGTGAGATTTTTTGAGACTGTTATAATTATTAAGTTGCTTTCACTTATGTTAGAGGCTACTATATTCCTCAAATGATTTTATGAATATTTGGAAAACGGCTCAATGTAAACGCTTATTGTAAACGTTTCCCATTTTAAGAAGAATCGTAGAATAGCTTACCACAATATTATGTACTGATTAGAAATTTCAATTGAAACTTTAAATATTAGCTGCATAATTATATTTTTAAGAGATTTTACTTATTAATTTGTTATCTAACATTATAACAAGAAAAAAAAGATTTGAAAACTTGAAATAAAGGCTTTTCTTTAAACTTTTATTAAAACGAAGCACATTTTTCTATCCTAATGTTTAAAAGTATTTCTAATGAAATAATTTATTTACAATTCACGTTAAATGCAGATTTAATATATTTTTCTTATAAAGTTAAATTTTATTGTATAAAATAATTAATGACTGCTGCAAAACAAATCCTGACATTTGATGTTAAGTAAACTTGATGCATTTATTTATTTGTTTTAGTTTTAATTGGTTAATTAGAAAAAAGAGCTTTTTAAACATTTTGTGAAAGAGCTTTCCTTTAAACCACCTATGAAAAACATTTTTAATGCATAAATAATGTTTAGGAACTGAAAAAAGTCAGCTTATAAAATATTATTTACTTAATAAAGATTACCTTTAAAATTTTCAATTTTACACAAGATAGAATTACTAAACAATTATAAGCCTTATATAACCTTTGGGTTTTAATTATCAAAATCCTATCATGTTTAAAATTGATTTGTATTTACTTTGTCTTTTCATTTTACTTGTATTTTCATGTAAAAAAGAAAAACATTTTCACATTTATGTTAAGTTTAATAATGTGATTTAATTGTGTATTGTAATTTCTTATTTATAAAGATAAATATGAATGTATTTAAATAGTTAATTGATATAAACTGAATTACAACATTTGATGCAAACTAGATACTTTATTATTTATTGCTTTATGTTTTCATTAATAATATTTTTAATGTTTTTTCTGATAACCAAGTAAAGGTTACTTAGTAGTTATGTAGGTCCTGAGAAAATCTTCCTTATACAATATGATTCAATTGTTATATCTTTATCTAGAACTTATAGTATTTTTACTTTTTTAACCTTAAAATTCTGTTTTAAAATGTAACATAAGATTTATATTTTTATTTAGATAGTACATTAGATTAAGACATATTTTAGTTTTAAATTACAATGCTGATAGTAAAAGTAATAATTTCTTATTATATTTATGTAGTCTTTTTTTTAATAAATTTTTTTCTTACCTTTATTAAATATTTTTTCTTAGATTCTCGATTATTTATTACATTTTAAGTAACTGTTTATTATCTCTAGAGAATAATTTAAATTGTAATTTAATGTTTTCTATTTGTTGTAAAATATGAAAATGATCTAGTTTGCTATTCTATATGAATTTAAAGTTATTAAGATGAAGTTCCATTAATTGGGAAAAATCTATTTAATCAAAAGAGATTTTTTAATTTGAAAAATCAAGCTTTTAAGAAATTTTTTGTACAACATTTATGTTAAATGATAAATGCAATTTTTTTCATTTTCTAAATAAATGTGAACTTTTTTAAAATATATATATATATATTTTAATAAAAATGATGGAATAATTTGTATTAAGAATGATGAAATTTATTGTTATCAATGACATTGACATTAATGATGACATTTATTATTATCAATGACATTTCATCTATTTTCGTTAAATCAAATGAATAATTTCTTACAGGTTCCGGTTATAATGAAGATAATGAATCTTTTGAAATGATGTCAGTTGGGTTTGATAAGATATTTGCTTGTCCTTACTGTCCTTATTCTTCAAACTTTAACTCAAACATTAAAGTACATATGCGTACTCATACTGGAGAACGTCCATTTCACTGTGCAATGTGTAATAAGCAGTTTACTACTAAACAATCATTACAAAGACACATGATGAAACATTCCGGTGAACGTCCTTTTAAGTGTAGGCTATGCCCTAAAACATTTACTCGTCAGTATGTGTTAAGAGGACATATGTTAACTCACACAAAATATAAAAACTATGGTGTTCATGTAATTCCTTATTAATGAAATGGTTAAGTTTGAAAATACTTTAAAAATTGTTTTCCAAATTCTAGTGCTGTTTAAAATTCCAATTTTAATACTATTAATTATTTGCAAATTAAATATTTATTTTTGTTTGATTTCTATACTGAAAATTTTATACCAGAAAGGAGCTGTAAAACACAACATTTTTCGAAGAAATGAGTGTTATTATATATTTATTGTATAATCATTACATTCAGTTCATGCTTAAACTGGGTCTTAGAAATTTGCTGGATAGTAATCCTGAATTTTGATCACTTATTATTATATACTATGTTGTCTTTTTCTCAATGCTAATATCTAATATTAAAATTAATTTTGTGTTTAATTCATTTGAGCTTAATGTTTTGACTTTAATTTGTTTTACAGATTGTTTTACTTACAAGTGAAGTATTTTATACGTCAATCAAGTTTCATACATCTTGCAATTTTTGTTATGATAGGAATAATGTGCGAATAAATTTGAAAGCATATTACGTAAAATTAATAAATTGTAAATTTTAACCTAAAATCTATTATGGTTTCTTCATTTATCATCTATTGTTTTTTTATTTCTGGAGATATGTTTTTGCAGGTCATAGAAACCACCTGTAACTGATATAATTTCTTTTTTTTTCCTAATTTCACTGAGAATTACATGCAAAACTTCTTAACCGATTTTGTATAAAAAGGCATTGTTCAATAACACTTGTTTTGTATTGTTCAATAAGCCCTGATTGTTCAAGGCAAAGAATGTTGGAAAGAGAAGAAGTCTAGCTCCTCAAATACATAACTAAACCGGTGAACAGCTCTGTACGGGATGCTGTACCAGAAAAACTGTTTACAGCTTGAGCAACATACTCAGCTTTAACGAGGCTTTTCGATACTCTTTCGCCAAGGTAAATAAAAAAGCTGTAGTTTAAATACCTTACATTTGAAGCAAAGCTACCATTTTAAACTGTATATGGCATCTTGCTGTAAAAAATTATCTGATTTTTCGAATATACAAATAATTAAAATATTTTAAAAGTTATTAAACTTTTTTTTAAAAATCGTCAATTTGGTAACATTTTTCCTCCTAGAAGAAAATTACCAAAATCACTGCCTTATTCTCAGTTTTTGCAAATTTTTATGAGCCCAGATAGGGCAGCATTGTATTAACTTTATAAATATTAAAAAAATTAGACCACAAACGCTTTTCATTTTATCAAAACTGTGGCTTTTTTTGAACTATTTTTAAAAGTAACATAGTGAGTACTAGCTAAGGATAAGCTAAACTTGACCTTATGGTCATGAGTAATTGTTGAAAGCTCACATCAGTTATTTAAATAGCATATTATTTGCAAAAAAGTATAATTTTATGAGACTACAGACACAGGGCCTTTAAAAAAAACAGCCATAACAGAGCACTGTATGTACTAAGCTTCACTGCCTGTGTTTAAGGAGCAAAGTGATAGCAAGGAGCTATGTCATCTGAACCGATTGTTAGTTCTGTGCACTGCCTCCTGCTCCTCCATTTTATTTCTTCGTTAATCACTATCTCAAAATATGCTTACATAATCTATATAGATTATGTAAATGAATTCTGAAAGAAATAACTTGATAAATAATGCAGCACTGTTAATAAATAGTGAAAAAATGCAACAATAGACCAATTATAATCTTAAAAAGAAAGAAAAAACTATCTTCCGCTTTACTATTAGTGGTTGAGGCAGAGGTGGATGTTAAACCCATTTCAAACAGAACCTATTCTGCTACACCTCTAAATCTTGCTTTTTCCTTTAAACTCAGGGGGCCGGTTTATGTTACAACTATAAAAGTAATTAAAACTTCTTCTCCTGTGTACATTTTTTAGTTCAAAAGAACATTTTTAATGAAAAACATCACCACAGAACAACCATTGTAAGGAAACTGGAAAATAATTTGTTGCTAACCTTAAAATTAAATAACTACAGTATTTAATGTTATTTGACTTTCAGGTATCTTTCTTATTGCCTGAAACTTAGCAATTAACAAAATATATATATTTGCAAAAATTTCATGCAACCTTAACTGAAAGTTATATTGTATATTTATTTATTCAGCTTGTTTCAATGAAAACAAATTAACACTATATTAAGTTTCTATTTATTATTGTTATGAATTTCTATAAATTAATTAATATTTTATTTAACATAATTTATAGAAGCTGAAAGTTTATTACCTATGTTTATATGTATATAAAATGTCATTTGAGAATTATAGTTGACTTGAAATGAAACTGAAATTTTTTGAATTATTTTTTATATGTTATGTATTTGTATGTTCACAGTAAAGAAAAATTCAAAGATGATTGAACCTAATCTCTATTTACAATTGTGTATTTGTTTGTCATGCATGCAACAATCAGTGTAATGGCATAATGCTTCATTAAATATTAAGTATACTTTGACAATCCCCCACGGAAGTAGATTTGAACAGCCTTTTGATGTTTTTGTTGGAGTATCAACTAAAGATTTTAAGTCCAAAACTAATATTCAAAATATTTAGATATATCCTTGACTTTAGCTCATCAGGCCTTAACTGATTACTCATTTGGATTATTGAATATCTGGTTTGTGTTCTACCAATGTTTTATTTTCGATTTAAAATGTATTTAATGAACAATTACTGTGATAATAATATTTATTTATCTGGTTTACAAAATTAAAAACATAAATGAAGTTATATTTTCTGAAAAATGTATTAAAACTTTTGATCTAGTATTCAAGGCAAAATATAAATATTGTCACACTAATTAAATTTACTGAATTTGTTATTTTCCTTTAAGAGATTGTAAAAAAATTATCTTTCTAAAAACTAGATTCTGGGAAGTAAATAAATTTTATCAAATCATTCCTCTGGAATTATTATTATTCATAAATGACTAATCTAAAGTTATTTTTCTTTTTAGACAGCACATGATGTTACTTTTACTTCCAAGGGAAAAATAGAAAAAATATTTTGCGAAAAACTCGTTTTGTTTGCATGTACAAATAGTACATTTTATATCATAAATAAAATTTTTAAGTATTTCCAAAATCTGTCATCACTATAGGAAATCTCCCAATTGTAGATTACCTATCAGTTCAATGGTTGTCAATATAAAATGTTCTAGTTTTCTTAAACATGTTATTTTTAATTGGATGCAAAAAGTATTATTTTATTGCTTATTGTAATTCACGTTTCTGAAACTTCTGTAAAATAGGGAGTTAATAAATTTTAGTTCTGTTTATTATGAATATGAATTTATGACCACGTCTTGTTTTAAAAATAATTCCCCTGACATAAAATATTTGCACTTTGCACATTTAATATTGTGTAATATTCTACATGCAGGCAATATATTGTGTTTAGATATTTAATCTGGATTCTATAATTTCAGCTTTATTTAATAAATGTTTGGTATTTAATTAAAAATATGTGCTGAATTTTGCAACACTATCAAATGCTTATTTTTCCCCTTTATTTTAAAAATGATGCATTAAAATTTAAAAAAAAAAAACAGAAAAGAAAAATGGAACAACAACAATGGTTTAATAAGCTTTATGTTTCTATTGAAAGTTTTTTTTTTTTTAAAAGGAGACTAAATTGCTATTTTTCTAAGACAAATTTTGCTTAGGAAAAGCTAGAACATTAAATTTAATTCTCCTTAACAAGCTATGTCTCTGAAATTATTATACTAATTTAATTATCAATTAATTCTACTTTTTTTATTTCAGAAAGTGTCATTACTTTTAAGAAGCCTACTTGTGAAGTAATAAATTAAGTTGAGAAGCACCTAACATGCTTTTACTGTTCTTATTCAACTGTATCATCCTTTTTAATGTGTTCATTGTGAAAACAAAAACAAACATGTTCAAAAATTAAAATTTCACTTAAGAATGCATACTAAAACCAATTTCTAGTTGTATAATTAATGAAGATTGAAGTCTGATATTCAGTTTAAGTTTCATGGTTCATGTAAAAATTTGTTTTTTTATGCTTTTAAAAAAAAGTATGATTTAAAATGTTTTTATAGTAAAATTTTTAAGCATAATGTCATCTGAAAGTTTCAAGATAAGGGTAGAGTATTTTTTTTTTAAAAAAAAGCTTAATTTACTTGTTATAATTCTGACTTATGTATATTATTAAAAATTGAAGGAAAATTTAATCCTTTTCACTGAGTTCAAAATAGTGTAATGTAAGAAATTAGGTAAGGATTTTCTTTTATAATATTTTAATCCTTTTATTTTATTGAGTATATTAGGTGCATCCTAATTTTTAGTACTGATTCTTGTTATAATACGGTTTGCTTGTTATAATTTTGACTCTATAAATTGAAAGAAAATTTATTCACTAAGTTATAACTAGTATAATAGAAGGAATCAGGATTTACTTTTATAATATTTTAATCCTTTTATTTTATTGAGTATATTAGGTGCATCCTAATTTTCAGTATGATTTAATAACTTGTGGAAAAAAAGTGAATTACACACATATCTAATATTTTTCAAAGTAACCTACTGCTGATATTATGTATTTTTTAACTCAACTGTAAAAATTTCAGCAACAGATTTTAAAGTCTTCTTTCAGAATGCTCTTCAATTCTAATGTTAGGGTATTCTGAGTGACTTAGACATCCTAAAACATGACGCCTTTAGCAAGTTTTTTCAGTTTCTGAAACAAAAATCTGAAAGAACTTTGTCTCATGAGTATCATCAATAATTTATCGCCACAACTCCTGAAATCAAAATATTTGCTAAAGAACGAGAAGTTAGAATGCCATGGTCTTATACCCTATGGTCAAAATTGAAGGGTACTCTGGATGAGAACTATAAAAGTTGTTCCTGAAATTTTTACAGAGTATAGAAGTACACTACACCTGGTGAAGGTTACTTCTAAACATATTAAAAGGCTATATAATTCGCATAATATCTTCAAGAGTTGTTAAATAAACCCTGGAAATTAATGGTCACATGTAATAATAATTTAGATAATAGTATTGTGATACCAACTTATAGTAAGTCCTGTAAATGAAAATAAATTATATTCTTTTTTCAGTGTGTGGAATAAATTTTATGAATTATTTACTAAAAACTATGTTTATTGCAGAAGTGTTATAGTGAATCAAATTTAAAATATATTTCATACATTTTTATTAATATATCAAATTATAAATGTCTTAATATAAGTTGTACTTTAAATGTGTCATTACTTTAACATTTAATTTATTCATTTCAGAAATTTACCATCTTTCCAAGAGACTACCCTCTGATTTGAAAAATAGAGGTCGAAAATATTTTATATGTTCCTTCTGTTCTTATTCAACTGAGTATTCAACAAATTTAAAAGTGCACTTACGAAAACATACTGGAGAACGTCCTTATGAATGCTCAATTTGTGGAAACAAATATAAAACAAACCAAAGATTAAAAATTCATTATTTGAACCATACTTCCTAACCAATCTATTTGAACAAGTTAATAGAAACATTTCTCTATTGAATGATGCTTCTTGATGAAAAAAATATGAAGGGAATGAGATTTTCCAGCTCCTACTTTGAACTTAGCTTAGGGTTGATAATTAATTATTTAATTTATTTACTTGTGCTTACTGATAAGGTCAGTAGGGATTAATATGAGATATAAATCAAAATATCTTATACATATTTTTTTCAAAATAGGTACTGATTTTTGTTGCTATAAAAATGTGCAATTTTTTTAGGTTTAATTGTCATCAATTTTTTTGGCATCTCCTACTAGCCATGATAATCTGTATGGTTTGAAGTGTTAAATTAAGTTTGTGTTGCATAGACTTTTTTTATGTTAAGTATTCTGTTGGAAAATATTGTTGCTTGTATGTTGTTGTGTGTGACATTTTAAAAACAATTGATTAATACTTTTGTTAATTTATGAAAGTATGTATTCTTGCAGAAAATTTGCATCTGGTATTAAAAATGTGAAAAAAAAATTTTAATTTCATTTTACATTTAACTAAATATTAAACCTATTAAAAAGTATTTCTTTGCATTTTTTAATATATATTATAAACAAAATACATTGTTTAATGAATATATTGAAAAACTATTTTTGATTAAATAGTTCTTATAAGTATAAATTAGAAAATGATATAAAGAATATTCACATTTCAATGCATATGAGATTAGATGAAATTTAACTTATTTATGTAAGAACTTGTCAATCAATTTTAATCGGGTCCACTATTTGTTAGAATTAACTGAGTGTATTCCCCCAATATGAAATCGGCTCTTTTCTTTGAAAAAAAATGTCCTCAGTGATGTTAATAAAAAGAATTTAAAACATTTAACATCATCCCATTTCTTAAATTAATACAACAGGCTTCCTTTTAAACTGCTTACCTTTAATTGGTTCCTTTTAAACGGAACTAAACTAGCAGAAAATTAATAATCAACCAAAATCATAAGTTAAAAAATTAATAAACTTCTTAACTGAACGGTTCTACGAAATGGATTTAAGGAATTGCCTCTTATGTAGCTCAAGAACGAAGGTAAAAGACGCATTGACAAAATCTAAACTCATATTGGAAGTGTAATATTAATTTCTTATACTTATTTTTATCTTGCAATTAAACTTATATCACTTAAAACTGGCAAATAGACATATGATCACCCATGGTGCTTGTTCTTAATTGTAGGGAACTAGTAGATTCAGTGAAAAGATTGTCTTTTTATTACTGAATCTAAAAACTTTGATCATATCACCAGTTAATTTATTCTGTTATATTTTAGCAATATTTCCCCATTCATGAGAAACCCGGATTAAATAGAATGCTTTTAAATAAATGTGATCTGCTTCTAAGGAAGGTTATAGAAATAAGCAATTCTCCAGACTCAAAATACTTTCTCAGCATAAATGAACAAAATATTACCATTAGAAAGAGTTGTGATAACTTAGTGGTTGATGGACTGAGCTATCAGTGTGAAGGACTGGTACAAACCCCAGTGGTGCCTTGAAGCCCACCCAGCTACAGATCAGTGGGTACTGGCTTGGTTGGGAAGTAAAGGCCAGTTGTGCTTCTTTTCCCATACCTATGCAATTGGTCAGAAAATAATAGAATCACAACTTTCCTGGCGCACAGTGGGTTGTTGCGGGAATACTTTACTGTTAAATAAAATACAATAAAAGAATGTTACTTGCTGCAAAGTAATAAACATAGAGTGATAGACATGAAGGGTAAGTGCAGAGTAAAGAAGGCTTATTCAGTTCGACAATTGCCACTATTTGTTTCAATCATTGAAGAATTTGATGTATCTTTTTTTTTCCATTTAAATTTTTTTTTATTAATATTTTTTAGATGTATGCCAGATGACTTGTTACCAGTGGGAAGGTGTGATGGCCTTATATTTTTAATTTGAATAATTTAATTATTGTGATGTTTACCAAAAAAAAACCTGTAATTAACCCTGTTTCGTCTGAAATGTGTAATATTTTTTCCAAGATAATGCCTATTACTTATTAATTAAAAATTACTAAAAATACTTTCGGAAATATATTACAATTATCCTTTGTCGATTGATTTCTTAAACTTTTAAAATTTATCAAAAATCCTTATTTTATTTCTTACTTAAGCTTGAGTACTTAAGAACTATAGAAGGAATAAGAACTGTATGCATAATGCAAAAGATGCATAATGCAAAAGTTAAATCCCATGATTTTATTCTGAATGAAGCTTCAATGAAAATATTTGAGATATTTTGAGCTTAAAATCGAAAAATATTTGTGAAAATTCAAATTAGTAAAAGTTAAATGCACTCTAAATCTTTTTTCTGAATGTATTTAATACCTTAGTAACATTTTTTAATATTTGCATACAGATATTTTTTTCATACGTTTTGATTTCTAAATGTTTGACATTGCTTTTTATTTTAATGTTTTTAAATAATAATTTTTTTTTAATGTTTACTCTCAATTATGCATATTAAATTCTATTAATAACACATTTTATTTCTAGGTAGTTTGTTAAAGAATGATAGTGAAACTTCATTTCTTCTAGAAATAAAAGAAAAGTCTGTTAAGACTTATAACTGCTCTTATTGCTCTTACTCTACTGTTTACAATTCTAATTTAAAAGTGCACATGCGAAAACATACAGGAGAACGCCCTTTTCAATGTTCAGTGTGCAAAAAGAGATTTACAACTAAGCAATCCTTGCAATTTCATGCTTTACAACACTCCCACCCTGGAAAATTTATTTGTAGAGTATGTGATAGCATGTTCAATACTCAAAATGCACTTATTGCCCATATGGCTTCTCATCCAGATTAATCAAAATTCTTGTGACTGCTATTATATACACAACTGTCAATAAATTTTTAATGTATTTATTTTCATTTTCTGAAACTAGATCATCTGTTTTTTAAACTACTTTTATTAAGTTTTCAATTTTCCATTATATTTCAAACATTGTTCAAATAATTTTTTTGACTTGAGATTTCTTTTTTTAGTTAACTGTTTAAATACATAAAATTTAATTTCTCCTTTTTTAGTTTCAAAGTTAACTTAATAGCAAAAAAAAACTAATTTAATGCTTATAGATTATTTCGTCCCAGAAAACCTCTGGCTTATATAACATGAGTGACACATTGGTTATAAGTTAAAAGTGTGCTGTAATTTCCTAAAGACTTTAATTTGATTTCCTTTACTATTTTTATTAAAAAAAGCAAGTTTAACTTTAATCAGTTTAAAAATTTTACTCAAAATAAAATAAATTTTTTAATACTGCTTTTGTTTTTCTATAAGGTTCTTGCTATGATAGTATTAGCATTTTACAATGACATTCATGTTACTAAAACTGGTAGAACCATATATTATCTGAATGCATACTTTTACAGCTTATAATAGCTATAAAGCAAAATGAAATGAAGCATTTTTTATTGAAAGTCATTACATTTGCTACAAAATTGTCTAATAAGCTACCTAAAGTAAGCCACTTGTGGTTTGTGTTCAAAATGAATAATCTGTTCAACTAACCAAATGAAAAATAAAGTGCACTTAGTACCCTACTCCTAAAAGCTATTGGTTTAACTGAAATTTATTGTTACTTTCTTTATACTTCTTACTGTATATTAATAAGTTTCATTGTGGATTTAATTACAATATTTGGTATCTCCTGTAACCTTGTAATTTTAAACAAACAACTTCCATTTTGTTCGAAACTAAGGAGGAAAATAATTAATTAATCAAATTGAATTTTTTTATTTTCTTTTTCATTTAAAAATAATCTGTATCTGTGAGTATAGAGAGAAAACAAAATCTCCTAACGTTTAGCCAAAGAGCAATAAGAGCACTGTAGTCAAAATATCTGTTCTTAGCTGTGAGAGTCAAGAATCAAACCTAGGTTGTCTGCATTAGAGGTGAGCACTCTATATCCTGGGGCTAAACCTATAATTTCTTTTTCTTAAAACAGGTAAAAGACGATTTTAAAAATAATCTAGTAGTATGTATAAAAATTTTTTTTTGTAGAATAAGATAAAACTAAAATAAATAATTAGCTTATAAAAATTTAAAAGTTAAGTGTAATGTTTTTCTTAAATCCTAGATTTCTTGTTGCTTAAATAATTTAAAAATTGTTATTAGTGTCTTATTAATATTTAGCTCGTGTCATTTTAATCCTTTAAATGTTAACATCAAATGCAGTTGATTTAATTAATTGAATGTTTTGATTAGAGGTAATTGGAGAGTTACCCTTATTTTCTAACATGAGTTAAGAAATGTTTAAAGTGAATTCTGCCGCTTAAAATTGTAATACTTTATGTTATTTTGTTCTGGACATGTGTTTTTAACTTGACTTAGCGTTCACTATAAATGCTCTCATGTGAACTGGTTTGTTAGTTTTACACAGTCGGCAGTGCTCCTCTTATCTTCTTTCATGTTATATTGTGTGTTCTCTTTTTATTTGAACAATCCTTATCATATATGGCAACGTTACTTTTAAAAAGTAACGAGTAAAAGTACAAGTATTTTTAAAAAAAGTAACGAGTAAAAAGTAAAAAGTTCATATTTTAAAAAGTAACGAGTAAAAAGTACAAGTAAAAGTACAAGTACTAAGCAAAAAAAGTAACGATTTAAAAGTACATTTCTAGGAAATCGAAAATTCAAAGTAACCTAAAATTTTATTGAATAATATTCTTATGCTCTTTAAAGTTTTTGCCAAATTGTTGTCATTTATTTAATTATTTTTAATTTTGAAAGTTAAGGATTTAAATTTATTTTTAAATTCGAAAGAATATTATAATATAATTTTATAATATAATCGTATAATATAATTTTAAAATCAAATATAGTTTTAATTTCAAACTTTTTATGGATTTGCACGAAAAAGAAATTTTATCTATTGATTTTAATTTTTAGCTTATTATTTTTATTTATTTAAATTACCATTGATTTAGGATTGTTTTACTCTTTAGAGACGCGTTTCAAAAGCACAAACGTAAACAAAGCAAACACAGGGTTTCAGATAGCTTTGTGATCTTTGAGCTAGTAAAAAATAATTGAATGTGCAGTATAAGTTGAAACAGAAGGTATTTAAACACGAAGTTAGCTGTGAATGCATGTATATTGCACATTAATTTTGTTAATTAAAAAAAAAACATAAGCATTTTTTTTCAATTTAATATTTTTTTTTTAGAAAGCTTACCGAGTTTTAGAAAAAAAGTAACGATTTCGTTCGATATTTCCGTTACAAATACTTGTACTTTTTCCCTAAAAAAGTAACGAAAGTACAAGTAAAAGTACTAAATTTAAAAAGTAACGAAGCACAAGTAAAAGTACGTACTTTTTACTTGTTCCGGCGGTACAAGTAACGAAAGTAAAAGTACTGCCATATATGATCCTTATGCATTTAGAATGTCATATTTATTTTTAAAAGGCAGTTTTTTTTATGAAAAATATTGTTATGAAATTATAAATAAATAAAAAAATGAGCAAAATGAATGTGTATAAAATTCTCTGTTTTATTACTGATATTTAAATTCTGCATTTGTTAGTTTTAAAATTTTCATAGATTTTTTACAACAGAGTTAGTCGAAATTATCAAAAACAAAAATTATGCACAAAAACTTTGACTATTATTTTTTAAAAAAAAATAGCTTTGACGTTTCAACATGCATGGTGCGAAATACGTTATCATCGACTAATATTGATTTTAATTAAGTTTGCAATTTCTCGACAATTTTTGGATTTAGAAGCTGGTAATTTAATTGTTTCTTTCACATTGCTGTAAAATTCCCCATTTTTCTAGCATTTGATCTAAAGCATGCACAGATACACTAGCAATGGTAACAGCAAGATATCTAGCTTTTTCAATGTCAATGCTTTTCATAGCATCATCTTCTTTTAGTTTTTGTAATATCATCTATTTTTTTTTTTATCAACAGTTGCTTTTAAAACCCCATAGTTTTAACTAGTTGTGCAATTCAAGACAAGACATGTGATTAACCCCACATTTCTCTTTTTTCTGCATACAATTTTTAAACAAATTGGACTGAAGGGTTGTTTATAAACCCTTTAGGAAAAAAATGAAATTTCTAGAAAAAGTCATGTTTTTTTCAGACATTTTCAATGAAATGATTTTTAATATGTTTGTAAAGGATTTCTTGTCTAATCCAAGTTCTGCTCCTATTAACAGAATTTTATGTAAGCTTTTTTTTTTTTGAATATTAATTAAACTGTTTATTAAAAATTTCTTTTTGAGACCCAGGATCTGATAAAATTAGAGCTTATAATAAATGAGTGTGACTGTTAATTGCTTGTTTTTTGCCAGAATAACTTTTTTAGTAAATGATTTATTCGAATTTCTGTGTTTTCATAGCTCATTTTTTTCTGTTTATGCTTATTTTAAAGAGTGTGAAGAAATTTAAACACATCTGTTTTTGTCATTTGATGCAGCTTATAAGAAAGGATTATTTAGCTATATTTTACATTTGATTTTTATATTATATTATTTCTAAAAAAAATTTACTTTTTTTCTTACAATTTATTTACAAAATAAATTTAATAAATTAAGTATTTGTTTATACTCTAATATATATTATTATGTAAAATAGCTCTTATTATAAAATATTATATGGAAACTCTAATTCTCTATTTTCTTTCATGTTGTTTATATTTCTATTGCTAGTACTTAGTATCCTTATGGCTATTACCATTATTAGATTATCATAGAATGTAACTTATCCTTTATAGGTATCTACCAACTTTATAAAATTATATTAAATTATTGACCTCTGAACTTGGACTGTAATTAGTATAATTAAATAGTGTGATATATTTAAAGCATTCAAAAATTTTTTTGCAGAAACAAAATGGGAATTGTTCTTTACTGTAAACATGTATTTTTAATAAATTTGTTTCAATAAATAAATTATAATATTTGCTTTAATTGTATATAGTAATAACCATAACCTAAATTTCATGTTTTCATCATAATCTTAAAAAGAGCATCTAATACTTCAAGTTAAGAAATAAGTATTTATATATATTATTATTTTTATTAAACACATGTGTTTGTATATGTATTTTTGTCAAATAATAATTATAAAGAACCATATTATATAATTTATACTGTATTCTATTGTTGTTAAAAAGATAATTGTAACTATTAAAAACTTCTTGTAACTGTTAAACTGATTGCAGAGTAGTGAACTTTTTCTATCTTTTTGAACTTTTTACATTCATTTTTGAAATAATGCAAAGTTGAATATTTCTTTTATTATATAACTTGTTTTATATGATGATACATTAAAATTTAAATTTTTTACAATTTCAAATTTGTACTTTATAAATAGATTCCCATTGTTTACAAAACTGCATTTTGTGTCCAAAACAGGGATTCGGAAATTTTTAAATTGTACTGCACATTCTGGCATATCCATAAATAATCCTGCCTTTTTTTAAAAAACATTTTTATAGCTAATTTTGTGGATAAATTTGCGTTCTATCGAAATCCGTAAGTTTTTCGAATTTACTTTGAAAATTCCTAAGTTAAAAAAAAACTAAGTGAACTTTATTTAAAAAAAAAAAAAAAAAAAAAAAAAAAAAAAAAAAAAAAAAAAAAACTGAAAATTCGCATCAGAATCAGAGCACAGGTTCAAATATCTGTTAAAGGAAATATATTACTAATAAATAATGTTAATTGATCATTTCATTTCATTTTCTTACTAATTTCCTTATGTGCCATGAGAATTCTTAAGCTAAAACAAGTCAACTCTAATATGGTAATAAAAACTTATTTCTACTAGATTTAGTACGAAATATTTAAATAAATTTTCCTTTCTCTTCCTTTTCGTTTGCTACTAGTTGTTAATATTTATAGCTTTATTGGTTATGTTTATTTATTGGTATTTTTTTACTTTAAAATCAAAAGCATTTACATGATATTTTTGACGTTTTAATTGATAAGTAAACCTTTAATGCATTGGCATTTTTTATTAATTATTATGTTTTAGTTTCTACCATTACATTTTGTTTTCCATTATAAAATACTATTGGCATTCCTATTGCAAAACTTTTTTTTGTCTCAAAATTAATAAAATCAACATTTCTCTTAATCTTTTTTTTTTTTTAAATTTATTTTTTGTTATTCCATGTGTTCTAATTTTCTTAATTATTATATTATGTCTGGTAAATTGGAACCTAACTTATGCCTATGTAAGAAATTTTAATTGTATACCAGCAATTTCTATTTCTTTTAACAAGTGAATTCACAGTAAAATTGTAATTTTAAATTTTTTATCTTGTTACCAGTTTAAATTAATAGGCAGGTTCTCTCTAAATTAATGCTAGGATTTCTTTTTATCATAACTTAATATTAATCAGTACGGTAAAAATTATTATTACATGTTCTATAGTATAATTAAAAAAAGCAACTATTTGAATGATAACAGCAATTCTGTAAAGTGTTTCTAAATACAATTTGTGTGATGTGCTTTTTAAATTTGTAATCATTATGTTCACAGTATTAAATTTCTTTAACTTATAACTTTTTTTTTATACCTAAAGCTAATTTTGAGTTGAAAAAATCTCAACAATAATGCTACAAAAGAGATTCTCAAACTGTTCTTTATAAAACATTTACCTAAAAAAACGAAGTCATTTTTAAAATTAAAAAGAAAATTACTAAAAATATTTTAACACTTGAAACACGGAAGTGTCTGTGTAGTCCCTCTATTTTTTTTTTCTTTTTTGTTCAATCATTCCAAAAATAACTCATTTAAAGCAATGCAATTTTCTGACTATTTATTATGTGACTCTAAGTGCTTATTTAACTATTTAGGTTTTAGTCTCATGGGACTGTAAATGTTGAAACTAATTAGAAAGAAATTGAATTTATTTGAAAGAATTGAATATGGAAACTTATTAGAAAGATGGCTGGAGCCAGAGTGGCACTTAATTATTTTGTTAGGTATTGGCGAAATTTATAGTTTTTTTTATAATCGCTGCAACACTTTTTTAAAATTATAATTTTGGATATATCAGCTATAAATGCTTTATAAAAAGCCGGAAAGGAGGAACTTTGTCACAGAAATTATAAAGAGCTTCATGGTTCTGGGCTATCATAAAAAATGCACTTAAAACAATGTCCAAGGTAGAGGAAAAAGAAAGGAAATCTTACTTGGTATGCATGCTAGTCTGGTATTGTGGCAAATGTTGTTGCTAAAGGATGTATTGATTATTATGAAAACAGTAAATAAACAAAATTAAGTAGGTTAGTGTTAGAAATTTTCAGTTTCATTAACTAAAACGTAGTATTTCAGTTAATTTTTTCAAAAACATATACATAATTATTATTTTTTATAAGGAGTAGAAACTCAAATCCCCAAGCTACAAAGTTTTGGTAAAATTAGAAAAAGTCACAACTCCTCCATTTAATCAGGACTTTTATATTAACCCAAGTAGAAAAGGAAATCCCACACACTTCTGATAATCTCTACTATACCTTTAATAAATCATTTTTTACCGTCTATTTAGATGCATAGTTTAGATCTACTCTAAGAATATTTTAAGAAGGGCCACACTGTGTTTTTTTGTCTTTTTAGGTATACAGCAGTTTTTAGTCTGTCTAGAGTTAAACTTTAAAATTTAAAGAAAAAGAAAATGAAAATATTGGAAAAATATCTGATTATTATAATTTTTTGAGCCCTCAGTGGGCAATAATAATAAAAAGAATCAGGTATCAATTGCTTATCGCTGTTCAGATGAAACTGAATGAAAATCAACATTTAATATTTCAGTTTCTTACCCGTTAATTGACAAAACATACTCGAGCAAAAAGGCAATGTCAAATATGCAGTTCCTTCTTATTAAATTAGACTTTTTTGAAACCAAATAGTGCCAAAACAATAAAATAGCAAATTATGAATCAGCAACATTTGTCCTGAATCCATTTAAAATTTTTTTCTTTCATGTGCATTATGCAATGGATCCCAAAATAAAAATTTTAAAATTATGAAATCTAGTGTGCCGCAAGCTTAAATGATAGGACGACTCCGTCTTTAGACTGTTTTGGTGTTTAATTTAATAAATTTCTATTCATGGCAGTAAGATAAAATTTAATGCTCGGCTTTGCATTCCTAATCTCAAAAGTGCTTTATGATGGTAAAAGTTTGAGAATCTCTGATCTTGAGACACCAGCACAATAGCGTAATGCTTAAATATGTTTCATTTTAATTTTTGCCATTTTTAAATTTTAGTTTATTAAATGAGCAAAACCAACAATATTTCTTACGATAATCTAAGATTATAACATGTTAAAAAATTTTGCACTGTTACTCTACAATATTTGTTTTTTTTAGGCCTTTTAAATGCTGGCAAAAACGAAGTTAATTCAATCTCCACCTCTCTGATAGAAGATTTTTTTAGTCCAACTAATGAAGTGTATTCTTGCTCCTTTTGCGATTACAAGACTTTTCATAAAGGGAAATTTGAGTCTCATACTGCTTCTCATACTGGACAAAGACCTTTTATGTGTACAGTATGTAATAAAGGCTTTACTCAAAAACATAATTTACAGTATCATATGCTTATTCATCGCGGACTGAAGCCTTATGTTTGTTCAGTTTGCCATCAAGGGTTTCGAAGAAGTTATTGTTTAAAATTACATAAAGAAAAACATGGTCATTAAATTTTTGTTTTTCTTCGCTTGTTTCAGTAAGGTGTGGTTTTAAACCTTGTTCCACATACTTTTTTCAGTTTTTTTTTCTAATCCCAACATATCATTTTGAACTTTTGTAATCTTTATGTACGGTTTTGAACAAAAACAGTTCCTTTAAATTACATTTTTTGTCTCATTAAGGTATTTTTTTTTTTTAATTTTTAAAATAAAAGATATTTAATTTAGAAACATAAGTTCAACCATAGAATGAAAGAGATGCCTTTTTTTTTTCTCTCACTAAAATTGTTATTATTTTTTTAAAGGCTAAAATTTGGTTTGTATAAAAACCAGAGTAACCATCATTTCTTTAAAAAACATTACATAAAAATTAAGATGTTTATAAATGAAGTAATTACCAACCGCTTTTCTTTGCAAACACGTAACGCCGTTTCCCAGATTCAAATGCTTAGATGAAGAAATGTCTTTTACCCTTTCCTATAAAAATACTAAATATGTATCAAGCTTTATTTTGAAATCAAAAGCCTAAATTTGTACCGTGTAATAGTTTGTAGTATAGTTGTTATGTATAGTTTTATATTTCATAGCAAAACTTATTTTTATAAAATTAATGCTTTTTATTTTGTAATAAATTTATTTTTGTAATATTGTTATTATTAAATGCTTAATTTTATCAAATTTTATATAAAAATGATTTAGTTGCTCATTTTATTTAATATGAGTCACAACGTGGAACAAATGGTAGCAGAAATATAGTACAAAAAAAATCCAGATTTTTGTCTCAATTTATCATAATAATTGATTTTGTTTGCCTGCAACTTAGAACAAAGATTGCCTGTGACCTAATATATATGTAATATATTTTTAAATCATAAAAAATACACCAATTATCTTTGAATCTTGATTTATTTTCAGTGTTGCACACTAAAACTTGTTCAGTGTGTAAAAGTCAGAATTATGTAAATTCAAAACTCCTAGATCATTCTAGGGAGCTGGGTTGAAGGTCGATGTTATCTGAAAGCTTTTGCTGGATGAGGAAAATGTTTCATCTTTGTTTATTTAGCTGAGAAATAAAACTGAACAGTTAAATGCTTATTTTTCATGTGAAAATACATTATGATTCTATAAAATTCGATAAAATTGGAATTTTATTTGGAATCTAATTATATTTTTGTTTAAAGTATGAATACAAATATTATTTTTAAAGAAATAATATGATTCGATAAAAGTGGAACTCATTCAGAAAGTAAAGAAATTAATTCTTGTCCCCACCCATAACATATAGGCTCCTAGTAATTAATTAAAATTTATTTTCTTACTTTTAAAGATGAAGGATGAAATTAATTTATATTTAAAGTAAGCTATAGATATTTTTCTAATAATTAATCTTTATTTACTGTATTATTTAATAATATACTGCCATATCTAATATCTTGATAACTGACATGTAAATATTGTTGTCAAACTATTTGTTGTTGTTAATTGTAGCTGGTAACTGGCATAACTTTTCTTAATTATGTAAATTGTTATCTTAAATACACTGTTTTTAATTTTAAAACTTATTTTATGGCAAAACCTGAAAATTCAGACGATTTAAAATTAGCTCAAAGAAACACCAAAAAAATTAACCTTTTTTCCTTAAACAATCATAAAGTTTAATTTTCAGAAACTTTTTTTTTTTTTTAAAGAAACCTTATGGAAAAATAATTTTTTTTAGTTCTCCACGGCTAATGTGTCTACAATGACGCAGCAATTTTAGGTCAGGTATAATGTTACATTGAAACTTAATTAAAAGTTTATTTACGTAATGTTTGAATAATTTTTAACCCATTAGGCACGCTACATCAAATGACAATATTCTTTTGAATTTTTTAGAATTGTTGTTGTTGTAGTTCATTTACGTCGCACTAGAGCTGCACAATGGGCTATTGGCCTGGGAAACATCCCTGAGGATGATCCGAAGACATGCCATCACAATTTTGATCCTCTGCAGAGGGGATGGCACTCCCGCTTCGGTAGCCCGACGACCTGCATACGAAGTCGAGCACTTTACGGTAGAACAGTTTAACGAGGACCAATACCGCACACCCTCGGTTCCTACGCAGCCTGATCCAAGTGGTCACCCACCCGCACACTGACCGCAGATAATGATGCTTGACTTCGGTGATCTGCTGGGAACCGTGTCTTAACGATCAGTCCACTGCGGGACTTAGAATTATTGCATTGAATAATGAACATTTAAAGCAAAATGAAAGATTTTGTACAAAAAATTAATTAGTTATAATTGCATTGTTAGTTCCCTATACTTCTGGCTAAAGCTCCCATATGAAGACCAACGAACAGGTAGGTCGTTATCAACTATTGTAATAAATTTTTTCAATCAGCTTGTGACAGGTGTTGAAAATGGCTTATTTTTTTATTTTATTTTATAACCGTCGTTGAACAGCCGACCCAATTCTGGGTTTACGGCTACCGATGCACAACTCCGTAACCTCGTAATTTTGAGCCCTATCTAGAAGACAAGGGGACGCCTGGATTAAGTATTGGGAGAAATTTGCCTTCGTGGAGGACTTATTGATGGAACTAACCCGCATTTGCTTTTCCTGTAGAGGAAAACTTCCTGTGGTCAGCCAGACGGCAAGGGGACTCTAACCCATGATCCATGTACCACCGAGGATATTTCACATCCACACTGTGGTGGGTGGCGAGCCGGGTGCCGAGTCAATCAGCCATTGCCTTGATTCGAACCCGGTTTACCTCATTGGCAGGCGAGTGCTCTATCCCCTGAGCTCCCACGGTTCAAGATGGCTTACTTCAAAAGATTTCCCGCAATTATAGTCAAAATTATTTTTAAGGATTGTGTTAAATGTGAAAAACAAAATGTCAATTTTCTCATTCTGCCTATTTTTTTTTTTTTTTATATAAAATTTGCGTACTTAATATTTTTTATTCTCATAAAAATTAATTTAAGATTGTCATAGTTTATATTTATTGATACATTAATAGAATTTAAATTAATCTATGATGGGTTTGATTTACACTTTAAATTGATAGGAATTAAGTTTTTGTTAAGGTTTCTATAAGGTTTATGATAAACAGTCTTATGTTAGAAATTCTTCAAAACATTTGGAATTACTTATTTCATCTCAAGGTAGGTGTATCAATATGTGAATTATATCATGATATTATATAACGCAACCAGACATTGTTTAGGAATGATTGTGATTTTGCATTGATGTAATCAATTTTTATAATTTTAGATTTCCTCGGAGTTATTTGATCTACAATATTTCTCCCGTATGTTCTCCACAAATATAATGCGTTGTTGCGTGCATTATTTTTTTAGAATCGTTGCTTTGGATTTGTAAGGAATATTTTTTAATAAATTAGAGATACGTTTAGCAAAGTTCTCCTGCTTGGCAAAAGCTACGACAACTTAGTTTATAGTTAAATAAATGATGTGCAATGGTTTAAATTTAGATAAATAAGTATTAGTTGTGAAACTATGCAATAAAATTATCTTCCATTGTTATTTTGTAAATAATTTTTTTGTCTTGTTTTATAATTGTGATATTTTGTACAATTGTAGTAGCAGTTTTGTATATTTTGTAATAATTGGTCCAAACTTGATGTAAAAATAAATTAATAAAAAGTGCCAATTTATTAATTCTTTATGGTATTTTATTCACAAAAGAACTAACAATTTTCATGTTGATAAATTTGCCACATATAATTTTTATAGGATATGTACTTACTTTTTTTGTTGCTATTTTCTTCTCTCCTCAAATTGTTTTCGTTTGAATGCACAACATAAATTAAGTATATAAAACTATTGCTGATTGCAAAATTATGTTTTTGTGTAAACTTATTTTGTGACATATGTATTGTTGATGCGATTTAAATTGTTGTTTATAGCTTGTTGTGTATTATCCCTATTCAAGTCTTGATTCTTGAAAACTGGAATCAATCAGTTTACCTCTGTAATAAAAGCTGGAAATAAAGTATATCCCGGTGTATAAGTTAACCCCTAATTTTGATTACGAGATTGCAAATTTATGCTATGTCGGGTGTGCAAGTCAACCGCTAAGAAAAAAAAAAGCATGAAAATTTCTAAAATTAAAAAACAAGAACTAGTCTACTAAATTATCTAAAGTTAAAAATTCTTCACATCAAAATTTTTTTACAAAAACAGGAAATTATTGCTTAATTCATTAATTTAGATGAAAGCAGGCGCGTTCAAAATGTAGATTCAAATGCTATTGTAAAATCTTTTAAAAAGTGAGGAATTTCGAATTCTTTGGATGTAAGTGAAGACGATTTTTTGTCGGACACAGCAGATAAGAATGATGTAAAATCCATTGGAGATTGGATGAATATTGGCTAATATTATTAGATAGTTGGCGGGCCGCCGCACCGGACAGGGCCAGATGGAGGAAAATCTGCGAGTCAGCCTTGGCCTGTGAAAGGCTGTAGCGCTTATGAAGAAGAAGATGTATTTACATTATATTTTTAATAGATTTATTTATACAATAGATAGATACATTAGATTTTTAATATGTTATTGAGTCACATCAACTTACCTTGCAAATTCCTTTTAGAGAAAATGGAAAGTATACTCTTAACAATCTTAAAAGGATTTTGTTGTTGCTGTAGTTCATTTACGTCACACTAGAGCTGCACAATGGGCTATTGGTGACTGTCTGGGAAACATCCCTGAGGATGATCTGAAGACATGACATCATAATTTTGATCCTCTGCAGAGGGGATGTCACCCCCGCTTCGGTAGCCCGACGACCTACACGCGAAGTCGAGCACTTTACGGTTGCACAGTTTAACGAGGACCCATACCGCACACCCTCGATTCCTACGCAGACTGATCCAAGTGGTCTCCCACCCGCACACTGACCGCAGCCAGTGATGCTTGACTTCGGTGATCTGCTGGGAACCGTGTCTTAACGATCAGTCTGCTGCGGGACTTTAAATGGATTTTAAATAATCTTATTTTTTCTTTAAATCAAATTTTTTTTCTTATTATTTTAAACTTAAAAAATTCATTTATTTTTTTAAATGTTTGCAAACTTTTAATGTAAAATTGGCGCTGTTTTAGAACAAACTTAATACTATAACAAAAATGATGTATTGATCATATTATGTCTTATTATTTTATTTATTATATACATTATTTTTGACTAAATATTCGTTATTATCAATAAATACTACCCCATACTATTTAAATATTTTAACTATTATTTTATTTATTAATCAAAGAAAGCTTTTTTTATTATGTTTATGAGTAAATTTTATGAGACAAATGCTATGTTCTTCTAAATAAATAAATTTTGAAAAAACAACAAAAAAAAACTAGCATTTGTGCTAGACTTCCTCTTGCTTATCGTTACGGTTTGAAGCCCTTGGAACTTATGAAACAGCTTTCAAATTGTGTTACTTTTAATTCTTTCGTGACGTCACGTAACATCAGCGCCCCCTTCGCATGAGTGTGGAAATGACCTTGTTAAGGTGACTTCCCTTACGTCCTCACTTGTCAAAGACGCGCCGGTTTCATCAGGTGGAAGTCCAAGAGTATTGACAGATTAATCCGTCATGAGCAGGCCAAAAGTTCTAGTTACCCGACCCGGTGTTCCTCAGGAGGGAATTGATATGCTCAAAGCAAAGTAAGATTTTGTTTTAATTTAGAACATTTTGTCAGAAAAATATAGCGTGCTTTAAAGTTTTAGCTTTCTTAAATTGCGTTAGCTGATTTTGCTTAGTTTAGTTATTAAGTAATTTTCCATTCAAAAGCTATATTTTTAATTATTTATCGAAACGATAAGCAGTTCTAATTCTTTTTAAATTGTAATATTTAAATTCCGACAAAATATTCTTTGTCAAAATGTTTACGTGCCAATAAAAAGATTTTTTTTTTTTAGCGAAGCTTTTGTGAATAGTTGTATTAGTAATTTATAACGGTCACGGAAAATGTATAGCAAAAATAAATTATGCGAACTTTTATAGCGACATAGTCTATTACTTTGAAAAATTGAGTATATTTAAATTGTTTTTTTTCATTAAAATTCCTCGTAATGTTATTAACAGTATAAGTTCTTTTAAATTTATCGCACATGCACGCATAATCTAAGTTTAAATTATTATACGAATATTTAAATAAAAACTTCAATTGAAGGTGGCTAATATTATAATAATCAACCTTTTCAAATATTTTGTAGTTGATAAAAAGAGGATGTGTAAAAACAGTTTCAGTAAATTGCTATCAGTAAACCTTTTAATTTTTTTTTAAAATTACTATAAAATCGTATTTTGAATTAAATGTCTTAAGAATTATGAAATGTCATTCCAAGGTAAGCGTTGCACTCCGAAAAAGAACGTATACTACTAGAGGGGAGAATTAATTTCCGAAATTAAGGACTTCAAAATGTATAAACAGAAATTTTTAAGTTGTTTATTACTTTGAATTAATTTAAAAGTAATTTGGTTCTTAAAAAATGGACAATTTAAAAAAGATTAGGTTTGTGTTGATTGTCTTAGTACATTTTTTTGTGTACATATTCTAATGTTTTTTAATCCTTCGAATCGCAGTTCTTTTTCCATAATTGTTTCCATTTCTACGGTTTAGTGATTTTAAAATGCCTTTCTTACCAATTACATTCTGAAAGTTCGATCTAGTTTTCTTAATGACTTCGTAACGACCGATACTATTTGAGGGCAGATAGAACGCCTCTGCCCTAAATTTTATTTAACCTCCCCATTTCAGGAAACAACAAAAATAAAATATTTTTATTGAAATAAATTATTTAGTTAACTACTTCTATGCAAATCTTTCAGTTATCTATTCTGTTTACTTTTTCATGGCATGAATTGTAATTAATTTCATGACATATACGTTAGTTGAAAAGCGGCTATTTCGTGAACTAGAAGTGTTATTTAAGTTACTTAATAAAGGAAGACAAAATCAGCACTTTCGATCGCGTATGCAATATCGCGTTACTTTTTCAAGATGTGAATTTCGTGATATATGCTGTTTGGAAAGTGGCCATTTCGTGAACTAGAAGTGCGAAGTTATTTAAAAAAAAAAAAAAAATTAGCGAAAAGCTCACATTATTTTAGCAGTTCCCATCTAGACTCAATAATTTTTTTTTAGAAACTGCTTAGTCCTTCCAACTTAATCTCTGATTTTTTTTTATTGAAAAGTTTTATGCCTTAAAGATATTTGGAAATGGATAAAGTTTACATCATTGAAAAAAATATTTAAAATATCCATCAAATATACCTTGGGAAAAAAAAAATCTCTTCTCCCAATATTGAAAAAGAAGACTTTAAACTATTTTAAGGTTATAAGAACTTCAATAAGTACTAAAAATATTTTTAAAAAAAATATACATATATATATATCCCCCAAAACTACTTAACAATTTGGAACTTCAAAAAAATTACTATCCTCCAATGTACTTTTGTCAATAACCCTGTTATTATCAAATATATTTTATCGTCATTGGACATTTAGTTTGATGTTATAATATATGCTTAGATTTATATTTTGGTATAGATTTATATCGATTTGGTATAGATTTTGGTATAGATTTGATTTTATAATCAAAGATCGACTACTTTTATTCATATTTAGTCTGAATAGATGTAGCATAGCAATATTTTTTCCCTCAAATATTTTAAAAAGCAGTAAAGTGTGAATTTTGCATATTTTCTGGTAATTTATTTTTAAAATACATTTTCCCCCACGTCTTTTTGGAACCCAAAAATGAGCATATCCTTATTCTTCCACCTTCCTTCAGGAAGAGTTTTACTTTATGACCGACCTGAACAACCACTCGACCTGAACAATCTTGAGCTTACGACTATTAATATTCCACTCCGTAAGTCTTGTAATTTTGAACCCCATCTAGAAGACAAGGGGACTCTAGGATCAAATATTGGGAAAAGCTTATATTCATTGAGGACTTTTTGACAGATTCAACCAGCGTTTGCGTTACGCGAAGGAAACCTCCCACGGTTAGCCAGACGTCATAGATTCTAACCAATGATCAGTCTACCACTGAGATATTTTACGTCATCACTTTGGTGTTTGAAGCAAAATCAGTCTAAATTTGTACCTTTCTTCACGTTTTAGTAAAAAAAAACAAAAAAACGTGGAGCTCCTGTAACAAGACTGCCTTCAGTTAAGGCAACAAAGTAATCCCTCCTTAAAAGAAAAAAAAAAAATCTACCGCGTTTACTAAATTTTAGGGAGATTGAATAAAATTTGAGTATGATATAATACAAGACACCCTAAGCATGCAGAACAGACTTATTTTATTTATGTCCTTTTTGTCTATTGAAAAATTATTTTTACATACAATTTGGAATTTTTCGTTGAAATATTCTTTACTATACGTAAAAAAAAATTTCAAATGGTGGGAAGCAATATGTAACTAAGCAAAAATTGTTGGTAGATTTTGTTTTTACGTCACTTGTAATTCTTATGCACGAAGGCCAGTGTGAAGATAATGGCAACACATCATTCATTCTTATCCTTATTTATTATGCGAGATGGTTTGAAATTCGATTGTATTTTCATTTTTTAGGAAGAAAAAGGATATCTTTGTATTCATTCAGTCATGTATTGTGTATTTAAAATAGAACTTTTGAATTATTATCTTTTACTTTAACTTTTCAGTGTTTTAATGAGACATTGTGTTGCTTTTTTCCCTTCGGTTGAATGAATTTACGAAATCTTTTACTCACTTCTTTAAAAAAAAAATTTTTTTTTTTTGGTCGTAAGGGTAATGCATTTATATCAAAAAAAATTAAAAAATTGTTATTATTTTTAAAATTTTTTTTAAGCTTAGGGGTTTGCAGGACTGAAGTCCTTTCTAAAAGGGTTTTCGTAACAAAATTTTACGTTTTCTGAAGGAAAAAAAGTTACTACCTGTTTTAGTGTGAGCAATTTGACAACGAGTGTAAGATAATATTCAAAAAACTTCCAAAGTTACAGCAAATTTATTGAAACTCACTTTCTGAAGACGGACACCCAGTTTCTAAACTGAAATCGTCTCAAACTAGAGTAGTTAATTCAAAATGTTATCCTTAAATATTTTTTATCTTGGAGTGCTAGATTTTTCAATTTCGAATTAACCTATTAAGTTAAAACTTGACTATCGGTTTAAATATCGCTTAAATTCATATTCCAGCATTTGAATACTGGTAAATATTCTATTTGATCAGTATTTTTTTCTTCTTTTTATAAAAATCTGAAATTATTATTTTTTTAAGTTGTATTTTTTGTGTTTTTTTTTTTTCAAAAAGTATATTTGTCTGCCAATTAAAAGTGGTTTTAAAGTCATTAACATTATTTTAATCGTGCGTACAAGATGTCATAGTATCTCTAATTTAGAGTCGAATAAGCCCCAAAGAAAGTTAACTTACAAAACTTGTTTAATCGTTTCTAAGGAATTTTTGCATTTAAATAATGTCTGTGCTTATATTAGACTCCAGTTAAAAAAAAAAAAGTTATGTTATAGGAAGTCTAAAAAGTTTTAAGTTGATGCTTTCTTGACAAAATCAAAACCTTTTGACTAGCGGTTCCCAAATGGTGTTCCACGGAACCTTAGGGATCCGTGGAGGAGGTAAACTTGTTCCGAAAGTAAAATTTTTTTTTTTTAAAGTTTATTTTTGACACCTGTAATATATAAATCCAATCACTAATCCATTATTTACTTAATATTTTGGTTACCTTTACAATATTATTTAAAATAAAATGCCAATAGTTGGGAATCGCTGACCTAGACCACTTGAGAGAGAAATACTGTATGTGTTTCTATAGCTGACAACACATTATGCCCAAGTTGACTAGCGAATGAAAATTATGTATATTTTAGCTAAGTTAACTTACTCGTGTCTGAAAAACAAGAGTTGACGAACCCGAAATCATTAACGTTAGACAGGCTATTTATATTTAAATGGGGAGGTTCGTCTGGAATTCACGAAGAGAGAAAGAGGGGAGGGGGAGGACGGAAACAAGAAGCCTTGTCTAGTTTCCCTTTCGTAAACGGAATATGTTCATGATCTGTAAGCTGCTGTATCGGCACTTAGTTATTTTAATACATAATTGTTCAAATCAAATTAAACAGATTCGCGAACACTTTCACTACAACATTTTTCAGCTTTATTTCATTCTTATTTTACATTTTTCTAACCCAATGAGATTATAACCAGAAGTCACATTAGAAATCTTTCAACGAATATTAAATTAGCTTAAATGTGATAAATATTATCAATATCTATTGGCAGAAAAACTGTTAAAAATTTGAAAGGATTTTTAGCTGAAAAAAATAGATAATAGTTACAAAAAATTATGATATTTTTTTTAAATTTAAGAAAATTTATTTACTCAGAAAATATTGAATAGATTTTATTAATTATAAATCTAATAATAAATGTTAATTAAATGAATTATCCCAAGAAACTGAAACTGTAAAGTATTACTTAATTAAACATTTCATTCGCTTAAAAAATAGACAAATTGGAATTAACAGTTAACATGTTTAAAGCGCTCAAAAAATAGGCGCCCATATTTATTTTTATAATCGTTAAATATTAACTTGCGACTCTTAATTTTAAGTCTTGAAAACTGACGCCTATTTTTGAGCGCTTGAAGCATATCGATTGGTCTTTCCAATTTGTTTATTTTTGAAGCGAATGAAGCTATTAATCAAGTAATAAATTTTAATACGTAGCTGGTAACGGTTATATGAAAAGTGTTCCGTAATCATCGCCCTAAATATATATTTTTAGAATACTTATCTGAAATAACAGAAAAGCAAGGTTCGCAAATTAATATTTGGCGATTAGAAATAACCTAAATTTGTCAAATAATAATCAAAGACAAAATTAAAAACATTGAAACCAGTTTGATTACTTATTAAAGCTTGTTGTTTCTGATAAATCTTTCTCTTTTTTCTTACTTCAATCAGACAAGTTTTTGATACTGTTTGACAAGTTTTGATTCCATTATAATTTTTTTTCCTGATTAATTTTTTAAGCCCCTTCCATGTGTATACTCCTTTTGACTTCACGTCTCGCAAGGATTCTAAAATGCATATTAACCTTCATCAGTTGAAAAAATTAGGATAATTGTTTATAATCCTTTCCTAAATTTAATCATTTTTTTGTCGTCTCATAAGAAATATGCTTCATATTCAAAAATAGATATTTTTTTAATTCATTGTTTAATAAAATTGTTGCAAGTAATCGTAGTTTATATAAATGTTAATTTAGTTTGTTTAACAAATGCTGTATGCAGTTTGTTTCCTTTAAAGAAATCACACTGTTTTGCATAATTTAGAAGCTAAAAAAAACTAATGGCGCAGATATTTATGTGTAATCAACAGAAAGCTATAAATGCATACCGATTTCCGATCATACATTGCTACTTAATATTTCGAAAATATTATAATATTTATTTTACTCCATTAAAATTGCTGATTTAACTCATATAAAGTATTTTTTACATCAAAACTAAATTTCTTATTTTTATGATGTAAATACTTACTAAAGAGCATGATTTCTAAATATTTATGTGATTCTGGAATGTTTTTATAAGTAAAATTGTAGATCATAAATTATAGTTTTCATCACACTTTTATGTTTAAAGTCTCGTAAATTTTGTAAAATCGAAGATATAGAACATTTTTCTTTCTGTAATTTATTGGTTGAAATTTGCTAGCTGTCAACACATTTTATAACAAGATGCGATCGTTTTCTTTTGTTTCGCAATACATTGTTATCGAAACGTTAAATGACCTGTGAAATTTCGCTATTATATTGATTTGTAAATACGACTATAGCAATAAACTTATATTTATTCGCGTAGTAAAAAATCAGAACAGTATTTTTTTGTTATATTTTACCGCTTGAAAATTTATTTACGCTTTGCTCCGTGGAACTTAAAACGCTAATAATAGTAAACACTCACAGATTTGCTTTTAAAATTTGGTATGCCATATTTTCTTTAATCAACTGTTTGAGATAGATAAATCGATTTGGAGTCACAAAACGACGAGTTTGTCAGTCAGAACGAAGAAATCTGGAGGAACCATAAAGCGGGAGTTCATTTTGGGATTACCAACTGTTTGCCGAAAGCCACTAACATGTATTAAAAAGAAAACTAAGGCAAGTAACGAAAGTTTAAAGATTTTGTACGCAGAGTGTCTGCGAGAATTTTGTTCATTAATTCTATCCACTTTTATTGAACGAACTATACACGAAGGAATATAATACTGTAACAAATACTTAGTTTTTATTTTGAGTGCACGATTATTTTTCTAAAACGAAGAAAAAATAGTGATCTCGATACCAAGACAACGAGGCAGACCATTCGTGAAAAAAATATTTACACAAAATATGCACTTGTATTATTACAACAAAAGTCTACGTTGCTTTTATAAAGAAATTATTTTGTAACTATAAATCGTATTGTTGAAAAAAATGATCCAAACGTAGACGCAGATAAAAATACCTACACAATAATAAGAGGACTACGGACTAACTGTGGAAGGTTTTCTTGCTTTTCCTATAGTTTTAATGCAAATGCTCAGAAATTACATTTTTTATTCTATTCCAAAAACAAAATTTTTTTTTATACCGTAACAGAAAGTGTACGTGGTTATCTCAAATTTATTACTAGGATAGATGATAATATAAAATGAAATCAATTATCATATAAAACAAAAATATTATATAAAATGAAATCTATTATTATATAAAACAAAAATATTATATAAAATGTAATCAATTATTATATAAAACAATATTATATAAAATGAAATCAATTATTATATAAAACAAAAATATTATGTAAAATGAAATCAATAATTATGTTTAACAAAAATATAATGTAAAATGAAATAAATTATCATATAAAACAAAAATATAATGTAAAATGAAATAAATTATCATATAAAACAAAAATATAATATAAAATGAAATAAATTATATAAAACAAAAATATAATATAAAATGAAATAAATTTTATAAAACAAAAATATAATATAAAATGAAATAAATTATCATATGAAACGAAAACGATTAATATAAACTATTTTTGAACGAAAATTCGGTTTTGCGAATTAAAAATTTGTTTCGAGACAATTGCGAGGTTGGTTACGCAAGGAGTGCAATGTGGGTGACATTTCTAAAAATATTACAGGACTTTTCTTTCTATTAACTTCAATGCTAACAAAAATTTCTTCTAATGGTTATAGTACCACGGATTAAAATTCCATTGCCGTTATTAATAGACCTCAGATGTTTTAACAATCTTCCTCCCTAAGTAATTAACATGGGAGCTTGTTTCTTTCAATCAAAACGTCTTCAAAAATAAGTTTTTCTCAATACTTCTGAGTTTGATTCGAAACTGCTAGAGTATGAAGGACTTTTATTTTAATAAAAATTTTATGTTTTGATTTTTGTAAGAAATTTCTGTGTCACTACAAGAAACAAACTGTTACGCAATTGCAGCTGGAGTTAGAGAGCGAAGATGAACTTAGTATATTTTCAAATAAACTGATGTTATTCAGTTTCATGAATTATGAAGCCATTGGGCCACAGACGAATGCTGATAAAAATAATTGCTTTTTTTCATCCGTCACATTGCGTGTGGGTGATTTTTCATCTAAAATCAATGCAACGTCCCGAATTCTGAAGAAAAGGCTGTATATTGATCAATAGCAGGTAAAGCAAGTGGGGGGCCTCAAACTTTCATATGTTTTACTTTTAATAAACTGGATTTTTGTCCAATGAAGTGAAAGATTATAAGCTGACAAAATCAAAAAGAAATACTCAATATTCATTCGAGGAAAGTATCTCAGCATTGAATTATTTATACTGTGCAAGTTTTAATTTTCTGTATTGGCTTACAGTATGTTGAACTGTTGCCTAATAAAGTACGAATAGATTTTTGGAATTTGTTCCCTATATTTGATGTAAATATGGCAATGTGGTCTTTGTGCTGAATAAAAAACACAGTTTTTATTTATTTCTATTACTATTTTTTATTTTATTACTTTTTTATTTCCCTTTTTATAACATTTAAAGCTAACGAAAACAGTGAGCGAGATTATTAAATAAAATTAAAATAGTTTTCTTTAACTCTTTTCAGATGTGATGTGGAAATATATGATCAAGATAAACCAATAGAGCGAGATGCTCTTTTGAAGGGTATAAAGGGTAAAGATGCCCTTTTTTGCCTTCTCACTGATCCCATTGACAAAGAAGTAATCGAAGCTGCAGGTAGGTGTTGACGTTGTTTTAGTTTTTATCAATACATTTTTATTTTTCTCCTTGCTTCTGTCAAAATGACAGACTGACGTTTCGCCCTCTATTTCTCGTGCCCGTAATATTTCGTGGCTGTATTTTTCAAAAATAACGCTATAATATTAAAACAAATGTTTATTTCTCAATCCATGTACCAAAATATTTACTTGTTTAGAGATAGTATATTTTGAACTAGATGCCAGCAGGCATCAAACATGTAAAAATTTACCTAAGGATTAAAAATTTATATTATTGTATTGTTAATTTATGACGTAAAGCTTCCATTCTGAAGAAATTTAATATCATATATCTCTATCCTATTAGCTTTAAAATTTATCACCAAGTATATTATGTTTTGTTTCCCATTTTAAAAAAAATTGCACATTGAACGAAAAAAGGTTCATAAGTTAGGGTTTATTACTTAATAAACCAAATTGCAAAACCCATAAAAAGTACCTATATTTTAACGAATACTATGCGTAATATACGTATTTACTAATATCTTAACTAAATAGGATGAATTTCATTATGCATTCCAAATGTCACAATTGTGTTCCTCCTTAAATAAAGGAAAAACATTTCGTTGAATTGAATATCGTTAATTCTTAGAAAATAAAGCTTTGGTACAAAATATAGCAAATTTTAATTTCGGAACAAAAGGCACTCAAGCCGGGTTAACTTTACTGCTATTTGATAGTTATTTAATGAAGCTGGGAGCTATGAAAACCCTCTAGTTAGCCGAAGGTTTTCGTAATTTCCCTCATCCTGTAACGCAAATGCAGGCTAGCTCCATTCCCTCCTTGACCCAGGAGTTCTTTGTCCCATGGATTTAGTTTTCTTTTCTGGATTATGTCCACAGTTTTGGACATCATTAAAAGGCACACAAACTATAAATATAACTGCTGTTCAGGGCAGGTTCTAACTGCTAGAACCTTGGACAGTATGGGAGATTTTTCTGTATGTGGTGGATTTAGTAATATCACAAACAATTTTATGTTACAGGAAAGCATGTAGATTTTATATCGAACTGAGCTGGAATCGGGAGTGCTAAAGGGCATATTAATATCGTGATGTAATCAGGAACGCTGTTTTTTTTTTTTTTTTAAATTATGCAAGATTAATTTTGTGATTTTATTTTTTTGCGAATTTCGATAATGTCATGGGTGCTGTCTGTGCAAACTCGTTATTGGTACTTGAATGCTAAATATTTAATACTTTGAAAGAATCTAAAATGACAGATTTGTTTATGCAATTTTATCGTCCCGATTCCTTAAAGTTATGAATATAATTTGAAGGTTATTTTTTATTTTTTTACTCTGATTTGATAAAAGCTTGCAGTAAACCGTTTTGCGCTGTTAAACCATTTTGCGTTAATAAACTGTTTTGTATTATTTAAACGCTTTGCGTTAATAAACAGTTTTGTATTTTGGCTTGAAATATGAAACCAAGACGCTAAAACAACCTGTTTTACACAAAGATTTATATTTAAAAAATGAGCTTTTTTTAAAAATCAAAGGTTTTCTGAAATTTTAGAAGAGGAATAAAAAATCGCAGGAAATTATAGTTTAAATATTATGCAAATAATTTACAGAACACCATAGAAACGAGAAACTTTTTTTTCATTGATCCATACTAGAGTTTAAGGTCTGCGGCACAAAATATTTAAGTATGAAGTTAAAGAATTGTCGGTTATTCAGGGGTTATATAAGGAGGTTGGTTATATAAGAAGGAGAAAGACTAAAAATAGTCTTCAAGTGATGTTTTGTAGAAAAGCCATTAACAGCTAAAAAAGTTTACTTTAGAGTAATCTGGTAAAGTAAAAATAGTAGATTTACGGGACTTCCTTTTGGGTAAAATGAACCCTTAATGGAATAAAACCTTTTTGTATTCCCTTCTCTTAAAGTTTTGTTTTAAGTAGGAAAAAATACTCTGCTTTAGATGTCTCTTTATTTTCTGACATGAATATTCATCCAAAATATTTTCTTTATTTTTTCCAGCTTAATCAAAATAACTCTTTGAATTACAGGCTTATATATTTATTCCTTAAAAGTGGAACACTTAATTATTTTTAATGATTAATTAATGATTTAAAAAGAGTTGAAAATAATGTCTTTCCTCCAAACTTATCGTAATATAGATTAGAGAAAACGTATCACGTGACTGCAATTTTACCGCCGGTGACGAACAGCCAATCCGCGTAGGATTTGCAGCCATGTCGATGAAATTATCACTTCGTGGCCTCTTAGTTTTGAAGCCAACCTAGAAGACGAGGAAACATTTGGATCAAAAACTTGAAGAAAATTTCTTATGTGAAAGACTTTTTGAAGACTGCGTTTCATGGAGATGAAAACTATGAAACTCTTCCACAGTTAGTTCGACAGCAATGGGAGTCATAAGAACTTTAAAAAAATTGTTTAAAAATTTTAAATTTCTTACCACTGAAATATAAGCTTTTATCTTAGTGTAGTTATATTTTACTGACTTGTTCAATATCCTCTGACTTATTGAAAAAATTTATTACAAAATATTAGTTTTTAAAAGCATTTTATGGCATTGCTGCGACTAATCTGTTTGAAGAAGATATGTTTGAAGTTTGCAATTCTATTCTCTATGACATGATATCAGTCATACTGAATTAAGCAATAATGCCTACCATATTGGATCAGCCATTTTGAATGGTGCCCTCATATATACAATCACCGGCCTCGAAAATCAGAGATAATTTTTTGAAATGAAACTTCTAATGCGACTTCCAACAAGGTTATGTTAAACGTTTAAAGCTCTGGCAGCTCACAAGCTCTGGCAGACGTTACTGGTGAAGAAATGAATTATTGTGAGCGGCCTGTGATCCTTACAGGAGATTTTAATGTGAATTTCTCATTACCTGAAGCTGAAACATTATTAACCTTCCTTAAAGACAAATTTGGATTGGAAGTGATAAATGGTAGGAATGATCCAACAACCAAAGGGGGAACAACCATTGATGCAGTTTATGCAAGAAATATTGAAAAAATAGAACTCAAACATTTCGTATCTCACTTTAGTTATCATAATTCCATTATAAATGTTATAGATTTGAATATTTCTCCATTTGAAAATTAAAAGATACGATCAATTGTGAATTGTAAGCAATGTTAATAAAGTTTGTCTTAAAGAAACAATATGATTTCACTAAAAATCTATTTCTACCCCTTCCTATTTTTATTTTCACATTACGAAGTTTCACTTCCGCGCGGAGGGACACCACGCACTATTTTTTAAAAATTTTAAATTTACCTATGCATAGTGTTCGCCAGCGTTCATTGTTATGGCAAATATTATGCTGGCAAACAATATGTAATAAGTAGGTGGCGGAAATACCATTAATGGCAGATAACACAAAGGAATAGTTAAGCAACATGACAGTTAAAAGATCTTTTAAATCGTCAAACCAAAGCAACTAATAAGAGAGGAAACATAAATTCAATATTCTGAAGGAAAAAAAAGCATTGCTTATTTAAGATTACTATATATAAGAATTATATATGTATTTTTAATTAAATAAGTGCAACGTTTGCAGGACCTCAGCTTAAAGCGATTGCTACCATGTCTGTTGGTTTCGATCACATCGATACTAAAGAATGCAAAGCCAGGTGAGATTTTTTTTTTCTTTATGTGCGGATGTTTTGTAAAGAAAAGAACATTAAAAAAAAATCCTTTTATGTTTTAGAAATATTCCAGTAAGTAACACTCCAGACGTCTCAACAGATTCCGTTGCCGAAATGACAGTGACCCTATTATTGGCCGCTGGACGAAGATTAATGGATGCGGCTTCAGCCATCAAAAAGTAAAATACAGTTTTTGAAAACTATTTTAGATTGCTTTTAGGACGATTCTATTTCCTTTTATGTGACGCCATTAAAATAAACACTTGAAGGTCGCAGAAGTATAAATCCCTTTTCTGTCTGTTTTTTCCCCTACTATCTATAAATGAATGCGAAGAAATTTCAACTTATGTCGTTATAGGTTGTTTAATCAGTGATTAAGTCATAGGTTGTCTTACTATATAATTATAATAATCCTGTACGAAAAATTGTAATTTCAAGTCAGTCTCATAGCTCTCCGACAGATTCTGTTATAGCTATAAAAAGGTGTCTATATATACTAAATTGGCTATGCACTGCTCTACCTATAATATTTCTTACAACGCTGTCCGATGATTTAATATCTCCTCTTTAGGGTTCGTATCTCAAAAACGGTGTAAGTCAGGACGAAAAGGGAAATGAGAAAGTTGTAGTTTCGTTTATTTATAACGAATGGCCACCTTTAAGATATTAATGCTGAGAAAAGGGTCCATAAAACTTGATTTCCCACAGTGTGACGAGACAAGGCAATCTTTCTTTTTCGTCTTTTTTTTCCCAATGAGCTGCACAATCGGTCTTGAAGATGAGCAGTCTTAGTGCGTTCTCCAGAGGTGGTATCCACTCTTTCAGGACCACCACAATGGGTGAGATACCGTTGGTCATGTTAATTTGGACGTCTAGTTTCTGCCACACTAGATCGCAGCACCGAGACTCTGTTTGGATGCTAAAGTGCACTAGAAATTTAGTTTTGCCGGAAATGCCAAGAGCCAATAAAGCCCTCCAGGGATCTTTTACATGCCGCATAATCATACGACATGGTCGCTGAGGATTTTCTGCATCCAGAAAATCCGGTGTCTGGGCTGGGGATCGAACTCGCAGACTTGGGCTCAAATGGCCGACGACAAACCAACTGCGCCACCCAGCCACAGACAAGGCAATCTTGAGGGGAGAAAAACTAGTTTCAAGATATTTTTAAACTTTTTAAGTTTTATGCACTAAAAATAAAGGTATATTATAGCTAGTTTGCTTTCTTTCTAAGATAGTTTCTTTACATCACAATGTAGAAAATCGTTGAAAAAAATGTATGTTGATTTTAATTATCCAGACTTCAGAAGATGTCTATTCATATTACATCAATGATGATTTACAATTCACCCTAGAAATTCACTTCTTATCTTGCACTGTTTTCAAGATAGGAACGTTATTTCTTCAATTTTTACCGGATAGAGCTATGGTAAAAAGTGCGTAGTTTAATAAAGTTGTACAGCGCTACTGTACTACGCCTAGAAATCATTTTTTTTCAGCACTATTTGAATGTTTAATGTAGCATTTTTTGTAAATAGTAGCGAAATGTAAATCAGCAATTACAACTTTAATTTATTTTGACTGACTGGAAACTGCAATTTTTACGCGTTTTCAGATGGATAAAGAGTGAATTCAATGGCTAGAATGAAGGTCAATGGATACCAAACATTGTTGTAGTTTTAAATAATGCATTTAGGTTTGTCAGAGTATAATTATCTTATATACAGAAAACTATACTCATAAAGTTCGTATTTAATTGTCTGAAAGTAGTTAAAAGTAAATAGTTAAAAAAAAAAGGCAATTCAGAGATATTTTACAATTCTACAAATTTTAATTGAGATATTTGTAATTCGATAAATGAAATTTTAAATTTTTTTGCAAGTACATTTCGATTTCTCTTTCCAGGGGTGAATGGGTTTATTCTTGGAGTCCTCTGTGGCTTTGCGGACAAGGCTTAACGAATGCAACCGTTGGTATTGTTGGAATGGGACGAATTGGTAAGCGGCTGTGCAGTTAGTTTTTATTGAAGCATCGATTCGAATTTCCTTTACAATAAAAACTAATTACCAGAAATTTTGAAATCATTGTTTACTAGTTTTAGTTTAAACTGTCTGCACAAAATTTGACTTAAATATTACAAAATGTAATTGACTTGTATACTTATGATTTTATTTCTGTAATTAGAAGTTTTCGAACGTTTTAATCTAATTTGTTTTTGATTTCTGGTTAAAAAGTTTATAACTGAAAATGTTTTAGGGCAAGGAGTTATGAAACGTCTGTTACCTTTTGGAATTGCAAAAGTTCTTTACTTTGATGTATTCCATCCAATCAAGCCTGGTATGAATTAACGTTATTTCTTCGTTTTCAGATTTTTATGTAACTTTATTTACAGTGATTAACTTTTTTTAAACGAAATCTTTTGTTAGCCGAGGATATGGGTGCTCAATATGTAGAATTTGAAGAGTTAGTGAAACAAAGCGACTTTATCGTTGCAATGTGCAATCTCTCCGAGCAAACGAAAGATCTTTTCAATGCTAAGGCCTTCAATCTCATGAAACCTACAGCAGTATTTGTAAATACGAGTAGGTAAGTGCAAAGATTCGATTTGTACGGTGAGAAATTTTTAGTTTGATTTTTTTTTTTTTTAAAAATTTAGATTTCTCAAGAACTACTCGACCGATTTAAAAGAAAGTTAGTATTAACGGGTAAGAGTGAAATTAGTATTACTTTCAAACTCTATTTTTCATAGGAACCATATTTACTATAATAGATTGCGGTTGCCACATGGAATTTGAGGGTCAAGAATTCAATTCCGTCAAAAAATGGCATGTTTATTCAGAGAAAGTACGTTTTTGTGTCTGATTCGGTAACTTAAAATAAGGTTTGCTCGAATTTCATTTTACAAGCATATTTGTTAAATCCTCTAACAATTAAGAAAATTCAGTCATTAGTTCAACGGTTATTCAGGTTCCGTTACTTTCCGCACTCTTCAGTGTGTAGAATAAAAAATGGATTACCCTAAATAACTTTTGATCTAATAATCGGATCTTCAAATTCTGGAACTCAATCTCAATGGTTCAATGAGGTGATTTTAAATATGCTAATTAGTGGATGATATTTTCAGTTACGACACAAAAACGTACTTTCTCTGAATAAAAATGTCGTTTATTTACAACGGATTTGAATTGCTGACCGACCAAATATTGGGAGGAGTCACAATCTGAAAAATATGGTTCCAATATTTTAGTCAGGAGATTAGTCCAAAGTTTGAGAAAGTCAATGCTAATTTTAGGTGTTGCGTATTCGCCATGACTCTAATTTTTTAAGAGAATGTTTTGCACGCAGTTATAAAGTTTATCCAATCATAATTTTTAGTAAATAATTATTTTTTATTTTATTTAATAATAGTCGAAAAAATTTTGAATTGTAAGGCATATATTTTTTTTACATCATTTTAAGGAATGTAATTCTACGCAACACTAAATTTGATCGAAATGGAACTAATAGTCCCTTGGAAATTGAATTTTAAAAATACGATTTTTTTTTAAAATTGGATTTTTAAGGAACTTGTCAACAGACTCCCCTCAAACTTTGTATTTTTGCATTCAAAATTACATTTTTTTTAAATGATTTAAAAAAAATCTATACCTCAAGATTCAAAATTTTCTCGATTAATATGAAATAATAAAAAAGTAAAAAATATTTATTAAAAGTTATATTTTGTATGGAATTATCTTTGGATAAACTAATTTTACAATTGCGTTCAAAAACTTTCGCTCAAAAAGTTTTCAGTTCGCTCAAAAAGTTCTGGGGATGTGGTGAAATACGCAAAAAAGTAAAATGAACATTACGAAAATAATAAGTAATGAACTTTTTTAGTTTCCCGCAGTACAAAATTGAAAAAAATTACTTCGTGAATAAGTTTATATTTATTGTTTGGAATTTTATGTTCTGAGATGGTTTGAAGGACTCACAAGGGATAGGACTAAGATATGTTAATTGGTGCGAAATTACTTTAAGTTTCACAATCCAATACGAAAGCTTAATTTTCCTGAATATGCATTCATTGCAATGGATCCGGATTGCTGACTCAAACAATATTCGAAGGAGTAAGAATGCTTCATTTTCGAGTGTATGGCTCCAACTGCTTAGACAGGATATCCATTTTGGTCCCCCCTTCCCTTATGCTATTTTAACTCTTTGTTTAGTTTGTCTGATCTTTAGAACTATCGGGGTAAAATTAAATATCTTTGAACTTACTTAACGTTTTATTCAAGGATATTTCTTTGCAAAAATATATTTTTTAATATTTTTATTTTAATAATGAAACATTTTCGGGAGTAAAAATTTTAAAACTTGTTAGATTATAAAGATGTGATATTTCGAATGTTTTGTTGTAATCAATCTTTACGTAATTGCTTAAAATTTTTTATTACCGTAATGGATTTGAAATGAGGTGAAAAACAGTTAAAATATCATTAAGAGTCCCGAACTTTCAATACCTGAGTAAAATGTTAGGTCATTTTGACGGTGTCTTGGGATATTCATCCACTTTTAGATGCACCTGGATAATTTTTTTTTAAAAATTTTTCCGCACATGCGCCGTATAAAGCAACTACTTCAATTACTCGTATCTGGCGCAGTTTTTATGATTATTTTTTTAATTTTAAAGCAATAATTTCGTTATCAGTTTAAAATTGATTCAAACGCTTTGTTTAATTTTTTTTTGAAATATTTAAGCTATAGCAAAAGTGGCACTAGACCTAGTATATATTTCGGACATTTACCAAAGGTCTAGTCATACTAGGTCTGGTTAAGTGCCACTGCCCGGTATACATTTGCCCGGTATACCCTGCACTGATGTTTTTTTAAGGTCAAGTGCCACTGCCCGGCATATATTTGCCCCATACTCCAAACACTGATGTTTGTTCTAATCTATCGTCAGTAAGTATTTAATACTTACTGACGATAGATCGAACGATAGATATCGAATAAATGTAATTATATCCACGAATAAATTAATATCAAATCGGATGTAATAAATATTTCAGACATTCACCAAAGCGACTAATTTGATTGTCAACAATCACCGGTGAAAGCCAACAGCCACCGAGTTCGGTCATTCACAGTAACATGCAACATCATTTACATAATAACCTCATCAGGACGATTATTTCATACTTTGCCTAAATAGCATCCAGCATTTCAAAGAATAAAAATAATTTGTTTTGTTGGCGATGATCTCGTAAGGCGATAAAGAATAATGCATATTACAGGTAAGGAAGATATTAACCTCGAAGGAAAAGTGGATGAATACCCCAAGGAACCCATTTTGACCACCCTTTCATTACATAATTCATCTGAAATTCGATTTAATTTTTCGATTTTCAGATGATAATTTATAGCAAGAGTGTATGCATTTCAACATTAAAGTATTTTTAAGTATTCTAGGACTGCACAAAAAACGATGGGCGTAAATAATTGCCTCACATTTAAAAGAAAAAATTGTACAACTATCTCAATACCCTCCTTTCGTTTCACGTTGGTCGCAGTCATGGCAAACAAGTATAGGACTTAGGTATTCTTTGACCAAGGTCGCAGTAATCGAAGAAAAGGTTGCTTTGCTGCGAGGAGAGTTATCCTGTAAAGAAAACACATTTACAGTTCTCTGGGTAGCCTGGATTAACTGCGTCTACTATCGCTTCTAGACAAAAGCGCTTAATATTTAATTCGTACGTGTTTTCGTGATAGATCAGCGAAACTTCTGCAAAGATAAGATCAATACATTGTCTCTTTGAATTATTTCTGATATTTTCGACGTTTCAGACATAGGACTGTACGACGAACAGAAAGCTTTCTCAAATGATTGCACGGTTTTTTTAATTAAGGTTTTTTTTAATTAAAAAATTACAATCTTCTCTTATTCGAGTAATAAATTTCTAATGACATGCTAATGCTCTAGATATTCTATTGAAAACTTCGTACAAATGTTAGATTTTGATTCCGCCACTACAGAATTTGCAATTTTATTGTATTCTGTTTAATAATAAATATTTAGTATTTTTAGATTCAAAGTGTATCCTAGAAACATGAAAGCAATTTCGAGACGTGCGTGAGAAAAAGTTATGGCTTCGCTATCGATTTTTCTTTTTTTTTCTACCCCTATTTGTTTATTAAATCTTCATGCATTACAGTTCTTCGTTTCTCGCGTGACGCTCGCAAATGGTTATTTTATTTAAGCAAATAATTAAGATATGTCCATGCTTGAAATTGTTTTAAATATTTACATTTAATTATAAGTGTAATATGAAAATAATTATTCGTACAGCTGATTTATGAATTACTTATAAACATGTGAAACAATTCTAATTAATGTTTGTCCCTAGCGTAGAGTGCCTATTTTATGTTTGAAAATAAAACATTTGAATGAGTCTGATTTTCTTATATTTTCAATTTGATGTATTTATTTTTCCTCGTCAGTTTTCCATCTTTATTTTTAATATTGTAGATTCAATATTATTTTTTAGAATTATATTTACATCTGTAGTTGTTGTACGAAAATAGTTACAAACCAAAACTTTTGTATTACATCAAAACAAAAAATAATTTTGCTTTGATATCATGTGTATTGGTTTTTGTGTAATGCTTAATCAACGTTACAGAGAAACAAAAGTAACTTTTAAGCAAAGAAAACTAGGTGACATGTTTTTTGCTATACAGGGTGATTCTAAAAAGATGGGCAAAATTTTAGGAAGTGATAGTACACACCCAAGCAAACAATTTTTATCAAAGAATGTATGGTCGAAAACAAAACGCAAAGATGCTGGCGCATTTGGAAAGTTGTTTAATGCAAACGTGAAAGCTCCATTCCTGTTGCGAGTTACTGCGCTGCGTTACTTGTCGCCAAGCTTTCGGCCGCTGCAGGGAAAGTTTGTGATATCCTGCTGTGTTTCAGAATGTTCGCCTATCTTTTCTTCGCCGTTGTACTGCGTGCATAGCCGCTGCCGGCCATTGTTTCGAACACTTACTGTAATCACATGCCGTTAAATTTGCTTTTATAACTTAACTTCATCGTTCTTTGAGTGTTTTTGCCTCGTATAAGATTATAAACTTTGACACATTCTAGCGGTTTTGCGTTTTGCTTTCGACCTTGCATTCTTTGATAAAAATTGTTTGCTTGGGTGTGCTATCACTTCCTAAAATTTTGCCCATCTTTTTAGAATCACCCTGTATATGTCTGTAAAAAAAAAAATTGTTTTTCGAACTTCAAACTGATTCAATAATTTAAATTTTTAATTCAATATGTAAACCATGAATTTCTTTAGTTTTAACAAAGTGTTGGTTCCCAATAGTTAAGAGAAACTGAATTTAAGCTTTGGAACTAGAAAATATTTCAATGCATCTGTATTTTATATAAATAACAAGATCTCATGAATAATATCCTAATATAAACACGGCGTTTAGTAATTACCACACATAAAAATATTTTCAGAATTCTTGTAATAAATGAAATAGAGTATACGGTATCAAGTTAATATTTTTTTTAAAAAAAGTATCAATCTAACAGATTTGGAAAGCTAGACTGAAAGAATAAAAACTTGAATGCTTATTCCACTGTAATAAGCTCCTTTCAACTCTACTTTCTTTCAGAAACCAAACAAGTTTTGATGCTTTCAGTCCTACTTTCGTCTGTAGTGATGCATTGGATATTGATGGCATTTTTGGTCATTTCCTTCGTTTATTAACTCTTAATATTTGTCCTTTATTGGCTTCATTCTTTAACAAGGCTTCTGGAAATATATATTAAAAATACTGAATATATATTTTTTTTAAATAACGGTAGGCACTTGAACTCTCGTTCTTCACCTCGGAAGATGCCGGAAGTGTTGCTCATTTAGCTTTACCCAGTGGGCACATGTGAACCTAAGTCACGCAGGCGAGCAACATTACCCACGTCACACTGCCACAAACCCGTTCATAGGGTGGGCCACATTCACACACAACAGAGGACAACACATAGAGAGAAACATCCATGCCCAGAGTAGGATTCGAACCCGCAGCCATTGGCTTCGCAGTCAGGCACGCTAACCGTTCGGCCACCTGCCCGGCACACTGAATATGGAACTCCCTGCATAATCGCCTCCTATTAATTTTTTCTTCGATGAACTGAAACTTAAGTAAAATTTCATAAGTGACTCGTGGCTGCTTTTGTAATCACTTTTGTAAGACTTATGCACCTCTTAAAATAAAATGATTAAACAACTGCAAGTTCGTTGCATGCTTTAAAATGCATCCATTTACGCGTCAATTACGTATTGAAATTCGTCATATGTTGATTTTAAAATTAAAAACAAATGTTGTTCAATTATATTTTTTATACCTTTACCAGAAAAAGCGCTTTAGTTATTATTAAGAAATAAACTAAGCAGTTGTTGTACTAGTCTTATGCTTGAAACTTTTAGATTAGAGTATATTATAACATAAAATAATCTCAAGCATTTGAAGTCTAATTTATTTACTGTTTTGAATATATATATATTTTTTTTTCAATTTAACAGAGGAGGAGTTGTAAATCAGGAAGATTTGTTTGATGCTCTTAAAAATAAGAAGATAAGAGCAGCTGGATTAGACGTAATGGTTCCAGAACCATTACCAAAAGACCATCCTCTAACAACGTTGGACAATATTAGTAAGTATACTGTAAAATATTCTTTTCTTCCTTTTTTTATTTAAGATGTTGCCGGGACATTTGCGAAGGTAGCGAAACATTTCCATAGTTAAAACCAATTCTGAATGTTTTTTTCCTTGTTCAGTCTGACAGCTATGAGTAAAGATTAAGGGCACAGTTTAACTTTCATCTTAACTTATAATTTGCAGCAATTCTTATTATAAAGATTTGCGTCTCAATGATAAATTTAATGATAAATTCAAAATGTATTCAAATTTATCCTTATCTTTTTATATAATACTGAAAGCTACAAAAACTCTAAACTTTTAAATGATGCTGAATCCTCATATCTAAACTCTACTAAGCAAACAATATGCCTATGTTTTAAACTCATTCTTTGAATATTTAATCAAAATGTCCAATTTAATTTTAAACAGTTAAAATAAAATATGTATGCAGCATTTGATTTATTCTCTAGTGTATTTGTTAAATTAAACTTTGTAACTTTTTTTCTTTCTCATTATTGGTATACCGGTTTATAAAATCAGCCACTCAAGGAAGTAAACTATCCCAATTTGAATGTAATTTAAATGAGTGACGAGCACCACTCGATTAAGCTACATCAGGAATAATAACGATGTAGGGAAAACTACACAATGACCCTTTAACCTTAAACAAAAATCAGTGTAGGAAATACCGGGCAAGTGTAAACCAGATAGTGGGTGACACACTCCTGCCTTATATGGATTATTTATAATAATCGATTATTAATAACAAAGTCACTATTAAATCGTACTTGAATGTTTTTCTAATCTAGTCTTCATCTGTATCACAATTATAAGAACACTTCTAAAAAAAAAATATTTTATTATAAAATATTGAATTTGGCCAATAATTTTTTTTTCACGCTGAGCTTGTTTGCTTCACCAAATATGAAATAATCTCCTTAAAATAGAATACTAAGCTACTCCCCCCCTCCACCGCCTGAATGAAACAATTTTCGTTTATCACATCAAAAGTGTGATTTGGGACATCACCCTTCATTTGCATTTTTAATTGCCTCTTACTTTAGCTAGTTTTAAATTAGTTCTACAGTATGTTTTATTCACTTAATTTTGAATTATTTATTTTGTTTTTATTTAGATCTAAATTTTTATTGTGATACAACTCTACATTTTATTTAGTTACATAAAGTATTTTTAAATACCAATTTGTTACAATTATAAGAATGATAGCAAACCAGCAACATTACCGACGCTACAATGTCACAAATACCCGTTCATAGGATGGGACACATTTACACATCACACAGCTGAGGACAGTACAGCTAGAGAAATATCCGTTCCTTGAGCGGAATTCGAACTGGTAGCCATTTGCTTCGCTGTCAGGCACGCTAACCATCCTGACACCTGGCCGGCTTAATAAATTGTCCTCAGTGATCACATTAATTTGCTATTAAATTAAAGATGGCAAACGGAAACATCTTTGGAGATTTCATTCCATCGTCTATATGGTAAGAGCGTTGAAAAAACATTTTAGCTTGAGCCTGACCTGGCATAAAACAAATTTTCAAAACAAGCCCGTGCCCTGTGTTGATTCTTTGCTTGCTTGTTTTTGTTGCCACTTCAATCAGACGCGAAAAACTCATATTACGTTGTTCTTATCGAGAACTAATTTCAAGTTGTGAATAACTGATTTCTATTTTTCTTTCTTTTTAGTACTTACTCCTCACGTTGGAAGCGCTGAAGTATCTGTGCGAGTACAGATGGCTAAACTAGCAGCTGAAAACATCTTGTCTGTTCTTGATGGAAAACCTATGGTTTCACCAGTGCCTCTTGGTTAAAAAAAAACTGAAAAAACTCCATTCTATGTTTTGTTTGACTGCTTTTTCTTTGTGTATCTTGCATCTGTGCCCTTGCCAAAGTATCTTTTTTTCTTCTTTACGTTTGCCTACTTACAATTTATTTTATTTTAAACTCCATTCTATGTGATAAAAAGAAACTTTTTCTAGTCATGCCACTTTATGATATGCCTATTTGAAATGAAGTATTTTGTCTGCCACTAAAATAGGCAGAGGAGAAGTATTTTCTGACATACCTACTCTTAAAATTCCTATTCAGTATTTTTTATAAAAATAAAAACTGTAAATGTTTATTTTCAAAAACTCATCCCACCTTTTATGTGTCCAATCCAAAGTGTCATATTTCAAACATCGTGGAATCGGTTACATCTAACATGTGTTGGTGCTATAAATTATATATCTGTAGCTCCTGTGTTGTAGATTGATGTTTGCTTAATCAAAGCAGTATTTATTGAAATATTCCATATTCTAATTATCTATATTAATATAAATTTATTGTGTAGTGTTCAGAACAAAATCATATACTTCAGAAATCATTTTTGTAATTGTTTTTGAGAGTTGACTTTAGGATTGTTAAATGTTTTATTAACGTTGCATTTATAATCATGTAACTTCATCGAATGTCTCGCCAATGCCTTTTTTTAATTTCTGCCTCATGCAGGCTTTTTATCTGCCTATCTTAAAAGTATATTTCTTCGAATAAATATATTCCTTTCCTATTTCAGTGTTGTGAGTGTTTATTTAAAAATTTTTAAGTATTTACCCGTAAGCCACAATCATCTTGTTTAAAAATTCTGTAATAAAAAGTGGTTACTTAACTTGCAAAAGTAATTTTTTTCGCTTATGTTAAACCCTATCTACAGGGATAACTATGGGTGTTATTTTGAGTTAAGAAACTTAACTGAAATCAAAGCTTACTCCATTAAAACTAAATTTACATAATACTCTGATTAAACATGTTTAACTTTATGGCAGTGAATACTGGCTAAAGAACTGATGAAATTACTAATTTTGTGAAAGAAAACTACTCAGCCATCTTTGGAGCAGTTAAAGAAAACGATGGTAGTACAATTATGAATTATATGGAAAATTTAAGCAATTAAACATGATTTCAGTTATTCAATCCCATAGAATAAGATGGCTAGGTCACATCTATAGAAAAAATGACATTTGGAAAGTTTAACGACAACCGAAAGAGGAGTAGACCAAACAGATGGGTTGATTCTTTAGAAAAAGATTATAAGACCATGGGCATCAATAAGTGGCGAAACTTAGCGTCTGATCGAGCCTGATAAGTAACTATATTTGCAAGGACGGCTTTGGCCTGTACTAGGCTGTCATGCAGATGAAAGAAGATTATTGCATTTGAATTTCAAATTCAAAAATAAGTTTTTCATGAAAACAAAAATCCCAAAAATATTTAGGCTGAAAAAGCTGTATCGTTAGATTTCTGTTATCCGCGGCAATCGAACAGGTTTGTGTTTTACTTCTGGTTTATCATTATTGATTAGTTAACATTCCATATATTTTTTTTCTTTCCTCCCTTTAATATTAACTTTTGACACTCGATTTGTATTTTTTGCCTTTAATTTTTGATTAAAAAAAATCATTAAGGGTGATCTTTATGAAACGCTTTGTATTTAGTCAACATGCATAAATATACTGCATTGTGTATCGTTACTCGTGGATAAATACCTATTCAAAAAATACTGAAAACTATTACAATATTGATTAACAAACAATATTTTCGAATAAAATCTAGACTCTCGAAACGGAAAATTGAGTAAATTTATGTAAGAATTAATTTTTTATCCATTTTCTAGTGCATTTTCTAGAATCAAATTGCTCAAATTTTTAAATCGCTTCAAACTAAACGCAATCGCTGTGGATTCATGAACAGCATAGTTTCCTTTATGGATTTTGATCAATACGACAAAAAAAAAAGCTCTATATTAGAGTTTAAAAATATTTTGGAAGCATGCCTTCTTTCAAATCTTTCACGCTTAATTTTAGCTTTGATTTTAAACTAACCTAGTAGATGGAATTCTCGCTTTTTTTTTTTACCGTATTTTTTCTAAAATACAAGGTGTTCTGCAAAGAGAAATTAAACAAATTTACACGTTGAGAGACTTGCACGTTAATATTTAACTGACAAAAAATACAAAACTCTATAGATATTTAACTAGTTAAAGTAGAGAAAGGCTAATGTAATAAGCCGTAAAATAGGTTTAATTTGAGGTTTCAATTTTCCTACCGAAAACAAACTTGTTTTGTTGTTTAATACTATCCTGCCTTCCTCTTTCGAGATTTCGAAAGAGTTTTCCTATTTTGTTTGGTTAAATATTATTTTGAATCCTCTAATGTGTATACTTTTTGTTTTCCTTTTTGGCTAAAAATTAAAAAGAAAAAAAAATCACAAATAAAGGGTGATCTCGACGGAGCACCCTGTAAATTACAATCTTAAAAGGAAGTAAAATTGTTAAAACGGCTGTTTTTTCCCAATCAGATTTGTGACTTTCAAAAGTGCATCTAATTATTTTGAATCCTCCCTCTGTTTTATTTTTGTCTCGGAAAAAAAATTAGCAATGAACTATATTTTATTAAGAATAAATATTGAAAACAGTAGTTGACTTTGAAGGCACTTCATGCGGGCATGGGTACTGGTGTCTTCAACTTCTCTCCTTTAACTCCGAGCAAAATATTCTCTGCTGCCAAATCTGCCATTTTGATTCTAACATTTGTTTCTGAACTGGCAAGATGTGGTGTAATGACTGCAACAAAAAGATATCAATACAATAAATGCATGTAAAATTTTTAGGGATTTTTAAGAAATTAATAATTCTATTTCACTTACAAGAAACAAATCTGATTATAACGAATGACACAACTAGCTTTATGGCTTCAGATTTTTACTATTCCATAATTATTTTTTAAACGTGTTTATTAAGATGATTTAAGAAGTTTATAAAAAGGATAACAGAAAGAAGGTTGACTGCAATTAGCAGCGAAAATTAAGGTGGAGAAAGTCTACATGTTTCGAGCACTCAAAAACCGACTTGAATCATGTGTTGCTTGGTTTTGATATTGAGCATCTATTTTGAGTGTTCGAAATATTCCTGCTATTTCAACTTTTGCTTTTTAAAGCTAATGGATTTTTCGAATTGGCATCTTCATCTTCAGTTTTTTTGGAACTGTTCATTTCAGCGTAAGACGTTTAATTAATTCAATATTTTCTTTTTATGAATTTCTAAAAAAACTCGAACTATTAATTTTATCCATCATTACAAAGTTAAGCGACGCCCGGTGGCTGACCGGTAGCTCTTCGCGCTGTCGTGCCACAGGTCCCTGGTTCGATCCTCGGTCCGGGCAAAGCTGACTCAGCCTTTCATCCCTTCAGTGGGTCGATAAATGAGTACCAAGCATGCTTGGGAACTAAACACTGGGGGTTCCGCGTTCGGCTGACCACCTGACCGGAACATCTGCTCCTGCACCCCAGAGCCCAAGGTCAAGAAAACTGAGATGGGCACAGTAGGCCTTGACCCTCAAGGACTGTCGCGCCGCTGAGTTTAGTTTTACAACGTTAAGCGCTGCACTACTTAACTGTAGGAAAAATGATTAACTTTGTTTTTAGTTACTTATAGGGTTCCTTTTCCACTTTATATCTGTCTATTGATTGTTATCTGAAGTGTTAAAACGAAAAGAAAAATTTATTTCATTAAATTGTTATTTTTTTAATACTGATTAAGCTAACTATCCTAAGAGTGCTTATTAACCGTAAAATACAATTCTATTCTATAAATTATATGAATGCTACTATAAAAGTTAAAAAGAATTTTCTGTTAATTACAATTTTATAGAAAATTCTTACTTATATTAGGAAGTGAGAGTAATTCATGGTTCTTTGGAAGTGGTTCAGGATCAGTCACATCCAGGGCAGCAGCACGAATAGTTTTATTTTTAAGAGCTTCATACAAATCTTTATGATCAACCACTCCTCCTCTGGAATATAATATAAGTAATATCGAATGTTTAAAAATATACCAACAAGGCAAATTGAAAAAAAGTATTCAATACAACGAATAGTTTTGAAACCGAGAGTTTTTGAGAAAGACTGAACGAAAGCGATTCGTACTTGTACTCTTAATGGTTCGTAAGTATTTCACGTTGACCCCCCAGGTATAGTTGTAATATTAATTATAATTATATAATTGCAATTAAATTGGTTAAAATATAACAACAGTTTTTTTTCTAGTGCCAACCTGGAGAATGACCTTTCGTTATACAGGCATCTGAAGGGCAGATTTGTTAGTCCCGTTTCAGGGCACCATATTATGTTGGGCCAACGTTGCTCCCACAGTACGGACAGATAGTACAGAGAATAAAAGAACATCCATGCCCTGCCCGGGATTCGAACCCAGAAACTTTCTGATACAAGGCCAATTCCTGACCCCTACACATTCCGGTCGGCAATATGACAACAGTAAGTGTGTGAAAATAAATAAGTTTAGTCATCATTTGGGCAGTTTTACAAAAATAAGTGAAAGTGGCATATATGGCGGCATTGGCCAGTTAAGGGTTAATGATGCATAGAACATAAACTCTGCTAGTAATCAGCTTCGTTGTTATAAAGCAAAATGCCAACTAATTTATACATTAAAATTTTATATCACAATATTTAATTTTAATATATCCATACAACTATCACTGAATTTAGAGTTTTTATACTCTGCTGAACGGGTGATAATAGCAACTGTAGCAACTACAAAACTGAAGATAGGAAAATGTGAAATTTAGCAAAAGTGTGAAGAAAGTGTAAGACTTGTATGCAAGTTTTGGTTTGCCGAACTGGTTTGTCACATGACAGTGCTGATAAAAGATATCAAGGATTTGACGCGTATTGAACGCTGTTGTTCATAATCAAAGTTTAGCGGGAAACAATCAATTAACGAACTTGCAATTTTCAATTATGTCTTCCCGATGTCAATTAGATTATTTTACTTGAGTCGTATTATCGGCAAGATTGAAGAAGCTCGAAAAGTTAACATATGGATGGGTGGTCTAATGTAAACAATAACAAGTGTCCTTAAACCGGAAGAAATTTAGAAAACTTCCGGTGTATCCCTCCGCTTATGTTATGACTACGAGGCGATGTGTGAACAAGCCTAATATTCTATGCAGTTTTGTTATTGTAATTTGGGTTCAAATCTAAACATAATTGTACCATTCATAAGAGCTTTCAGAAATGTATTGATTCTCAGAGGTCGTAAGGCCAAAAAAATTTTTGGAAAGTTAATATCTCATTGTGAATAATTCTTAATGTTTGCCATGTTTTGTATTTTATCCCTTATTTGGCTACATTTGAATAAAATGTCGCCAAAAATATCTTTAAAAATATCTTTTTAAGATAGCCTAATTAGAAAAAATTCTAATTATTATAATATTAATATGATAATGCTGCAGTTTAAAGGCTGAAAGAAAGAACTCGGTACATGTGAAATACTGCAAAAGATATGATGGCGCGTTTTTTCAATCTGCGGCGTAAAAATATATCGGAAGCAGTAACCCGGAAGTCTTGAAAGAGCAATTTTACCACTAGCTCCACCACCCTTAGCTTTACATGATCACCCATCCATATTGCCACAGATTTCGACGTCAGCTACATTGTTGCTCCAATGCCTTAGAATTATTTCAAACTGGAATGTCAAGCGGGCGTCACGGGGAGGTCGGGTTCCATGTACGACGTCTGCAGAAGACAGGTGCATAGTGCCGTTGACAAAAAGGAGCCGGCGCAGTACAGCCAGGCAGGTAGCAAATCAGTTTCATGCTGATGCTAGCAGCCGAATCTCCCGAAAAATACGCTTGTCAGCAGGACTATGCGCCAGCCCACCTGTTGAGTGTACACCATTATCCAGATGTCACCGTAACGCCCGTTTGCAATGGTGTCTTTAGCATCGCAGTTGGAGCGAAGAGGACTGGGTTTGCGTACTATTCTCAGATGAAGGTAGATTCAGTCTCTCATTTGATTGTCGACGCCAAATGATCTGCCGTGTGAGTAGTACTCCGTATAGTTGTGCAAACATACAAGAAAGGGACCGCTATCCTACATGTAGTGTCATGGTATGTGCTGGCATTATGATTAATGGCCATACGCCCCCTATGTGCTTTCAACTTGAACTGTGACAGGCCAACCATACATTTATGATATTTTGCTGCCTCAATTTCTCTTGTTCCGTGGTGTCGTCGGTGATACATTTGTTTTAATGGAAGACAATGCAACATGTCATCAATAAGTCGCTGTCGAGGAGTATGTGCAGAGTGAGGGTATTAAGCTCCTCGTATAGCTTGCACATTCTCCAGATCTGAATCCTATCGAAAGTGCGTAGAATGTTTTGGGGAGAAATGTTGGTGGTAAAAAATGTCCTGCATTAAACAAGGACACCCTCATCTGTGCTCTGACAAAGGAATGAGGCAAAATTTTCCCAAACACCTGCTGAATACTAGTGTGCAAAGCATGCTATATGTCAATAGGAGGTATGACCTCCTATTGACATCTAATGTATGCCTACAAATGGTATATTTTTTTTTACCGTCGCATTTTCAGCACAAAACCATTATTTTGTTCCTTGAACTCATTTCAAGCCTTTTTTGTTTCAGAGCACAATAAATTCCTAACATTCTGGCATTCTTTTATTTCACTTGACTTGGCATAACCATGCTTAATTCATGCACTATGCAGCCATTTGCTGTCCGTCCTTAGTTATTCTAAGTGTTTATCAATGTATTTTGGTAATCGAAGTTTTAGAAGAGTAGAGTTTATTTCGATCTCATAATTGCTATTTTTTGATAATTATCCACTTAGATCTTATGATTTGTTGATTGTAAACGGAAATATTTTGTTCAAACTTATTTTTTAGAATTACTTATTAAAAATTCGTTCTGAGATGTGCGATCAGCTACAAATTCGATTTATATGCAGAATGCAGAGCAAATCAGTGCTAACACCCTATGTTTCTGGAGCATGGTCATATAGTACAGAAAAAATTGTTATACACATATTGTTATTTTCAGAGCTTAGTGAAAGAGTTCACTAGTCTAAAAGCTACTAGTCTATCTGCTAGTTTAAAAGCTTAATGGAAGATTTAATTTGTTCATAGGTGGGGAAAGTTAAAACTAAATATGAGCGCATTTCTTATGGCGAGTGAATCTGTAAAACAAATATGTAAAATTAGCTGTAATAAGAATCAGTAGAAAATACTCATGTGAAGGAAAAAATTTAAGTTGGAATGTAAAAGAGAGCGATAAAGTGACTAGTAAGGTGATTAGATTCAATTTATTCGTTTCACTTTATCTTGGATTTTCTTTACCTTCTTCCCCTGAATCGCTGGTATAAACTCTACCGGTTAACTTGACGCTCACTGTGTGCACACCAACACGCAATGGAAGACCTATACCTATAACTCACAAGATCATTCAAACATGAAGTAATAACATCTCACGATATATGTATAAAAAAATAAGTTAAAAAAAACAATGTACTGCAAAACTATTATTTTCGGTTGTCCTTTTCGTAATATAAAAAATATGATTGACTAATCTATGTGTGAATGAGAATAAATTTTTAAAAATGATATGCAATTTTTATTGCTAAATTTTATAGTTATAAAAAAATAAAGAAAATTTCAATTCAATTTGAATCATCGTGTTCCTACAATAAAATATTTTTTATTTATTTAAACTCTACATAAAATGCATAAAAATCAAATGAGTATAAATTATTAAAAAAAATAAATAAAATAAAAGTAAAAATTACTTTTTTAAGTAGGGGATAGTGGGGTCAATTGTAACATTTTTTACTTAACTATTTTCAACTAACAAAAATCCAATATATTATTAATATTAATTGACAGACGAGTAAAGTAGACTATCCTTTACTAGAAAAAAAAATAAATACCTTATTTTAAATGTTATTATATTAGTTATTAACAATTTTTGACAGTCGTGCACTTGTTACAATTGTCCCATCTTACGGGGTCAATTGCAACAGTTCATAAATTCAACTAAAACATAGTTAATTATGCATGTTATCATAGTTGTGATATATTTTTTATTGATCAAAATAGTAGTGATATTTTAGGAGTAAAAATAATAATGAGCTGAGACCTAAAGGGTTAAACTTTTAACTTTAAGGGTTAAAAGTTTAACCCTTTATTTATGCTGACTTTATGCTGATTATTAGCCAAAACTTTAATTTATGCTGTGAAAGGTGACAAATAAAATAATGCACATGCAACATAACATAAATGATATAGGAAACTATTGGTGGCTCTTAAAGAGTTAAGTAATGGTTTGTAAACATAAGATTATTTATTTTCAGCTAATACAATCGTCCCTTTACTTAGTGTTACAATCGTCCCCAAGACGCAATTTCAGCTTCAATTGTTAAAAACAATGCTAGTTAATTAACAAAACTAATTGTTTTTTAATTGGAATGCTAATTAAGGTGTCCACTTACATATTCGGTTAATAATTTTTATTTGTTTAAACAAAATTACTTTGTTACAATATAATATTCTAATACCTAAAAAAGTACTTACGTTGCGTGAAAATATCTTTTGTGATGTAACTCTTTCAAAAGTACATAAAAATGGTTGCCAGCAGGGGTGTACATGTAGATTTATTAAATACACCGTGTGCGCCACCTAGGAACCAAATCTAGAACCCGACACTCGAAATTTTTGCTCTGTTACAATCGTACCCTGTTACAATTGACCCCACTCTCCCCTACTAAAATTGCTGCTTTTTCTCTTCCTTTTTTTATTTTTTGAAAAAAAGTAAAAATAAAAATTATATGTAGAGAGTTTTTTAGTATAATACGCATTCTCATTTATCTTTCTTTTTCTCATTCATTCTATTTTGACTTACTAAATTTGATGAATTCAGCTTAACTTGAATAAACTATAGGTTGATATGAAATACAAGGTTTAGAAAATAGTTTTACTTACCTGCTTGTGTTGACAAAGACAGCACTATTTTTCATCAGATCAAACGCTTTTTTGTTGAAAAGATGCTTAGTTTCATCGGACAAATTGCACATTGATACGACATAGTCTGAATTTTTTAATAGTTCCTCCAAATCCACAAAAAGAGCACCCATTTCTTCCGCTGTAAATCACTCGGTTTAGTATAATGTTTTAAATAATTAAAATTAATTTTAATCTATTGAAAATTTTATTTTTAAACTGTTATTGCTTAATTAATTTTTTAAATGTATTTTTCAAATGTTTAAAGTTTATGTGCATCAGAAACGTAACGTTAAAATTACATATTCAGAATGTATTGACTTGGAAAGTTTTAAAATCCAAATCTCTCTGGTTGTATTTTAAAAGTTCCAAACTTCTTCGATTGCAATTCACTTGAAATTCTTCAATTTTTATCAAAATAAATTTTAACATTTTAATACAATATTTAGCAGAGTTTCGTAACCTATGACAGATTAATACTAGTTTTAAATTTTCGAAGGAAAAATTATCTTAATTTTTAGTTAATTATTTTGTAGAAATCGGAGATTCCTACAGTGTTACGCATCTGAAACATTTCCTTGGTTTTCTAAAAATCATAATTATTTTTTAATAAAATAAAATTTTGAAAATTCCAGTTATACAACTGCCTATTTCTAGCTTGAAGGACATACCATATGATATATGTGGTAAAATTTATTATATATTTATAACACTGAAGTATTAAAAAAGTATAGTAGTAATGAAATATAGTATTATAATAAACTAAAAGTTTATTAAATAAATTAAAGTTTTCCCAAATAATTTTCAAACTAAATTGAATTTTTTTTTTCTCTGTATGTGGTTTTCAACCATCTAAATTTTGATTTTCTAATCTTATTAGATTCTACGTGCATATTATTGCAAAACAAGACAAAACCGTAAATATCTACTTATTATAACCGTTTTTAACGTAGAGAGGTTTTATTTATTTATGAGAGAAATTTTTGTAATAAATAGTTCTATATTTCATCGCAGCAAAACATTTGTCCATTAAAAATACATTTCGATTTGCGAGTTTAAAAGATGTTTTTAAAAATGAAATTACCTGGTTTTATTGGATGAAATATATCAAAATAAAGAACTTTCTTCACTCCAAATGGAAGTATTCTTTTCATAATACCTTGACCTAAGTACATGAGAGTACAGTTATTAGTACTAGTATTTAGTTTATGCGATATTTTGTTATAAACCAGGGGTTTCCAACTTACATGAAGCTGGGGGCTGCAATTAAAAACACCAGTCAAATGGCTGGCCGCAACTTAATCAAAATTTTATATAGGACTCTTTTATGTTTGAAGGAACGTTAAATATTACTGTCAGATTTTTATCAAGTTGTACAAAACAAAAGTATTGAATTGTAAATTAAAGTAACAAGTAGATTTTTTAAAGCACTTAATTGCATATTAAAAAATTCTGGCTACAATAACTTTAATGTGCACCCATGGATTAAACGATTAATGTGTGACACATATCAAATTGTTAAAGTATAAAACTTAAAAGTATTTAAAATTCATATAGATTTTCTACGAAAATTGTCCACAAAAAAGACAATTAATATATTTTGGTTCACGGGCCACAAAAAAAGGCTTCGTGGGCCGGATGCTGCCCGCGGGCAACCAATTGGTAACCACTGTTATAAACGAACTAGTGTAGAAACGTTTACTTATGAAGTTTATTCCCCTAGCTATAAATCTTAAATTCGTAGTGAATGAAAATGACGAAAAATATTATTTTAATAAATGATGATAGAATTTATCTTTTATCAAAACCGGATACAGCACTACTTTTGCACTACATTAGAAATTTCTTTCATCATCCTTATATATCTACATATACGTTATTTATTATTGTTAAAAAAAATTTAGAATGTCGATTTTATTTGTGCCAAAAATATTGTTCTAAAAAGCTCAATATTACACAGGGGAACATTTCTTTATCTGTTGCATGAGATTTTTCAACAGATCTTAGATGATTTCGAATCGCTGGTTTTAAATCTGCAATCGATTTCTCTTTCCAAGCAGCAGTTTTACCATTTTGTTTTATGACATTTTTCTAGGGGAGTTAGGACACATCATCAGGATTAGAATTGCATATGAACCATGGCTGAAAATGTCATCATACGCCATTAGGGGTACTTTCCTATTATGAACTGCTTCTTCGCATGCAATAGATCAGGTCATAATAGGGAAGCGTCCCTAGACTCTTACATTTCCGGGCATAGTTTCCTATACAATTCCAATTTGATGATGTGCCTTAACTCCTCTAGAAGTATGTTGCAACCATGACGCGACCCTCCATTACATATAACGTTTTCGAGGTTATACATTTCAACAAAAATAGACTATAAATAGAAAAAAAAATTATTCAAAAAAATTAGCTTTAAATGCAAAAATAATTTCAAGTTTGAAATCCTCGCAAACTTTCATAATTACATTACAATAATTTAATTATGTAAACATAACAAGCTTTCTTTTCTGAAAGTGAAGATCGTTTTGAGAGTGTTTGTTAAAACTCTTTCACCAAAAAAATAAAAATAAATAAATAAATGAAACTAATTAAGTAGATGAATAAAATTAAATAAATAAAACTGAGTGTCTTCAAGTTCTAATTTCAAACTGTATTCATACCATCCTACCGTTAGCAATTGGGTATAATATAGCCTACGTCACAGGTTGTGTTGTTCCTACTAAATTTAACCCATGAACGGCGTTTTCTGCGAACCTAACTTCAAGCCACAAATAAACAAACGAAGTGTTCGATCGTTTAAATAGCTGCTCGCCAGATTTTATTGCATTATAAAGAAAAGTTATTGAAACTAAATACAACTAAATAAACAAAAACAACTAAATAAACAAAAACAACTAAAACAAATAACAACAACTACTAATAACAATAACTAAATAAACAACAACTAAATTCCATTTGTTTAGCATTGCGTCATATGTTGTTCCTACTAAATCGAAGAAGTTGTGTTTTTTTCATATAATACCCAATTATCTGGGCTTCAAAACGTTCAAAATGCCTAAATATTTAACAATTTGTTAAACTTAATAAGAAATCGCATATTTGGCGAGATTTTCCCAATTAAATTAAAATATTTGGAATCAATGAATATTTTTCAAATTTTATATATTTTTTTATTCCATTTATTTCGGTAATAATGTTGTGAAGAAAAAAGAGAGTAAACACATCATTTTAAATTGTAAAATTTTAATCGCTCCAAAATACAGGTGAATCATTTAGACACGCGCATCAGAGTTGCTACACGCCAAAATTCTCTATGGAAGGTGATTCAATACAATTGGAATAACATTGGATCAGAAATTTTGAAAAACTTACTAATAAAATGACACGGTTGTGTGGAATGGTGCTAATTTCTTCTAAAGGAATTATTTAAATTGTGGAAAGATTTAGGACAAAAGTTTGTTGTGTATGATAAGTTATGGAGTGCCAAACCTCTGTAAAATATTATATTCATGCAAGAATTAAATTTATTATTTACTAACGTTACTTGAGAGATACTTTTTAGTGTATTTTGGAAAAAGCGAAACAACAATTTGTGCATTGAAATTAAGGAATAATAATATAAATAGAATCCTCCTGCATAAAATTTTAATTAATTTTAATTTTAGAATGAAAAATTGCTAATGAAACTAGTGCTTACATTTCCATTACTATCAGATTTTTTTAAGTGTTGTTTCCAAATGGTTAGTCGCTTAAAAGACAGTAAAATATGCATATACACCGAAGAGCCATTACATTATGACCACCCACCATCTATAACAATGAGCTCGCCCAGGTATTCATGGTTTCTCGCCCAGGAACAATGATTTCATGGGGCACATTAGGACCCATAATCCTCTCAGAATAATCCCTGACTTCTGTAATCTACTTGGACATAGTTGCAGACCAGGTTCGCCTATTCATGGCAACAGTTTTTACTGCGGGGGATTTTGTTTACCAACAGGATAATGCACCATGTCATAAGGGTCGAATCGTCGAAGGAACATTCCAGTAACTTTCAAGTCATGTCTTGGCCCCCAAATTCACCTGACCTTAATCCAATAGAGCATTTGTGGTCCTACTTGGAAAACCAAATTCGTTCTGCCACGCTACCCCCTCGCAATGTGATGGAATTGCAGGACCAGTTGGTGAGTGCTTGGTACCAGATACCTCAGACTACCTATCAGCACCTGGTGGAATCAATGCCACGGATGGTGCTAGCAGTTTTGAGGGCTAAAGGTGGTCCTACATGTTAATAGCAGGGTGGTCATAATGTAATGGCTCTTCGGTGTATATACAGTTGTTGGTTGCAAGGGAAATTAGAAATTTATTGTTACCTATTCTTCCCATTCCGATTATCCCAACAACAGAGTCTTGTAAGCCTTGACCACATAACCACAACGGACTCCATGAGTATATCCATTCTCCACTAAAGCAAAAATGATATGATAGAATTGTACTATTCACGATGCTAAGATTCTTCTGTAATTCTTGAAATTAAATAAAATGTATGGGTTCTAATTTTTTTATGTCATTGGGAAATATTTTACAACGGAATGTTGAAACAATAATGGAATACCTGCAAGTGATGTGGGTAAACGTGGCATTTGCTTACGTTGACAACTGTTCTTTCCATTCTATTTCGAGTAAGTCAAACCCGTCAAGTATCAATTCTCTTAAGTGACATGTTCTATATTCTTACACAGAGATTCTTTCCCAAGGATTTCAACTCCTTCACTATATATTTCATACTTAACAAAAGGGCAGATACGATACCTCGTAGAACACAAACAAACTATTTATGCATCGAAGTTGTCAGATGCACAGAACGAAAATATATCAAGGTTACAATGAAATGCATAAGCAAATAATAAATCTAAGTAAAATAGAAGATATGGACGAGAAAGAATTATATTTCAACAAATTCGATGTGCCATACGGTGTTGTATTTAACTAGCTTCACGTTAATTAACATTCTAACTTATGTGGAGAAACTTAGCTCAAATTTAGCCCGCCATTTTTCTTATAAACGATCAGTTGGATGGCCGGGATAGTCTGGTTGCTAGGGCACTGGGTCCATGTCCAAAAGTTCGTGGGTTCGAACCCCACCGGCCTAAGACTCACCGTGTAGTAAATGGTGACTGATGCGCGTTAAATCTGTCAAGTCGCAAAGTCCTCCATGTTCCCATAACAAATCAACATCTCTGGGGGATCCAGGAATCTCATTGTTTTCTGTATTGACTCAAAATTACATGGCTATGGAGTTGAACATTAGTAGTCGTAAACCCAAATATTGGATCGGCTTTTCAAAGACGGATATAAAATGATCAGCAGGAGCTAACGTCATAGGTCACAAGTGGGTACTTGTGATCTTCTTCTTGAAGTGCAAGTACCCAATTACAGGACTAAGAATTTTCTAAAAATTTATCCACTTCACTGACTTTTAAAAACATAACTGCAACTAATAAAACTTATTCACACATGTTTCAGTTATTATTGATTTGTGATTTGTTATGAAGGACCAAACATTTTTGAGACATTAACAATCAAGATTTGTACATGTACGAGAAGATTTTTTCCTTAATAATTGCAATTATTAAGCCGCTAACTTGTACATGTACAAGTTAGCGGCTATGAAAATGCAGAAACAAACATTGACAAAGACTACAAGCAGAAATATTTTCTTTCTTCTTTTAAAAAAAAATTTATATTGATGAGTTTGAACGTAAATACCCTACTAAATCCCTATGGTCTATTGGCGATTATCTGGAATTCCTCTTCAGTGCTGATCCCAAGACAATAAGGGGCATGCGTACAATTCATGTGAGGGAGCAAGTGGTAGTAATCACATGATCTTCATACCATGCTTCACAAACGTGTAGCCATTTTTTACTCTGAAACCACTGGAAACATTTCATTAGCAGGGGTTATGACGAAGAAAGTACAATTTAACCTATCACGTCACCCAGCATTTAGCATTGAATTCGGAGTAAGCCTTTAACGACGACTTGAACGTCCATACCACTGAGGTAGCTCATATGGGTTGCAAACAAAATAAAAATAAAAAATTTTAAAATACGTGTTTTTTGAATTTCTCAGGAACAACTCGACAGATTTCACTCAAATTTTGCACCATTTAAAATTATATTCTTTAAAACGATATCAAAAAATTGTATATCTTGGAATTGAAAATTTTTTAGATTACTATTAAATAAAATAATAAAAAATAATGTTTATTAAATTTAATTTTTTGCATGGGGTTATCGTTGTATTAATTAATTTTATAATTGTGTACAAATTTTTATTTTATATTCCCTTAAAAAGTTCTTGAGATCTAGCGAAATACGCCAAAAGTAAAATTAACATTAAGAGGTTCGAACTTTGGATCGCTCTCCTGACCAAACTAGTGGAGCCATATTTCCCAGATTGCGGCTACCCTTATATTTTAGGTGTAAAAAATCCGATTTCGTCTAAAAAAAGTTATGTCTATTCACAGAATGTACGTTTCTGTGTCTGATTTCATAACCTAAAATATCGTCTTCACTAATTAATCAGCATAATTGAGGTTACCCCTTCGAATCATTGAGATAGAGTCCTAGAACTTGAAGATCCGATCATTAGATCAAAAGTTATTCAGGATGGTCCATTTTCTTATTTTTCCCACAGTACATATCTGTCTGCTAATTTGCAACTCGAAAAGAAATAATGTGACTGCTGTGAACCGTGGAATTTAAATTAGATTTAACTGGAAATCTGTACTCGACGTCATGCGTATGCATCGAACCTGATTGGCTTCTGAATTAAAAACTGCCACGATTTACCTACGATGACGTTACTTGTAGGAATCCGATTATTTAAACACAAACATTTCTTAGTTATTTCTTACTTTTTGAATTACAATTAATTAAATATAAAATATCGTCATCAACATTTCAATATTTAAAAATTTCAACATTTATATTAAATATTTTCAACATTTCAATGTCTATAAATATAGAATAAGCATACTCCTTAACTGCGGTGGCTGCTTTCATAAAGTTTCGGCCAGCACATAACATCAACGTGACTGTCCATTCAGCTACAGAATCAGTCGAAACGTCCGGCGTGTTGCTCACAGATATGTTTCTGAACAATAAATAAAATAAATTGTTTCAGTACTTGATTTAGAATAAATCTATTATGGGGTAGGGGAGAGTGGGGTCAATTGTAACAGTGTACGATTGTAACAGAGCAAAAATTTCGAGTGTTGGGATCTAGATTTGGTTCCTAGGTGGCGCACAAGGTGTATTTAATAAATCTACATGTACACCCCTGCTGCCAACCATTTTTATGTACTTTTGAAAGAGTTACATCACAAAAGATATTTTCACGCTACGTAAGTACTTTTTTTTGGTATTAGAATATTATATTGTAACAAAGTAATTCTGTTTAAACAAATAAAAATTATTAACCTAATATGTAAGTGGACACCTTAATTAACATTTAAAAAAAAAGGTTAGTTTTGTTAATTAACTAGCATTGTTTTTAAGAAATGAAGCTGAAATGGCGTCTTGGGGACGATTGTAACAATAAGTAAAGGGACGATTGTAACAGCTGAAAATAAATAATCTTATGTTTACAAACCATTACTTAACTCTTTAAGAACCACCAATAGTTTCCTATATCATTTATATTATGTTGCATGTGAATTATTTTATTTGTCACCTTTCACAGCATAAATTAAAATTTTTAACCCCTTAAAGTTAAGAGTTTAACCCTTTAGATCTCTACTCATTATTATTTTTATTCCTAAAATATCACTACTATTTTGATCAATAAAAAAATATATCACTACTATGATAATATATGTATAATTAACTATGTTTTAGTTGAATTTATGAACTGTTACAATTAACCCCGTAAGTGGGGACAATTGTAACAAGTGCACGACTGTCAAAAATTGTTAATAACTAATATAATAACATTTAAAATAAGGTATTTATTTTTCTTTCTAGTAGAGGATAGTCTACTTTACTCGTCTGTCAATTAATACTAATAATATATTGGATTTTTTTTTAGTTAAAAAAAGTTAAGTAAAAAATGTTACAATTGACCCCACTCTCCCCTATTAAAGAAAATTACTAGACGTTTGACAGCTTGGATCATTCCAAGCTTGAGTTATAAGAGCCAAATAAACATTCCTTCTTATTTTTATAACTGCCTTATAGTTCGCGTCTATTTAACTAGTTATAAAAAATGATTAATATTCATTTTCTTTATATGTATGGATTGTATGTATGATCGAAGCAAATATTCAGCGATGATTTTAAAAATCAAGGAAAGAACGGAAGGAAATAGAAATGTACGATGCGCTTGATTCTGCTTTGATCCGTGTAAACAATTAAGTTTTCTCTAGAAAATTTAGTTTCTTTTTAAATCTTCACACTTTAGGAAATAAAATTACGCCAATGGCAATAAAATATTTATGCATGGCAATAAATTGTTGGTGAACTATTTATATTGGACATAGCTTAAAACTAGAACACTTAGAATAACTTTTGATCAGCCTGATTGGTAGGGCACTGGGCCTATGTCCAAGAGGTCTTGGGTTCGATCCCAGCCGGCCGAAGACTCCTCGTGTAGTAAATGGTGACTGATGCACGTTAAATCTGTCGAGTCTCAAAGTCCTCCATGTTCCCACAACAAATCAATACCTCTGGGGGTACTGATCCAGGAGTTTCCTTGTCTTCTGGATTGGTTCAAAATTACAAGGCTACGGAGTTGAACATTAGTAGTCGTAAACCCATGAAATTGGGTCGGCTGTTCAACGACGGTTATAAAATAAAATAAAATCACATCTTTTTAGACCGGGATAGCCTGGTTGGTAGGGCACTGGGCCCATGCCCAAGAGTTCGTGGGTTCGATCCCCGCCGGCCGAAGAATTCCCGTGTAGTAAATGGTGACTGATGCACGTTAAATCTGTCGAGTCTCAAAGTCCTCCATGTTCCCACAACAAATCAATACCTCTGGGGGTACTGATCCAGGAGTTTCCTTATCTTCTGGATTGGTTCAAAATTACAAGGCTACGGAGTTGAACATTAGTAGTCGTAAACCCATGAAATTGGGTCGGCTGTTCAACGACGGTTATAAAATAAAATAAAATCACATCTTTTTAGACCGGGATAGCCTGGTTGGTAGGGCACTGGGCCCATGCCCAAGAGTTCGTGGGTTCGATCCCCGCCGGCCGAAGAATTCCCGTGTAGTAAATGGTGACTGATGCACGTTAAATCTGTGGAGTCACAAAGCCCTTCATGTTCCCATAACAAATCATACCTCTGGGGGTACTGATCCATGAGTTTCCTTGTCTTCTGGATTGATTCAAAATTACAAGGCTACGGAGTTGAACATTAGCAGTCGTAAACTCAAAATTGGGCCAGCTGTTCAACGACGGATATAAAAATAAAATTAAAAAAATCACTTCTTTTTTAACCGTGGTGGCTCAGAAGATAAAGCGTTTGCCTTCCAATGAGGTGAACCGGGTTCGAATCCCAGCGAAGGCTGGTTAAAACAAATTCCGCATCCGTCTCACACCGATCACAGTGCCTGACGTAAAATATTCCCAGTGATGGATTTGAGTCCGCTTACCGACAAGCTTACCGTGAGAGGTTTTCGTGGTTTTCCTCTCCATGTAAAGCAAATGCGGGTGAGTTCCATCATAAAGTCCTCCACTCAGCCAATTTCTCCCAATACTTGATCTAGGAGTTCTCCTGTCTTCTGGATTGGGTTCAAAATTACAAGGCTATGTAGTTAAACATTAACCCAAAAAAAAAAGGGTCGGCTATTAAACAAAGGCTATAAAATATAAAAAAATAAATAAAATCACTAGTTTTTAGAGCCATGTTGACTCAGGAGACAGATCGCTCGCCTCCCAATAAGGTGACCCGGGTTCGATTCCCTGTGATGGTGGTCAATACGAATTCCGCATCCAGCTTGCACCGACCACATTGCTGACGCAAATATATCCTCTGTGGTAAACTGGTCATAGGTTAAAGTCCCCTGCCATCAGGCTGACCGTGGAAGACTTTCGTGGTTTTCCTCTCCATGCAACGCAAATGCGGATTGGTTCCATCACAAAGACCACCACGAAGGCAAATTTCTCCCAATAATTTATCAAAGTTAGGGCTGTCTTATTGGCATGCAAGACCCCCGGGACACAGAAATGTTTTAAGCCCCTTCAGTTACAGCACGTCATACTGTTTAAAATTGAGCTACAAAACATTCACATACATAAAATTAATCATTTATATGATAGATATAATTTTGAAAAATTTGAGATGGTAACCATTTGTAATCCTCAATACTTAAAATTTAAGAAACTTTTAAAAGCATAGAAGCTATTTAAAATAATTAAATGAATAAAAGGTATAACAAGAAAAAAATGTAATATTTTACTAAACTATTGTAAAGAAACTTTGCGAACATTGGTGAGGCGTTTTTAGAGACATGAGCTAACTTATAACTTTTCAACATTAATTTGTCCTACAGAGACATTTTTCAGCAAAGCAATATGTTAACATTTAAAAATTACATATTTATGTTTATTTAAAGTAAGGCAAATTCCCTTTAGCAATTAAACTACAAAGTAAAAAAGGAAATATGAGCATTTTGTCAAATTAAAAGTGTTTGTATAAAGAAATTTTTTTTTATTAATTGAAAGATTTTTAAAAAAAAAAACCCATTTGGTTTACATGTATACGGCTTAAGCCACATTGGTTTAAATCAGCATTAAACTAATCATCAATCTGCATTAAACAGCATCAACATTAAACTAATCATCAATCTGTATTTAAAATCATGAGACATGAAATAATTTTCTTTTGCTTTGATACTTGCGTAATTCATTGTTACTGTACTTACATAATATAATTAATGTATTATAAAAATAATTACTCACTCATTAGAATAGATTTATCCAATCGAATATATTTCAATCATTAGATTTATTCAATAGAATATATTTCTTTCAAAATTTATAAAACAATGCATTTCTTCTTTCTTTTTAAAATATAATTTTTCGAAAGTAAGATTCTCAAGAGCTCCCTAAGTATTTGGGGCCCCAGGGCACTGCCCAGGTCATGCCCATGCGTAAAGACGGTACTGTTCCCTTGTCTTCTGGATTGGGTTCAAAATCATAAGGCTACGGGTTGAACATTATGGTAGTCGTAAACTTAAAATTGGGTGGGCTGTTCAACAACGGTTATACAATAAAATCATTAGTTTTTAAAATTAGTTACTTAGTTTTTCACTTCATATGGCACTTCTATATGATAAATTTTTTTTTATAGTGTTTTTAAAATGACCAACTTTCGCAACAACAACAAAGCGCAGACTGAGGCCAAAAACTAGCAAATACCTGAACAAATATTTTATTTGGAATGATCTGATTATACATCAGAAAACGTTGTTTCATAGCTATTCCAGTCTCAATGAAAAACTGTTGACCAACTGCGTAACTAACATGAATTATCTGGCAGAACCCAATAAACCTCTTTCAATTTTCAATTCAGCTTTTAATTTAATTGTTTTTTCAAATCGTTGGTCATTATTTAGATCGGAATCTTGTCCATTCCCTTGAAAATGTGACACTTGTGTCCTTTACTCAATTTATTTTTCCAACAAAGGTTTTCCTTTTCTAAAAGAACTACTGAATTTATAACCAGTTACACTTTTTAAAAAGCATTAAATTTATCAAATCATAATTATAAAGACTATCAACTCAAATTAAGTGTGTAAAATGTCACTTCTGTCCCCTGTCTCTAACCTTACATCTATATACTAAAAATAAATCTTTTATGTAATTGCAAAACAAGTGCATGTTAACAAAAATATAATGCATATTTTTGTTGTTAAATGTAATGGTTATTAGAAATGTATACGATATTTTTGATCATCCTTTTTAAACTTTCACAATCCAACAGAAACACACTGTCTCTTTGTTGACCTGTCACAACTGTTCCTTACTACAATTATTATTAAATTAGCCACTAAAAAGCCACAAACGGAATCAAATATGAATGAATAATTTGTATGATTCTTTATCTTTTATATCAGGCGAAATATGATAAATTATTTTCCGACTAAAGGTTAAAGATTTGCATCCCTTTAAAGACAACGAATATTTTTGTTAATCTTCTCCACTATCACCTACTAAATTTAATTTTCCTTACAAATTAATTTATATTTTACAATAAATAATCCTCTTCTAAGAGCTAATTTAAAAAAAAAACGCATGAAACGGCTATTATGCCTAACTAGATTTAGATAGTATACTATAATTTTAATACTTAGTCACTTCTGCCTCGGTCACTATTGTCTCTTTTAAAAGTGTGTTTTAAATATTATTTTTCTTGCTTTAACATAATAAATAATTTTTTTTAACAAATATATACATTAAGTGTTTAAACAAAATACGTTTCATAACAATCAATACTGAGTAGTTTGACAGTGAATACTGGATATTAATACTCTCATTTAATTAAAAGTACTTCATAAATTATGTTTTATAATCTTGAACACACATTCTGAAGAATATAGAGCGTTACTTCTACAATGCCCATATTGTCTAGTCAATAAAGGCTAACCCGAATTATCATTGGCTTATAAATGCCATTTTTCTTACTTCCTTTCTTCTTTTTTAACGTGAAATAATATCATTTGTGTTTTTAATTTAAAGTATTTCGATGATTGAAAAACACTGATTAATTTTATTGAGCATAGTATTTTTTTAATCGATTATTGAATTTTTTTTTAAAAATTGGACTTAATTACATGATTTAAACAGCAAAATAAAAAAAACATTTAGATTTTAAAACTGTTTGGAGAAACTCTAATTATTTAGCTTCCTGATGATGTGGTTTCAATAAAATCTATCTAAAAGATCTTATTTTGGCCAATTATATATAAATTTAGTACCTAGTTTTGCACTCTTTTAAGTCTATGTGTTCAAAACCAACTGACATGGTAGCAATCACTTTCAAAGATGGACCTAAAATAAGAATAAAATGCAAAGTTAAATTATATTTATGTACCTGTGGTTCTTAATGATTTTATGTCGTAACTGATGTTTTCAAGTTTACAAGAAATAAGCTTGAAAATCAATATACATGCCGCACGACATATTTCCTCTGAACTAATGCCAAATTCTACCCCAGAAAATTGTGAACGTATTTTTAATAAATGATTTTCAATACACATATGAATATCAGATGCACAAAACCACAAATGCCAAAATCGTGATATACAACAGGATTAGGATTCGCATTAAATTTGACAGCGAATCGGTAGTTCTGTACCGGGCACGTATATGTGGCTATTAACCTTTGTGGAGTAATGTAATATCGACAATGCCCACCTTTATCTATCAAAAGGTACCTCAACGTGGAATCAAGTTAACATGTCTTATGCCTCTATCACACGAGAGAAAAATATGTGCAACTGCAAGTGTAACTGCAAGTGTAAGTGCAACTGTAAGTGAAATTCCTCCGTTCGGAGTTGCCGAAAGGGTTGCTTAATTGCCTGAACGGTTGCATGTAATTGGGTTACCATATTTTGTTATTTATCTTTACTTTTGGCTCATTTTTTATTTTATCATATTTTATTATATCATAGTTTCTGAACGATGTTCGTAAAGGGAGGAAAAAGAAATCACAGACGCTGTAGAATATTGATTGATTTTGATTTAATTTTTTACATTTGTATTTGTGTTAAGTCTTTTCTTCAGCAGGAAATTAAAATTCTGAAAACTTTATTTCCCCATTAGTGAAGTAGCATAGTATAAAAAGGATTATGATTTCTACCTCACAATATGAGATAATATTAAGATATCATTGAATTTCATGCTGCGTCCCTAAAAAGATAAGGGGGTGAAAGGGGGATGGACTTAAATACTATCTAGAATTTTGACGATTTTTTTTTATCTTGATTTGAGTGACTAAGGTATAAAACATGGAGCGTAGCGTTTTTAAAAAGTGCTTAAAGGTGCTTATTTTTGATTTTCATTTTTTAAAGGCCCTTAAAGGTGCTTTTCTTAATAAGTGTTTTTAAAAAGTGCCTTATTTTCTTTTTTCGAAAAAGAGATTTATGAAAAGGAATGTCGATTTTTGCCACATATTATGTAAAAACGTACTTTTCCCATTTTTCTATTTCACGTTTTCAGAATTCATTCGTCCCGCACTGGACTGATCGTTAAGACACGGTTCCCAGCAGATCACCGAAGTCAAGCATCACTGGCTATGGTCAGTGTGCGGGTGGGTGACCACTTGGATCAGTCTGCGTAGGGACCGAGGGTGTGCGGTATGGGTCCTCGTTAAACTGTGCTGCCGCAAAGTGCTCAACTTCGCTCGCAGGTCGTCGGGCTACCGAGGCGGGGGTGCCATCCCCTCCGCAGAGGATCAAAATTGTGATGGCATGTCTTCGGATCATCCTCCGGGATGTTTCCCAGACCGTCGCCAATAGCCCATTGTGCAGCTCTAGTGCGACGTAAATTAACAACAACAGCAGAATTCATTCAACCATGATCAATTTCAGCGTACCGTCAGTCCATAGCGTATGAAAACGCCAATCATTTTACAGGTTTGGTGAAATACTTGCGAGTCCGCATGTGCGTCTAGGGAGCTGAGTTCGGTGAGATTCTTGCTCTCTCATGTTGTATTTTGCAAGATATTCTCAATTTCAGGCTTTATTTTCCACTCTCTGAAATTGAACCGAAAAATCTCTTGATCATTTTTTTAATGGCTAATATAATCAAGAAAACAGTTCTTTGTCAAATTCTAGTTATTTTATCATGATCATGTAAAGTCTGAGAATTATTTTGCATTTTGTCAATTTACCTAGAGCTTTAAAATATTTTTTGAGTGCCTAAAATGTTCTTAAAAGTTGCTTATTTTTTGTTGAAAGATTTGGCTCCGCACCCTGTAAAAGCATAGTTTATTTATATATATTTACTATGTAACATGCTAGCTAGGCAAGTGCGGTATCATTATCTATGTAAACACTAAATCGAATGAGAATAAAAACAAGCTGTCTGATTTAATAGTTTAACAATTCGAAAATTTATAAAAAGTTTAATGTGTAGAAAGGACAATTTTATGACTTATACCACTTTATGCAACTGACATTGATTGCTATCTAATCAAGTAAGGCATTTCTTCAAATTTATTTTTTAAGCTTAATTCAAAAACATAGTCCTTTGAAATAATTCTGTAGAAGAAATGATGGTTTAATGTATGAAATATAAATTTTTGAATTACCTTTCACTCATAAAATATTTATAACATCAAAACTATTAGATCTATCAAATCAATTCTATTTTTTAAATTCAGTCTAAAAAATACATAATAAATAATGTCAGACTTGTCTATACTACAATGTCTCAGAATTTTATTTTCATCAAATTAATTTACATTACATGAAGGGATCATCAATTTTATTCATTTACACATTGCATATCAGGAATATCACTTTTATAAAAATTATTTTTTCCACTTTCTTAGTAAAATTGTTTTTTAAATATAAGAGGATTTTCAATGTCATACTTACATTTTATTATTGTAAAATTTATATCATTCATTATTGGTATAAGATAATTTAATTAAAAATTATAGGATTTATTTTGGGACAAATTTATTGTAATATACAGTATATAAATTAAAATTTATTTATAACTATAAAAAAAAACAATATTTTATTAAGAACATACTTTTAATGTATCATATTATTTTGTTATAGCCCTTTACGTGTTTTGTTTTGCATTTTAAATAATACAAGAATCAATTTAAAAAATAAAACATTTATCGTCAAGTGAAACATTTAGAACATTATTCATTTTTATTTCTTATTTTTTAATTTCTTCCATAAAAACAGTATTACATCTCTTTCCTTCTTTACCAGATAAACCTTACAGGATTATGCGAAATATCTGAAATAAAAGAAAGAAATCACTTTCATGATAAAATTTTACCAACACATTATTAGAATAAGGAAGATTAAATGCCATTAATTTGAAATCATTTAAGTCCTTAGGTATCCCTTTTAAACTTATTTTAAGTTTGACAGATATTTTGATTATAGTTCTAAGATTATTCTATACACTAATGAAATATGGCAGGTGCGTTTAGTTTTGTAGTTTTTATGTTTGGATTGAAATTTGTTTCAAGAAAAATAAATCGTATTTATAAACAAAGACTCTTAAAAATGTAAGTATATTGAAAAATTAGTAAGGTACACTTGCATACTTACTGTCATTATAGAAAAGCTAAGTATCAAGAGATAAATGTGAAGTATAAATAAAAAGTAAAGTATCATTAGTTAACTTTGAATAATTATAAACAAAATATTATGCAAATCATCATACACAAAAAAAAAAAAGAAGGGATGAATGTAGAAACAGACAAGGAGATTGGGAATTTGCATTTTTAGTAATTACTTTTTATATATAATATACTACCTTTCTAGTAATACTTTTCAATAATTACTGGAAAATGGGGTAACATTGTGAGAAACAAGGTAAATATTTACCACACATATTTTCTAACTTGTTTTAAAATGAGATTTTCAAAAATTAAAAGAATTCTTAGGGAAGAATAAAATAATTATTTCACTAATAATTATAAAACTTTCAAATAATCGGACACATGCTTTTACAATCAACAGTAATAAAGTTTAAAATTTAAAAATAAAGAAATATAATCATTATTATATTTTATGTTATAATACTGAAACAAAGTTTGGCGAGTTTCTTGGCGAATATTTCAAAGTAAAGCTTTTCGCCAGTATAATTCTTTACATATATAAAAATAGAAATTATTTCTATTTAAAGTAATTAAAACTTTGATCGGAACAAATTATAATAAGTTTTAATTTTATTAGCTTAAAATAAATAAATATTTTAAAAGAAAATTTATCGCAAAAATAATGTACTATACTTACCGATACTAAAATCGTGTGCAGGTTCCTGTTATGGTAGTACATCAACTGCTTTGAGATGGTCATCTCATAGTGCGAAAGTATTTTTAATGCTTTCATTTTAAAGGAAATGTTATTATTAAACTAAAAACTTGTTCCGTCTCATCTATAAAAAAATTTCATCCGATCATCCTCTTCCTAACGTCGCCGCCATTTTTATTTACATTTGTATATGTCATCACATAAAATTGAAACGTCATAAAAAGCAAACGATCTGATTGGTTCATGAAAGAAATTGCCTGAACGGTTGCAGATATTTCGTGCAACCGTGATTTCTATATCACACGAGCAATTTTTGGAGAAATTTCACTTACAGTTGCACTTACACTTGCAGTTACACTTGCAGTTGCACATATTTTCTCTCGTGTGATATAGCCATTATATCCTAATGAATTGGAATTGTATATTTGTAGTGGTAGATACACTACAGTACTCCCCCACCAGAATTGTATTTGTGATAGAATTCGAGGAATGGATATCACTAATTGATTCATTGCTGTTTTGTGAGAAGCCGGGAGAGCTGTATTAAGATCACCGAAGTTTTGAGTGCTGATCGTGAGAGCTGTATTAAGTTCACGGTCGTGGTCTCTCCTATGTTGCCGTGAGCAGTCGAGTGTATACAGGCCGATGTTGTGTGTAATTTGGATTGAGTAGCAACGGCGCCAGGAGGTGGATAATGTCGCATTCACAAGTAGCAAGTCAACTGCTCATCAAGTAGAAGTGGGCGTTACTGTTAAGATAGGGGTGTTTATTTCAAAGTGGGAGCTTCTGCCAAGGTAGGCATATTCACATCACGACCGGGTCACCAATGTGGGGTAGTGTAATATCGACAATGCCAACCTTCATCTATCAGAAGGTACCTCAACATAGAATCGAGTTAACATGTCTTATATCCTATTGAATTAGAATTGTATATTTGTAGAGGTAGACTACACCTAAAAAACATCAGTGTATGAAATATCAGGCAGAGATTGGCCCTTAACTTAAAAAAATACCAGTATAAGGAATACCAAGCGATGGTTTAAAGCCAAAAAGATGCATCTCTTGTTATCAAAATGGTTTCAATCTTTTTCTTATTTTTCACAAAACTTAATGCTATATTATTTTACGGAGCTATGACAAAACCTCCTAGAAGAGAGAAGGCCCTTGTATGGATCAATTTAGTAGATCTACATAAGGAGCAGAAATTGCACAGTGGGAGAAATAAGTAAGATATACTTACATTCAGGTTACAAAACTGTGCAGTGGGGGAAATACGAAAGATGTCACTACGTTCGAACTACTAAGTGATCGGATTTATCGTTTATGGTAACCCGAGCGTAGGCCTTCTCTCTCCTAGGAGATGTATGGTTATAGCTTGAGAAAGAAATGCAATGCTCAGCTTAGATCCATTCTTAGTTTTGACCAGACGTCTACATATACATTTGGTTAAAATCATTCATGTTTAGATTATATAGGTTTAGATTATATAGCTGCATTATTTAATCAGGTATTTTTGAATCTTAAATCTGCGTTTTGCTGTCACGTAGTTAAAGAAAATATTTATTTAATAAAATTAGAATAATGGCTTATTAGATTTCAGCCTTCATTTGAAAGGCGATTTCTGACATATAAGTGCAAAGCAATAGTGCTCTCACCAGTACCATAGTTGAAAATCGTTTCTCGGCATAAAGTATCCAGAACAATGATGCCGGAGGCAGTAGGCATTTATCCAATAGATATATTTCAAAGGTAATTTTTGGTATATGCGTAATCATGGGTAACTTATAACGAAGTACTCATTAATGCCAAGGAAAACGGCACGATTGCCGTAACACTCATTTAAATTATTGAAGCGTTGGTATGTAAAATTTAAACGCTTTTTTTCACTAATCCATTTTCTAATTCAAGCTGATAATTTTAAGTAACAGAATAGATAAAACGGATTGGAATTCATTACAACAATTTTCTTCTAGATGAAGTGACTTATAAATTTTGATATTTTTTATCACATCTTAAGCCAAGAATTTTTGTTGAAATTGGGTACACATTAATGTAATCGTATCAATTGTTAATTAGTTATCAGAATATGCACCATAGTTTAATAATTTATCACATCTATAAATATCTGCACTTATAATTTATTATATTTGAAGGAAGACAAATTTTGAAATTAGTAAAAATAAGCGGTACCTGCTGCCTCAATTACACCTCTATCAATAGGATCAGTTAACATGCAAAGCAGACCGTCTTTCCCAGGAATTTTCTTCAAAAGCTCTTCTTTCGAGATCGGTTTTTCTTCACCATATACATCAACGTCACATCTATAGATTCAAGTCATTTATTAGGCAGTTTGTTTCTTAAATATTTTTCAACAAATTAATGTAAAAAAATGAGAATAAAAAAAAGAAAACGTAACTAAAACGACTATATTACACCCGTAGTCTATACAGTCACGTGTGACTTGCGGTAAAAAGTTTTCTTTTTTAATATTTTATTTTTCCTAACTAGGCATTTTATCATCAGCTTTCGACTCACTCAATCTGCTATCTATATTTTAATAATCGCCTTTAACGCTCTAAATGGGTGCATGCAAGTGATGTAGTGTAGGTATCTCGATCTTAATTGGCTGTTGAAACGTGGCATTTGTTTACGTTAGCAACTGCTCTTTCCATTCCATTTCGAATAAGTCAAGCCCAACAAGTATCAATTCTCTTAAGTGACACATTCTATATTCTTACACAAAGATTCTTTTCCTAAGATTTCAATTCTTTCACTATATATTTCTAACTTTACACAAAAACAGGCACGAAGCCAAGTAGAACATAAACAAACTAATGATGCATCGAAGTTGCCACGTACACAAAACAAAAATATGTCACGGTTACAATGAAATACGTAAATAAATAATAAATCTAAGTTAAGTAAAAGACGTAGACGAATTATATTTCAAGAAATTCGATGTGCGATACGGTGTTGTATTTAATTAACCCCATGTTGATTAATTTCATGTTAATTAACATTCCAACTTATGTCGAGAAAATGAACTTAAACACGTCATTTTGCTTATAAATGATCAGTTGGCGCTGACGTCATTGATCACTTGTGTGGGTATCCTTCATCTTCTTCTGAAGTGCGAGTACCCAATTGTGATAAGAGTTGTTGACTATTCCCGTTTCAGACCGTGCGTTCTGAGATTACCATAGTGGACAACTATAGTAAACTGTTCAGTTTGTGACATAGCTGAATTAACTGTTAACTGAACTTAAAGTTAAAACTTGAATATTTTCCTCATAAAGGCCTCATTTTGCTCTGAGTATAAGTGAAAACCGGAATCATTATCAAGGAAATGTGTTGAAATCAAAAATATTTGGGGCATTCCTTTTTAATAATAAATTGAACGAAATAAGAGAGAACATTGTTACTGATATTAATCTTCTTTGATTACTGGTTTATGAAATTTAATTTAAGAATTTACATATCTAAAGAAATTTTTAAATAATGTTAATTTTAAAAATCTAAGTTAGCAACTGTTATTTATAAATTAAAAAAAATATGAATAAAGATTTGCTTAAACTATTAACCACAGGTACTAATCTTTTGTTCAACTCGTGGCACGATGTGGACTTTTTATTTAATAGTTATGAGTTATATCATCACGTCTCAAGAAATTGCTTTGTCGAAAAATGTCGCCAAGCTCATTGCAGTGGTAGTTGGGATATTACTGAATCGTGGTATTAACAAATGCCTCAATTTAGCAGATAATTAGGTTCGACACCCTCACGCAGGGCCGATCAAGACAAATTCAGGCCCAAAGCCCACCAAATTTTCCGGGCCCCTTACAAGACATTTTTGAAATTAAATTACTGAAGAGTAGTCCTAAAAATAAGAAAGAATCTATTGAACTGCATGATTCAAGAGAATCATTCTAAGAAATTTTAAAAGCAGACAATTGAAGATTATTTTTCTAAGAAAAAAGTTTATGTATCTATAAATTAAACAAAATATAAGGCAGCAAAACAATGATATATCAAAATAAAAATAGTTAGGTGGCCTCAAACAATTGAAATCAGCGACTTTTGCTAAAAGTAACTGATTAGCTGAATTATTTTTTATTATAAGCTATAATTATATTTTATTTAGTACTTAAACCAACACAAAGCTAGCCAACCTGTACTAATTTTTGAGGCCCCTCAGGAATTGTGGGCCTTAGGTCCATGCCTATTGGGCCTGGGTGATAATCAGGCCCTGCCCTCAATAGATCTGTAAATTTTGAAAGAAGCAAAAGGAGGTATCGATTGTAGCCTCCGTCCGTAGCCTTCCGCATTCGCCATTTAATGAATGTATTTAATTATATTTGATCCCTTATTTTTAGTATTAAAAATCGAAAAAAAATTTATTAAAATATATACTTAGAGCTACAAAGAAATTATACTAAAAAGAAATTATTATTAATTAAATAAAGAATTGAACTACTACTACTCCGATGGTGCTTTTTAAGTTTGAGCATTTTAAAATGATTAATATTAAACGAAATTCTCTCCTACATATATGTATTACGATGCACCCTCTCAATTAAGGTTGACCAGACATAGTATAGTTACCTACTTGCCCTTAACCTGATGCCTAATGAATTTTTTTGAAATAAATATTTAAGCTTTTTTTTGTGTATCTAGCTTCTTTTTTTTAAAAAAAGTTTCCGTAAGAATTATTATTTTCAATTCTGTTTTTTTTTCTTTTATATATATATATACAATTAAAGAATTAAAAGTTACTTTAAGAGCTATGATTCATTCAGATTTTAATTTTAAAAGATTTCATTATTATTGAATGCCAGATTTTTGTGTAATTAAAGTAGGCTACCACTCCCTGGTGGAAACGCAGAGGTAGACCAACAACCCTAGGGAAAGAAACATAGTTGAGGGTTTATTGGGTTCACCCATTTGACCAATAGCCAGTAACATTAATTTCTTAACCAAAATATGCAATAATGTTTTATGTTTGTGTTTGTTTTATGTTTGTAGCATGTTTTATGTTTGTAGCATTTTAATCGGTAAACTAATCTAACTTGGTGTGATAATGTTAATATTATCACAATAATTTAGATAAATGCTTAATTTAATAATTAAGCATTAATATAAGATAAATTTAGATGCTTCGTAAATTTCATTTCGCAACTAAGGTAAAATTAAGGTTAACATTATTATTATTTTTTCTAACATTAAATACAGGACATAGTTTTTCTTTGAGTTTAAGGTTCATGATATTTTATATTATTTTTTTAAATCGAGTCCATTTTTAAGTCCTTTATAGACTCCAATTCCTTAATTTTAAGTGTGGGTGGGACAAAACGAGTACATAATTAAAGAGTTTTATTAAAATTTTAATCGGCAATCTTATAAAGCATTTTATGCTGATGTTTAAGTTTTTATTAATATGGTTATTTTTATTTACTTAAAAATATATCTTACTTTTACATGATGGTAAAATATGAATTTTATTTATTCAGAAAATTACGTTTTGTCAATTTATACACAACAAAAAAGGTAAAAAAAAGCAATAAAGAGAGTATTTATATTTTAACAAATTACACTCTGGTAGCTTTTACATTTTTTTAAATCAATCTCAAAAACCATCATAAAACTATTTAAAATTTAAATTTAATTCAAAAGGAAACAAACCATTTGATTTTACTTACTTTTCTTTCAATTTTTCAATTGCCCCAGGGGGAATATCAGGCCTAGTAATTAATATTTTTGGCTTTGACATTCTTAAAATTTAATCTGCAAGCAAAACGCATTAATATCAAAATTTATTTTTAAAATTGGATTTTTGAACGTTAAGACTTTTATTTATATCCAATGGTTTTATGAAAATGATTCGTTCGATGAAATAAAAAAGGTATCAAAAATAGTCAACTGCTTATGCTGATTCATTAAAACTTTATTTAAACTCTAGAGAAAAGAAATAATTGTACTGCTCAGCATATAGTATTTTTTAACATTATTTGAAAACACATGAGAGGAGATACATCGTTTCATTTTTAAGAATGGTAATTTTTATTCTGCTAGTAGTTAATAGTAATTTTTATTCTGCTGGTATGGCAATTTTTATTCTAGTCATTGTAGTTGAAAAGAATTTTTAATGGCCATTTTCATAAATTATTAATTAATTTTATCAATCATTACCTTCATTTGGATACTTTCAGCTTGAGAAGATATGAAGTTATTATGCCTAACCATGTGATTTAAATCAGATTTAATAGGATACTTGTAAGCGACGCTACGCGTACGCGTGTGTCGAGCCTTTTGAATCGACAAATGCCACGATTTACCTAAGATGAAGAATTTTAAAAGTTGAACCGGCAATTTTAAAAGTCAAAATCGGAACTTTGAAATAAGTAGGTTAGAAAATTCAAGGCATATTATTTTGAATAAAAAGTTCTTTTTTACCACTTCGTTTTGTGCTTCTGAAGATAGGATCTTGTAATCAAAATATGGGCCATTTTTCGACTAACCAACTCTGACATCCAAATCTGTGCTGAAGCTCTGTGTCTGACGCAAAGTAAGTTTAAATCGTTTTTTTTTAATGTTACAAGCCGATTTTGTCGTCACACTATCGAAAAAAAAAGAAAGAAAGAAAACGTGCAGTTAATTAAAATTTTTACCATTTTCAGACTAGCTAGAAAGCTAAAACTTTAACCATAATTCCTTGACTAAGCAAATTTCAATTGTTTAATGATTGCCACAAGCAAAATTTATTGCCTAATAGTCATTCAAAATTTTGACTTCCCGAAAAGTTAGAGCATTTAAATTTTGATCGTAAAACAGCACAAGTTTCAATTCGTTCCAGAACGCTACTAGTAAAATTTATTGCTTTTCTATCGCCAATAGGGGAACTCATCATCAATCAAAATTTATACAAATTGCAACTAGATTCTCTAAGGAAACTCCGAGCTTGATTAATAATTGTACAAACTTTAATCACCTTCTGACAGCACAATCAAGTTTTATTGCCAAATAGAATTTATCGGAAACCGAAATTTCGACTACTTTCCGACTTACTAGAATGAATAATTTAATTAATAAATCAAAAATTGTGTTCTTTATGCATGTGGCCCGACACCCTTATAACTTCTTAACTATTAATCCTATCAACCAACACCGCCTAGAAGAAAGAAGGCCTTCGCACGGGCTACCATAAACAAGAAATCCGATTCTTAGTAGTCCGAAAAGTTGTGACATTTTTCTTATTTTCCCCATACTGCATAGTTTATTTCCGTTCTTTCGGGTAACTAGAATGACACATGCGAAGGTTTTTTCTCTGCTGTGAGGTGTTGTATCAACTCGTTTATGTTTGGTTTCATTCGATTAAGCGAAAAGAAAATACGCAGGATTAAATACCTCATTTTTTAGAAAGATATGTTTAAGTTATGCTCTAAAAAGAGTGTGTAATACCACATGGTAATTGGAGGACTACTGGATCAAGATTTTCGAATACATTTCAATTTGTCTCATCGACTTTTTTTTTTTTTTTAATTTTTTCAATGTAAAAGACGTTATTGTTGTAATCGACAACAAAAGTATATGAGGGATAGTTTTAAGTAATGATAGTGCTGCATCTACATTTATAACAATATCTAGTAAAACTTGTAGATAGAAATAATTATGAAACATTTCTATAATTATCCTAAGAATTAAGTTTAAAAATTACTTTAACAAACTAGAATGCATTCTCCTACGAACCTCGGGTCATTTATATAAGCAATTTAGAAAAATTGTGAACAAAATTATGCTTGGGATTTACATTGTTTGATTAGCTGTACGACGAAGTTATCAGTAAGACTGCACTAAGAAATTAAAAAAAAATAAATAAATATTGCCTTGATATAGGGCTAAAAGAAACTAAAAGAAACTATTTCATGGACAATATTTAATTTTTTTTTTTTATACAAACAAGTAATTATAACTCTTTTTAAATAAGAGAAGAAAACGCAAGTGTTTCCCATGCTAGTTAAAATAAATCATTGTGTCTAGTCATCACTTGTAGAATTTTTATTGAAAGTAGATGACCATGATATACTATGGGAAATGAGAACGGGAGAATTTCACTCAACCTCTGCTTATACCAAATTTTTGTGTTCTCATTTTTCAATGAAAAAGATTAATGGTCTTAATTGCTTACTTTTAGTTTGAAAAGCAACATAAAATGTTTAAATTATGGATATTATATCAAATTAACAAGCTCATAATTCTTAATCTCACCAGACAATGTAAATAACGAGAAAAATGCTAAAAAGCCAATTACTTTCCAGGAAGTTTGATAAAAAAATTTCTTTGTATAAATTTATTTTAATTAGTATGTCTTTTATTTTTCTGTGAAATCATATCAAATTACATCGATATATGCTATGGATTACAATTAAATTGATTAAATATTACTAATGTTTAGAGTTATAAAAATGCAGAACACAAATACGAAAACTTAATAAACAACAATTAAATTAATAATTAACTACTAAATGAATAATTAGCAAGTAAATTAATAATTAAATGAAAAATAGAAATTTTTTAAAATTAATTTTAAAAAATGTCTCAGTAACTAATATGTGAATTAACAAGTTATATGAAGCATAATGGAGGATTATTTATCTGCTAAGTCAACCTTCATTTATCAAAAGCTATCTAGATAGAATCAAGTTAACATGTCTTTAGTGAATTGGTATTTAATATTTATAGTGGTAGTTACGCCACATTCATTACTCCCCTTGCAGAGCTTTTTCTGTGATAGAATTCGACGAATGGACACCACTAGTTGATTCATGCTGTTTATTTAATTATATAAATTTTGCACATATTTTTTTCTTTAATGTTTTTATAACAAATCAACTGTTTTAATATAGATCATCCAACAATATTAGCAAGTTCTTATCACGTCCGGAGGTCGCCAACATATATGGCAACGTTACTTTTAAAAAGTAACGAGTAAAAGTACAAGTATTTTTAAAAAAAGTAACGAGTAAAAAGTAAAAAGTTCTTATTTTAAAAAGTAACGAGTAAAAAGTACAAGTAAAAGTACAAGTACTAAACCAAAAAAGTAACGATTTAAAAGTACATTTCTGGGAAATCGAAAATTCAAAGTAACCTAAAATTTTATTGAATAATATTCTTATGTTCTTTAATGTTTTTGCAAAATTGTTGTTATTTATTTAATTATTTTTAATTTTGAAAGTTATGGACATTAATTTATTTTTAAATTCGGAAGAATATTATAATATAATTTTATAATATAATCGATATATTTATAATATATAATATATTTATAATATATAATATATTTGAAAAGTTCTTCAAAGAAAAGAAAACTGATTAAATATTTACAAACAAGCAAGTCCCTCTAACTTTAAAATATCGTTGGCGCGACTTATAGTACACAATTATAATTAATAAACCTCAATAATGTTGATTAATGAGAAACGAATACCAAAATTTACGGAAACGACAGTTCTTTACTCTTTCCCTAGTCTTATTAACTATACCCTAGTTTATATTAACTTAAAGAGAATATTTTTTTTATTTAAATAAAAATTTATATTTGCTAATTCAAAATAAATATTTGTTAATTTATTTAAATAAAAAAAAGATAAAAGTGGTGGAAATCATATTATTACGGAATAAAATCTAATTCGGATGTTACAAAGCTCCTTCAATAGTGAACATTTAAAATACCCAGAAGCCAAACCAGAAATCATTATCTGTTTACATATAAAAAGGAGTCTTTTTGATGTCAGCAACAAAGGCAAATTGATGTTTTCTAAACCTAAGCATGATGCACAATAAATCATCCTGAATTATACCTCCGTTGTACTGTAAACAATTTAATGATGTTCCAGTAGAAGTTAATGCATTTGCGTTAAACACAAATCTCAAAGGGGTACTTTTGGATTCAGGTCTAAGCACACAATGACGAGGAATATAATACTGCACATCTGGTTCTTCAGACTCTTGTACTTCCTCCATATGACCCATATTTAAATACTCTAGCATAAATGCTTTGTGAAGTTCACAAAATTGAGGTTCTCTAGCAAGGCGATTCCATAACGAATTCAAACACTTTACTTTTACAAACGCAAGCTTTTTTCTTAGATTCACCCAGACACGACGGATCTTCTCTAAAGGGCATTTTAACAACATATTTTCCACTCTCAGTTCTTGAATAATTTTCAAGAAAATGTTCTTCACAAATTTCAGCTTTTTTAGTTTTAGAAATTTTAGACTCTCTCTCTCTTCATTTTCTATTTCCCAAAAAGTTTTTAATGTTTTTTCTAACTCAAAATTATCTGTAACGAGCCCACAATATATTTTATTTTCGTTTTTGGTCGGAAGACTCCCACTGACAATATACCCGAAAACGCTATTTTGCAATCTTAAATTTTGTATCCTGAAGGAAAATGTGACCCGATTTTAAGTGTTCTGCTCCTTACAACAAATCAATAGGACTCGGAATAAATATTATTTAGCGATAGAATATTTACATTAAGAGGATTAGCTGGTCTAAGTTCTGTAATTTTAGGAATTACTACAAAATTTAAGTTTAAATCAAAACTCTTATCTATATTTAAAATAGTAGCATTAACTTTCGATTTTATGCTCAGAAACATATTATTTATTCCCGATACAGTTATATTTGAACTTGACCTATTTAAATTAAGAGAATCTGCTAACCTTTTATTCATAAAATTATACTGCTGTTTGTAGAAAATGCAACACCATGAAAGAATCATCAGAATCAAATGAAATTTAATGCAGAAACGACTTGTACTGATACAAATAAATGATGAAATTTTCAAAACAAAAGAAACAAATTAAGCGTCCGAAATCAGTATTTGGTGCAGCCACCACGCGCTGCAATAAGTGCTGCTATACGACGTGGCATGGAGTCAAACAGATGTTGAATATCTGCTTGAGGAAGAGAATTCCATATCGCTTGTATGCGCAACCAAAGTTTGTTTTTGGAAACTGCAGGACGCGGATCACGAGTGAGACGCCGACCAACCATATCCCACACGTGCTCAATAGGCGACATATCCGGCGAATAAGCAGGCCAAGGAAGAAGTTGCATGCGTTGTGCTGAACAGAAGTCTCTAACAGTCCGCGCAACATGTGGGCGTGCATTATCCTGCTGAAAGATAGCTCCAGGGATGCCTTGAAGGAAAGGAACGACTTCGGGCTGTAGCACTTCACGGACGTATCTGTTGCTATTGAGATTACCCTCAATTCGTATCAAATTGGATCGTCCATGATACGAAATCGCACCCCAGACCATAACTCCGGGTGTTCGACCACTATGTCGTTCAATAATACACTCAGGAAGGCAGCGTTGACCGGCATAACGTCTAACACGAACACGGCCATCATGGGTCCACAAATTGAAGCGTGATTCATCTGAAAAGACAACTTGGTGCCAATCAGCTCGCCAGTCTCTGTGCTCAAGAGCCCACTGCCGACGCAGCCGTCGATGATCCGCCGTGAGGGGAATCCTGTATAATGGCACCCTTGCACGCAATCCACGGCGCAGCAGACGACGTCGAATTGACGAAGCCGACAATTGTACACCTGTAGCAGTAGACCAATGTGCTGCCAGCTGCCTGGAGGAAGCTGTGCGATCATTCACCGCCATGCGGAGCAGGTGTCGATCATCGCGCTCTGACGTCACCTTCTGTCGTCCAGTGCCTGTTTTTCGAGTTGTTCGGTGCTCGTCGGTCCACTGCTTCCAAACTCGCATCACTGTGGAACTGTTCCGCTGCATACGAGCTGCTATTGCGCGATAGGAAAATCCTCCTTCTCGAAGGCCGATTATCCTCCCTCGTTCAAACTCCGTAAGTTGCTTGAATTTCTTATTCTTCCGTCGTGGAGGCATACTCAGGTCTCACTAAACGTTTGCCACTAACAAATAATCATAGACTATTTTCAACGTCCCGCTACAGCACTTTATTTATACGCTTTCAGCATCAATTCAGAGGGCGCTGCGCGCGCCACGCACGCGCGATGGCTCTGAAACTTTATTAATTTGCATAATATCCTATAATTGACATTTGCTGCGAATTTCATTTGATTCTGATGATTCCTTCATGGTGTTGCATTTTCTACAAACAGCAGTTTAGAATTCGCTCCCACGACTAATAATCCTCGAACTTCAAAACACTTATTTGATTCATCTTTAATTAAACAAATAAAAGTGCTGAGTAAGATTGTTGTTAATTCTTTTCCCATTGTAGTAGAAGAAAATATATATTCCCAACCCTCACATACGACAAGCGTCTCGTAATACACAGGCATTTGGAAAATTGGTGCCGAAGAATTCAAGGACGATTGAATGTTCCTATTTTCATTATTCATTTGATTCCAAACTATTTATTTTTTGCTCTCGCGGAAAGTGAAGAGAAATATGATGCCTTTTTCTGCAAATACTACAAAAGATTTTGTTTCTACACTCATTTACGTTATTATTATTTAAACAGTTAAAGCATAAATATTTTGATTTAACGAACTCAACTCTATCACTTACGAACATATTTTTATAAATAGTACATTTATACAAAGGATGAATTTCATCACATAAAATACATTTAGTATTTTTTACATCCGTTAGAAACGCTTTTGACATAGTTTTCGAGTTATTTTTATAACTCATTCTAGCATTATCAACTACGGGTTTTCCCCTAGAAGTATAAAATAAATCAATCTCCCTAGCTAATTCAACAGGTTTAAACCAAGAACTTGCTTCTTAAATTTATAAAGCACATAACCTCTCTATCAAGTGTTTGATTAATTTTATCAGATACTATTAATTGCTTTAAAGTTTCGAAGTCAGTTACATTTTTTAACTTTAAATAATATTCCCAACTCGTTATTAATCTGGACGCGAATTGCACGTACGTTTCACTCATCATTTTTTACGCTTTCCTAAAATTCTCTAAACAGATTTTTTTTGGGGGGGGGGGGATGGCTCGAATTCTCTCAAAACTATAGTTTTAACTTTAGAATAATCTCCTAATTCGTCATCTTTAATGTATGTAATTATATTTGTGGCTTTTTACCCTAACAGATTTAGAAGAATTTCAGCCTTAAATTTCTCAGGGACATTTTTTGAAATAAAAGCTCTTTCTAATTACGAAAAGAAATATCCCCGTCCTTCTGGTCTATTAGGGATTTTATGAGTTAAAGTCCTCACACTTTTAATGAGAGAGTCTAAAGATTCTACACTTTCGTTTTTCACACTATCAACAGGTAGTTAACTTTTAGATTCGATTCGCAATTTAACGAGCTTAAGTTCCGATTTCACTCTTTCAGCTTTTAATTTTTCAATTAATCGGATTTCATCACTTTTTCTTTCTTCGATTATGTTATTTGCTAACTCTTCAACTAACTCAATGTTATTTTTATACGTATCACAACTCTGAATTTCTGTAATTAGATCAACAATAGTTTTCATATTAGAAATGTCTCCATTAAGCTCGACAGTCCTCTTTTTTAGCACTTTTAAACATATTGAACTTCAATAACTAAATAATAAATCACGTACCTTTTATTAGGTATATTATCCACTAATTTCACTACTGATAGCTCTGATAGACAGGACCAACAATGGCTCTGACGATAGCTCAGTATACATAAATTCTCGATAAAATAAAAGTTCTCAAAACTCAGAAAATGGACTGTAATTATTAGTCACAATACTTTATTCACATAACTCATTTCTCCCACCCGAGCTCTTCGGATTCATAACACACACTAAAATTTCATAGATGGTGCTTCTGGCATCAACAAGGAGCTTAGATTTATGTTAATTTTAGAACTATAGAATTTTTTTTTAACATTTTGTTTTTATTTTCGGAAACTTTATTTTATAAATAAATTACCTTGTTCGACAAATTTGATAAACATTATAACTTATGTTAGAAAATAAATTTTAAAAAAATACATTCATATACAGGAAACCCCTATAAATCCAATAAACTACAAATTATATTTTGTTTTTAAATATAAATTTTTTTTTATTTTAAAATATTTCATAATGGCAATTTTCGGATTTGTAATAACGATGTGCAAGACTAAATCCACTCATAATCAAAAATTATGAACAAAAGTTTGATTTTAAAATTTTATGATATGAATAACTAATACGTTTACGTAATAGTATGTATGTTACGTTTAATATAATTCAAAAAAAATATTTTGTTGCAAAATAAAAAAAATTTTAATATTTTAGATTTTTTTTAATGCATACTACATTTCCATTAAATAAAGCATTGTTTTTATAATTAATTACTTTAACGTTAAAAAATGTAAAACTTGTGCCAAAATTTTCTGCGCAGCAATAGTAATATGAAATTAGTTATTTAAATTATTTAAAAAAGCATCCAATGCGCACACAATGTTAACAAAATTTTTAATTAACATATTTAAATGAATGAAAAATGATTCAAATTAATATGACATGTTATTTTATAAATAGAGAATAATTAGATATTAAAATATTACTTACTTTTTTCAAAAGAGATGAAGTCTTCTCAGGGGCTCCCATCAGGGGGGAAGGTGGGCGCACGATGCGCCCACTTAAAGCTTGGGGGGGGGGGAATTTTTACACTAAGTAAAACGAATAGTTTGGGGGAGGGAATTTAGAATTTACCCAAGAATGCGCCCAAGAGCTTGGGGGGGTGGGGGCTACTGAGTCTTCTTAAAGCAAGGTTTCATAAATAAGGATTCTCAATCTATGTGTAGAAATACTTGTTGAACCACCGATAGATGGCAGCGTTTATTGTAAATTAAATTGTAACCGCAACTGTAAAAAGATATTGTTAAAAAAAGAGATATCTACGCCTTTTGTCCTGTATATCACATGTTATAATATATTTTTGTTGTTCCTTACCCCTTTGTGGTTATTGAGTAGTTTTCCTGTTTCTCAGGAAAACGAGAAAAATGATAAATTCACTAATAGTTTAGATAAATCTTCGGTGTATTTCATAACCCATTGGAATTAATTAAACTCGAAAAGAGAAACTATGCACATTAGTATAGGTCTCCGCGAATAAAAAGAGAAACGTTTTTTTCTTTTCTTCTTTATGGTTACTTTTTGGAGGAGTAGCGAAAACCAAAAAAAATCATCTTTGTGTCAATAAGACATCAAAGATACAGTTCATTTGTTATTTAGACAAAACTATTTTTTAAGAGGAAAAAAAGCATTCCATCCCATGCGGTGATAACAATATTCCATAGATATAAATTCCCTATATTAGTTTTTCTCTATATTAGTCCCTGCAGTATTCATATGGGCATTTGTTCATTCCAACCCTCCTTGAGACGATAACCACTGGTATTCAAAACTTTTGCTACTCATGTCATCCTTTATCACAGGCAATTTTCAGAAGATGAATATTCTGGACACACAATTCTGGAGAACACCACATTCACAATGATAGTTGCAGTCAAAAAAAGATCAAAAGAGCCGTCTTTTCCCTTTCAGGAATGACAATTTTAAAAGGTCAAGGTATTTAAACACGAAGTTAGCTGTGAATGCATATATATTGCACATTAATTTTATAAATTAAAAAAACATAAGCATTTTTTTTAACAAAATTTTTTTTTTAGAAAGCTTACCGAGTTTTAGAAAAAGTAACGATTTTATTCGACATTTCCGTTACAAATACTTGTACTTTTTCCCTAAAAAAGTAACGAAAGTACAAGTAAAAGTACTAAATTTAAAAAGTAACGAAGTACAAGTAAAAGTACGTACTTTTTACTTGTTCCGGCGGTACAAGTAACGAAAGTAAAAGTACTGCCATATATGGTCGCCAATGAGGGGGATTATTTATCGACCATGTCAAGCATCATCTATCAAAAGGTACCTTCAGTAAGAATCAAGTTAACATGTGTTATATACTAGTGATTTGGCATTCAATATTTATAGTGGTAGTTACGCCACAATATTAGTTTTTGACTCATTTTTTAAAATTCTTTTTTCTTTCATTTTGATAATCTGCATAGAACAATATTTATAAAACGTTTTTCAAAATCTTTTATAAAACAATATTGCACTTAATATTAATGTAGTAAAAAAATGTGAAAATATATAAGAAATTTGAAAATAAGTTTATTTCACAAATCTTAGTTTAAATAAATCGTTCAATGCAAGCTATAGGAAGAATTTCAATCCGTGAACAAACAAACTACAATTAATGGTGTGAAAAATAGCGAAAGACGATTTATAGAGAAGAGAGAAAAATTAAAATATCAAACCTTAAATCAAAATTTTTCAAGTAATGTCATAAAAAAAGGTCATACTTTTTCGAAACATCTCATTCATCAATGGACCGAATTCTTTGTCAAATAGGTCATAAGCAAGCGAGACTAATTGGGCCCGCAAGTACATGTCATATGAATATAAATGGATTAATATACTGTTCGGAGATTAAAAAAATAGTGTAATTTAGGCCTTTCATACGGCATTATTTATTATTTTATAACGGGCATTGAACAGCCAACCCAATTCTGAGTTTACAACTATCAACACCGTAGCATTGTAATTTTGAGTCACACCCCGAAAACAAGGGAACTTCTGGATAAAGCATTGGGAGAAACTAGCCTTCGTAGATTTTTTGGTAGAATTAATCCGCATTTGCTTTCCATAGCGAGGAAAACCATCCACGGTTAGCTCGCCAGAAATGGGACTCTAACCCATGATCTGTCTACCACTGGGAATATTTTAAGTCAGCACTGTTCTCGGAGCGAGCCGAGTGCAGAATCCATATCAACCAGCCGTCACTGGGATTTGAACCAGTGTCACCACCATTGGAAGCCAAGCTCTTTATATCCCCAAAGCTACCATGGCTCCAACACTTATTACTATTTTTAAAATCGTCGTTGAATTACCGACCTAATTTTTTTTTTTTGAGTTTATGACTACCGATGTTCAACTCCGTCACTTGGTAATTTTGAACCCAATCCAAAAGACAAGGGAACTCCTGGGCAGAGTATTAGGAAAAATTTGCCTTGCGGTGGACTTTTTTAAGGAACCAACCCGCCTTTGCGTCAAGTGGAGAGAAAAACCACGAAAACCTCCCATGGTTATTCTAACGGCAAGGGGACACTATAACCCATGATCCGTCTGTTCCATGATGCAACTAGCTAGCAACATAATATAGCTTCCTTTGGATTCAATAACCAAATTATTTAAGCGTTCTTAAGTAATCGTAAAAACTTACTTAATTATCAAAACACACCTGGTAGCCTTCTCTCTTTCAGAGAAATATTAAGTGGACTGAAGTTGGTTTCCCAATAAGGTTATGCTGGCATGTAAAAATATCTAAGACTATAAAATAATGGCTTTGAGCTAAAAATATTGCAATTTTTAATTACTCCTTCCACTGAATCTTTATATAAATCTAGAGAAAAAAATTTAAATATCGTATTATAAGCCGCATATGAGAACAAAAACAATATTCATCAGTACTGAAATTGAAAAGAACCATTAAAATATCATGGTTGAATATTCTAAAAAATATGAATGTTTCTCCTTTGGAAACTGAAGTAAAGGAAAACTGAGTGTTCCAGTTGGTCAGAAAAAAGGCCTATAAATTATTATTAAAATCTAGTACTTTATTCTATCTGAATAAATATTGACATGTGTGATTTTAAATTTTGTGTCAGCTGAACCTGATAAAAATGAGAATATTTTTTTCTGCTTTAATGTTTTAGATATTATTTTCTTTTTCTGTTTTCTATCAATTTATCACATATTCAGTAAAATCAATGGAAAAAAAGCATTATTTTAGAATTTGTAAAAAACATTCCATGCGAGTTGAAATTTCTTTGGCACATTGTATAAGGAAGCATGAGAGTCTTGCATTATTGGATAATAAGAAGTTGCTTTGATGAGTTTTCCAGAGTGGTACTATATATATATGATATACAACTATAAATGATGTTTAAAACAATAGAAATGCAATCGAAGTAATTTTGAAATAAATTTGTTCCTTTTTTGATAAAGGAAAGAAAATAAATCAATAATGATCTTTAAGCCAAAAAAGAAATCTTTAAATAGCGAGACATATCTGCAGTTCAACTCGTAAATGAGGCGATGCGTTCAGTGCTTTAATACTCTTACGATTCTGTTTCTTTGTATGTTAATTATAAAAAAATGTTCTTAAAAATAATTTTTCAATCTTTTGTAGTTATAATTATTATTCTACATTCGTATAACGTAATAGTTCATCAACTCTATGAGATTATGTAAACGAGGCGATGCGTTCAGTGCCTTAATACTTTTGCAATTTTCTTCTCTCCATTCAGATTTTTATAAAAAATTCTGTTTCTTTGTATGTTAATTATAAAAAAAATGTTCTTAAAAATAATTTTTTAATCTATTGTAGTTATAATTATTATTCTACATTCAGATTAATGTAATAGTTCATCAACTCTATGAGACTATCTTGCCTTCAACTTGATATTCTTAGAGAAACACACAATCTTGTTGATCATAAAATCATTTAAAAAAATTTTGATATTGTGTATTTTTTCGAAGCTATAAATGTTTATCAACTATTCCCACAGATTGCTGAAAGATTTGCACAGAAATTTTAAATTTTCACCACGTCAGAATATTTAAACAGAATGGATGATGTAATAGTCAAAAATATTACTTGGAAGGGAACTATAAATATGTCTCGTTATTTGTAAGGATATCTATTAACCATGGAATATCACATTAAGTCGCAGTATCGATATGGGTATGTTTAATATAACAGAATTGTTTTTGAGTATGCTCATGATCTTTATTTCAAATTAGGTAATGGTCAATAAAATAAGGCAAAGAATTGTTAACCCCATCTTCAAATAAATCTATAATAAAATAGTTTGGATATCAATTTATTTTCTTCTTACCCTGATTACAGTCACTAAGAAAATATTGCTTATTTGATGCATCTACTAAGCTTTTCAAATTTGTATTTTTATCAATCATTTTTTTATTGATGAAGAAGAAAGAATTAGCAACACAAATAGAATTTGGATTTCTCATGTACACTCAAATAAAATTTATCACCTGTCCACCATAAAAAAAAAAAATCAAAAAAAAAAAAAAAAAAAATCAAAAGTTTGTAAAAAAAGAAAACCCTTAAACTGTCATAATTTTCAAAGGTTATAATTTTCTGGATATAAGGCCTGTCATAATTTTCAAAAAAAAAAACAAAAAAAAAACAGAAATTGCTGTATATTGCATGAAAAATTATTCATTTAAAACCTACCAAATTTCGAATTTTTCTCAGAATATGTCAGGAGAGAGTAAATTTTTTAAAGTAATGTATTTTCATTGGAAATATACAACTGCATGAAATTTAAAAGCTCCAAGTCACGAAAACACAGAGTAAAACATTAATCAGCAGATTTCATCTATAATATACAGGAACAAATAAAGATCAATAAAAGAGTGAAAAAGAAGCCAACATTCTAAAACTTTACAACATAGAAGAAAAACATACATCTTTAAAAATACCTCTTTATCCCTTTACTTTCTATAGCAAAAAAAAAAAAAAAAAAAAACATCAATTAATTATTATTTCTATGCTCTTTAAAGTTAGGTAGCTAAGTTCTGAAGTTATCAT